>NC_056756.1:26711479-27078979 GCF_018687715.1 Carya illinoinensis | reverse complement strand
AAAGAAAAGAAAAGAAAAGAAAAAGAAGTCGCCAAGCGGAATGTGAATTACCTCAAATTTTGTTAAGGGAAGTGTTGGTATTACATCAGTGATTACAGCAATTTTAATGCCACAAGTATGAGCATATTGCCAAGAAAGAGCTATGATTTGAATCATGTGAGTTTCTCTTTTAATGTTCTTTTCACTAAGTATTTTCCCAGTTTGATTTAATTTCCCATATCCAGTTCTTTCTTAACCCTCACCCTGTGGCCTATCATTACAACCTTAATAAAGACCTTTTGATCTTTGATTTTGGTGTTGACTACATTAGTGGAGAGGATTTCTGAAAATTGGACTTATGGGGTTAAGTTTTAAGAGAATTCTTCTGATTTTGGTTGTTCTACTTTTATCTGAGTTTGCAGGTGGTTTGAGGTTAAATTGACTATATCACACACACACTCAAGGTCTTAGCTTTAGGTTGAAGTAAACGCCTAACTCTTGCTTGACAAATTGCAAAATTTTTGATTGATTTTCTTGCTATCTTTGATGTTAAAAGAGTAAGATACTAGAGGTGAAATCTAAATTCATAAAAGCTTGGTGAATGATGATACTTCTCTTTGGGGTCGAGTTGATATTGCCTAAACTATCATTTGTTTTTCTTTTTGTTTGAGGACAAACAAAGTTGTAAGTTTGGGGGTATTTGATGGCTTGCAAAATTTCATATTGCAGATTTTACAAGTTCGCTCGAGCGGAGGCTTTTGGCCGCTCGAGCGAATTCAGGCAGATTCAAACGCTCGACTGCCGCTCGACAGGGAGCTCGAGCAGGTTGCTGAAAAATGAAGATCGCTCGAGCGGAGACATTGGCCGCTCGAGCGAAATCAGGCAGAGTCGAACGCTCGATGTGCGCTCGATAGGACGCTCGAGCGAAATCAGGCAGAGTCGAACGCTCGACGCGCGCTCGACACCCCGCTCGAGCGAACATCGTATTTTGACAGATTTTAGGTTTTCCGCCGTGGGACCATATAAAAGGTCATTCTTCACTCTAGAGCCGCGGTTTTTGACTGGAGAACACTCTTTGGGAGAGAAAGACATAGCTAGAGGAATTCAAATCATTTGTTTTGGAGACGGAATTCCAATCTATTGCACGTACGTTGGATTCATACACGAGCACGGACGGGAGAAAGGCGTTGAATCGTTCCCTTGAGCTTTTGACGACCAGTTGAGGCTGCAAGGAGGATTTTTCAGTGTTTATTTTCTTCTTCCCATCTTCTCAGAACAATTATGGTGAATTCGTTTATGTTGAATTCCAATTCTAGCATGAGCTAAATTTTCTTCTTTCTAGGAAAACGATGTAACCTAATTCCGAACTATGCTTGTTTGTCCATGCTAATTTAATGCAAATTCTCTCTTTGTTTATCTGATTTATTCTGAGTTTAATGCTTCTAATTAACTGGCCATTGATTAGATGATTATTAATCTTGTGATTTGCTATCGAAAGAGGGAATCATAGGGTAGATCTTGGATATTTCAGCATAGGTAAGTATAGAGCTCGAAAGACTTGTATGAACCTATGTAGTAATTAAATCATTGGTCTTATTGCGTTCTTGATTATTTAATTTGCATATTCTTGTGTGAATTGATAAACTAGAACTACTTCCAATTGACTATCGAAAGAGGCTTTTGGATGAATTAGAGATTTGCTAATAGACAAAAGAGGTTTAAGTTAAATTAGCTGGATGAGAAAAGCATAGTGAAGGATTATGGTGAAATCGGTTTCCTAGAAGTTTTCTTCCCTATTGAATTTGATCTTCAAACATCAGTTTTACTTTCTTTGCTTATTTCTCTTGAGTTGATTTAGTTTTAATTGCTACTACAAAAACCTTAGCGATTCCTCTAGATAAAATTGAGATTAGTAAAATTTTGGTATTTGGCAAGAGTAAGGTACCAATCCCTGAGGACGATACTCTACTTATTACTTTACTATAAAACTACGATACTGTGCACTTGCAGTTTTGCACCGGTCAAGTTTTTATGTATTACATCCAAGAGAAGGCCCATGTTGCATGCCGAATCCTTGCGTCCAGTTGCATAAATAACAAGGAAATGATCATCAATTCGTGTCGTTCCAAATAGAATATGAGATCTGCTCCTCATTACGTGCTAATCCACATTACGTCTCTCTATTATTTTTTATCCTGCAAGCTGCTGCGTCAAAACCAAGCACTCCCAGCATCTTGCTTCCTTTTACCAAATCAAACCTCATGCGTGCGAAAAGGTCCCTCTACGTAAAACTCTCTCTTGGCTTTTATTTTTCAAAGTGCCTAACTCTTCATTAAATGAGAGAGAGTCCCTAGACGATAGGCTGCTAAAATTAGGATCTTCATTTTCTTCAAATCTAAAATAAAATTTGAATAACAACAATGACAAAAATGTGATAACCGATATGGTGAACCATGGGCCATAATTTAATTTTAGCCTTAGTAATTGAGGGCCTAAGTGATTTAAGGGAAGAAGAGACTTTAGAAGATTAATTGTGAATTTTAGCCCAAAAAACCCTTAGTGTTATTTAGCCCATAAGGAAAAACCCAAGCCCATTCAAACTTGAGCTCAAGATTCAAACCCTACCTGTATCTAGTCTTGATATTGGGCTAAGGGGAAAAGAAGAGTGTTGGGAAGCCCAAGGGAAGGCTTGCTCGTCTAACCCTAGTAGCTTTACCATTTGTCACTCATGCAAGGATGCTTCTAGAAGAATGAAATGAAGATGCATAGGGAAAACCAAGAGGCACTCGGCCAAGCCATCCCACACACCTAGCACCTTTTAGATTGGCACCCTTTCAATTTCCAAGAGAGACATGCTAAGGGAAGTGGCGGCTAGGGAAGACCAAAGGGATTTCCAAGAAGGATTTTTGGTTTTCCTCCTACCACATGCCCATCCATGTGTTTTCTTATATTTTTGCCAAGTGTCAACCATGTATTGAGCTTCTAGAAGAAAAGATGAAATGGCATTTGCACAAAAGACCATATTAACCCTAAAGTTTCGACCACCACACTCAAGGGCACACACTCACATGCCACTTGTCAACTATGGTCAGAAAAAGAAGCTTTGGGAAGTGGAAGGTCACCTAGGGAATGTGCATGGAAGAGGAAAAATCTCCATGGGAAAAGAGAGAGAGAGAGCGGCGGCATCTAGAAGCCACCACACACCTAAGCCATGTGGCATCTATGCAACATCTCATTTTGGAAGAGGAAGAGACTAGTGGGTGATTTTACCTAGTTGCCCTAAGGTGCATTGCGCTTAGACACATTTGAGAGGGGCACTTGAGGCATTCGGCCAAGAGGGGAGGAACCCCCAAGCCTTGGTCCTTCCCAAGGCAATCTCATGATGGGAACTCAAGGGACACGAAAGGCCAAAGGGGAAGGAAAAAGGGCAAGCTATTTGTCCTTCATGCATTGGGTTTCAAGTGACCAATAAGGGTTTGTGGGAGAGCCACACGCCCAAGGATTTCTCTTTTGTCATTTTCGGACCTCTCATGTTCTCTCCCTCTCCATTTTCTCTCACACTAACACTCAAATGATTTCTCATTTTCTCACACTTTCCTTCCAGTGAAACAAGGAAGATCTCGGCATAGCAAAGAGGAGGCATGGTGAGACCTTGCATTCTTGATTCATGCACACACCCACACATTGTGACGCCCCCAAATCCCCACGCACGAACACGGGGAAATCGAGACGTCCAAATGATGACAACCCGGATCACCACCCTATCGACGAGTGCCAAGTGTGTGCAAAAGCAACATATGTGCACGAAGAAACACGCAGTGGACAACGAAAGTCATATAACTAAGTACCAGAATTTTTCTTAACGTAATACAAGCTGTTTAAAACATACATAAATAAAATATTACAAAACACGAATATAGTTTTAAACCAAACTATAAAGCATAACATCAGGAACCCCGCGGAGCCGCATCCTCGGGCTCAGCCTCCTCCTCCTCTTCCTCGAATCCTGCACCAAAATCTACGGAATCAAAAATGGTACCGCAGGTAAGTAAAACCCAAACACCACTAGATAAAAACACATAGAACTCAAACAACATGCATGAAGTGATGCCAATGCGCAAAACCCATAAAACATAATTTTCCACACACGCCAAAAACTCATTTGGCCCAAAAACAAACCTTTCCAAATATCACGCCAAAGGTCACATTTGGCCTCTATTCATCTCAAACCATAATCCATTTTAACCCGTATGCACCATGACCTCCCCTAGGGGTCATCCGCACACCCTGGCTCCAGTGCCACACCGCAGAGTACTACCACGCATGTGACACCTAACGAGTGATGCCCAGTTCCACGCCCTGCGTGTTTGTAGCCAAGCATCCTCTAGCCCTCGCCAGCGAAGGGCCACGAAGTCGGTGAGTAGAGCGATGCCCGCTTCCGCGCCCGGCGTGTTCGTAGCCAAGCACCCCCTAGCCCCCGCTCCCGTCGTCGCCCAGCGACAACCCAGGGGACATCACTCAGTTCATTCCGCTTCCGAGTGACCAGAGGAGCTCCACCGAGATAATACCCCATCTCGGCTTGGGGTCGTGATACACACGCACCCGTAAGTCCACTTACGCCAATAAATAGGCTTTTCACAAATAAACAAAAACACACGTGCATGCACCATGTAAATGTTATATCAATGCACAAAAATAATCCACCAACATAATTCAATAAAGCAAGCAACTCCGTCCTCCATCCATCTGACCCCCGAACTCCTCGGACTCAGTCCGGAATCAACCAACCAGCAGATAAAATTATTGAATGAGCAATATATTTTTAAATCTGAAAATAGGGTTTGGAAATACTTACAGCGCTATATGGTATTTTTAGAAAGCTTGCGGCGTTGCAAACGGCGAAGAAAAAGCAACGTAACAGTGAAAATTCACTGTGGTCGTGGGTTGTAAAATACCCACTTTTGAACGAGGACAAATCAGGGCTTGGGATTGATAGGGAATGGTCTAAGGATGATTATGAAGCTATTGGAAGTGGTGGTTGGCCGTGGGTGGCGGCGGAAATAGAGGTTGATGGCCGGATTTTCCAAAATGGAAAGCTAGCTCGTGGGAGCTGTTCAGGTGACTATTGGAGGCCAAAAATGGGTGGGTTAGGACGGCAAGGGACCGGTGATGAAGTGGTGAAGAAATGGTGTCCGGAGGTGGAGCGACGGCGGCGGATCGAGGCAAAAACTGTGGGGGCTTTGATGGCGTTTTCCGGGCAAACGGCTGGCCGAATGGGGCTGAGGTTTGGTGGGGAGGTGCGCCGGAGGGAGGGGGTTCGACCGGTGGGGGCGGTGTGCCGCACGGCGGCCGGACGGTAGTGGGTCGAGGGGTTGGGCTGCAACGGCGTGGGAGAGGAGAGAGAGAGAGAGGGTCGACGCGGGGAGGAAGGAAGAAGAAGGAAAAGAAAAGAAAGAAAGAAAAAAAAAAGAAAAAGAAAAAGAAAAAGAAAAAGAAAGAAGAAAAGAAAAGAGAAAAAGGAAAAAAAGATGTAAGAAAGAAATGAGGTCCAATCCTCACTCCGGGAAAACAAAACAAAACCGCCGAAACGAGATTAAAAACTGCAAAACGACCAAAAGAAATAAAACACAACATCAAATAAAATAAAAACCAATTTTAAAACGCAATAAACTAAAATAAATAAACTAATATTAATTAAAATAAAAACAACCCTTCAGTGAAAATACACGCAAAAGCGGGTCATCACATCCTCCCCCCTTAAAAACAAATTTCGTCCTTGAAATTTGCAAGATCAACCACCAACTTAAAGAAGCCACATAAAAACACATAAACCACCTGTGACCAAGATTAAGATACGTACCTTCATTACTCAAACAAGTATGGGTACTGCTCCCTCATGTCCGCTACTCGCTCCCAAGAGAAGTCTTGTGCTAACGGATCTCCCCACGCCACCTTAACCAAAGGTATCGTCTTGGACCTCAACTGTTGCTCCTTCCAATCCATGATCTGCAACGGAATAACCTCATAAGTGAGATCCGGTTGCAACTGAATACCCTCTGGGTCGACGAAGCGTGGCTCTTGTTGTCCAAAGCTCTTCTTCAGGGATGATACGTGCAAGACATCGTGAATATCCCCAAAATATCCTGGCAAAGCAACTCTATAGGCGACGAACCCTACCTTCTCCAGAATCTGAAAAGGGCCGACATACCTTGGATCCAACTTCCTCTTCTTACCAAAATGCTTAACACCTCTCATGGGAGAGACTTTAAGGTAAACCCAATCACCAACTTCAAAAGATAACTCTCTCCTCCTGGTATCAGAGTAACTTTTCTGGCGACTCTGAGCTGCCGCCATTTTATCTCTGATGATCCGGACTTGGCTTTGCATCTCTTGAATTATTTCGGGTCCAATTATCCTACTCTCCCCGACTTCATCCCAACACAAGGGCGACCTACACTTTCTCCCATAAAGAGCTTCATAGGGAGCCATCTGAATGGTCGCATGGAAGCTATTATTATATGCAAACTCGATGAGCGGCAAATGGTTTTCCCAACTCCCTTGAAATTCCATGACACATGCTCGCAACATGTCTTCAAGAGTCTGAATGGTGCGCTCTGATTGGCCGTCTGTCTGTGGGTGATATGCAGTACTGAACTTCAACTTAGTACCCAAAGCTGCCTGCAAACTCTTCCAGAACTGCGACGTGAACCTCGGGTCTTGATCCGACACTATACTCTTTGGTATGCCGTGCAGCCGCACTATTTCTTTCACATACAAGCGTGTCAACTTACCCAAGGAATCGGTGTTATTAACAGGCAGGAAATGAGCACTTTTCATTAACCGGTCAACAATAACCCAAACAGAATTTTTCTCACTAGGCGTTCTCGGCAAACCCACTACAAAGTCCATTGTGATGTCATCCCATTTCCACTTAGGAATAGGGAGGGGTTGGAGCATACCTGCAGGTCTTTGATGCTCGGCCTTCACTTGACGGCATGTGTGGCATTTCTCAACATATAGGGCAATATCCTTCTTCATTCCATCCCACCAGTAATTTTTCTTCAAGTCCCGGTACATCTTTGTACTGCCGGGATGAACTGAATAAGGGGCCGCATGTGCTTCTGCCATGATCCGCTCCTTGAATTCCGAATCTTTGGGGACCACTCTGCGATCTCGGAACCGAAGTATCCCATCTTTATCCATGCTATAATGCAACGGCCCTCGAGATTTTCTGACTCTTTTTCTGATATTTAGCAGCTTTGGATCCTTCCTTTGAAGAGTCTTCAATTCTTCAAAATCAGTTACCCAAATATCAAGAACTGAAGATAAAATCTCTTCTTGCTGCGAACTCTCAATAAGGAGCCTTCTCATCCCACAAAGCAACGAATCCAATTCTGACGGCTCGGCTTCATCTTCCAAGTGCGACTTTCGGCTCAAAGCATCAGCAACTATATTAACCTTCCCCGGATGGTACTTGATCTCACACTGATAGTCACTGACTAGCTCTAGCCATTGCCTCTGCCTCATGTTCAGATTTTTCTGGGAAAACAAATGCTTCAAGCTCTTATGATCAGTAAATACCTCGCAAGCTTCCCCATACAAGAAGTGCCGCCAGATCTTGAGAGCAAAAACAATCGCAGCCAATTCTAAATCGTGCGTCGGATAATTCTTCTCATGGTCCTTTAGCTGACGAGATGCATAGGCAACAACCCGTCCTTCCTGCATAAGGACACAACCCAAACCAAACTTAGACGCATCACTGAAGACTACGAATGGCTTATGCGGTTCTGGGAGCGCTAACACTGGTCCCGTCGTCAACCTGTTCTTTAATTCTTGGAAGCTTCTCTCACACTTATCTGACCAAACAAATTCTGTATTCTTCCGAGTCAAAGCTGTGAGAGGTTCGGATAGGCGAGCAAAACCCTCCACAAATCTTCGGTAATATCCGGCGAGTCCCAAGAAACTCTGGATCTCGCGCACTGTGGTCGGGCGTTGCCATGACAAAATGGCTTCTACCTTACTAGGATCAACAGCCACTCCGTCTCGGGAAATTACATGCCCAAGAAATTTAACTTCTTCCAACCAGAATTCACACTTGCTGAGCTTGGCTTACAATTGGTGTTCTCTCAATTTCCCAAGTACCAGACGAAGATGATACACATGCTCTTCAACATCTCGGGAATAAATCAGAATATCATCAATGAATACTACCACAAAGGAATCCAGATAAGGTCAAAATACTCGATTCATTAAATCCATAAAAGCAGCAGGGGCATTAGCTAACCCAAACGGCATCACCTTAAATTCATAATGCCTATACCTCGACCTGAAGGCAGTTTTAGGCACATCCTTGTCTCTGATCCTCAGCTGGTAGTATCCCGACCTCAGATCAATTTTAGAGAACACGGCTGCTCCTTGAAGCTGATCAAATAAATCATCTATTCGCGGGAGAGGATATTTATTTTTGATGGTCACCTTATTCAATTCCCGATAATCTATACACATACGGAGGGTTCCATCTTTCTTTTTAACAAACAAAACTGGCGCACCCCACGGTGAAGTACTAGGCTGAATAAATCCCTTCTCTACCAGCTCTTGCAACTGAGTCTTCAACTCTTTTAATTCAGCTGGTGCCATGCGATAAGGAGCTTTATGCACAGGAGCCGCTCCAGGTTCCAAGTTTATAACAAATTCCATTTCCCGCACAGGGGGTAGTCCGGGTAAGTCATCCACAAACACATCGGGAAATTCTTCCACAACTGGAATGTCTGCCAAAGACTTCTCCTCAGACGGCATGGACACCATCTGAACCAAGAATGCATCC
This sequence comes from Carya illinoinensis, assembly GCF_018687715.1. Taxonomy (NCBI): domain Eukaryota; kingdom Viridiplantae; phylum Streptophyta; class Magnoliopsida; order Fagales; family Juglandaceae; genus Carya; species Carya illinoinensis. The sequence continues at coordinate 27,070,176 of NC_056756.1, read as the reverse complement.
GCTCCCCATGCAATCTCCCTTCTTGCTTGAATTGCCGATATAATTACCGGCTTTTCTTTCAATTTACTCCCCGCAAATTCCAGATAATCACCATCTGGAAGCTGAAAGCTAATTATCCGACTTCTGCAATTAATACTCGCAGAATATCGGTATAGCCAATCCATCCCGAGGATGATATCAAAACCCAACAGCTTAAACACCACCAAATCAGCATCCAAGAACCTTCCATCAAAATTTAACGGGCATCCCAAAGCAACCTTGGAACACCACACCATTTCACCATCGGGTAGAGCCACTACCATAGACTTTGGCAACGGTTCTGTGACCAAATTACACACCCGAGCAAAAGCGGAAGATACAAATGACTGTGACGCACCGGAATCAAACAAAGTGCAAGCATAAAACTCATACAAACGAACTCTTCCTGAACCAAACACATTAACCCATGAAATCCAAAAAGCAAAGGAGAAACCAAAAATACCAAAAATTAAATCCAACTTAAAATTAAATAAATCCATACCTGTAATTACTCCAGCATCATGGGTCGCTAGTGCCTCATCATCCACCTCTCAGGGTGTGACAGCATAAACCCGGGCTTGCACTGCTTGTCTCGGGTTGGTTCTTCCACCATGTCTACCTCCACGGCTTCCTTGAACTCTGACGGGGCACTCCCGAACAATATGTCCCACTTGGCCGCATTGGTAACACTGGGGTCCACTACTCAGCCGACATTCGCCCTCATGAGCTCTATTACATGCTCCACAAATTGGCACCCGTCCTCTCATACGAACACCTGAGGACATTTGAGGTCGAGTTCCGATCCGCTGAACAAATTTCTGAGGCGAACCCGAGCTGCTTCCTTCACCAGAAAAACTCCGCCTCTTATGTCCTGGAGGGGAGCCCATACTCAGATTATTTTCTCGTTCCACAAGGGTGGCCACATCCACTAATTCCTGAAAAATGGATATCCGATGGCTGACCACCATACGGCGTATATCAGGGCGTAGTCCCTCTTGAAAACGATCAGCTCGCATCTCCTCTGTGGCTATAAGGTGGGGAGCAAATCGCCCAAGTTCTATGAATTTTTGGGCGTACTGTTCCACTGTCGCGCCCCCTTGGACCAGATTTGAGAATTCTCTTGCCTTTTACTTCCTTACCGCTACGGGAAAGAAGCAGTCATTAAATTCTTTCTTGAAGCGTTGCCAGGTCACAGCAGCAAAAGATCCCAATTCTGATTCCAGCATCACCCTCTTCGTATCCCACCAATCAGACGCGGTACCTTGCAACAGATAGCTGGCGTAGAGTACCTGTTGCACCTCGGTGCATTCACACACCTCAAATGTTCTTTTCAGGTCTTTGATCCATTTTCCAGCTTGGAGTGGATTCTCTTCTCCAGTGAAGTGTGGGGTTCTATGCGCCAAGAAGCGCTCATAGGTGCATCCGGCTTGCACCATGCTACTGGACCCTCCTGGGCACATCCAAGGCTCTCCCTGATGTGGCCAAGGACCTCCTGGTTGTGGCCAAAACCTTCCTTGCTGTGGACAAGGCCCTCCTTGTTGTGGCCAGGGACCCCCTTGTGGTGCCCAAGGTCCTCCTTGTTGTGGCCAAGGCCCTGTCTGTTGAGGCCTAATATTCTGCTGCATGAACTCCGTCATCTGCCATATTGCTTTGGCTATGGAGTCATCTCTTGAGGTATTGCCCCGTGGCTCCTGAGTAGATTTCCTTGGTCTGCCTATTTTCTTCTTCTTCTTCTTTTTTTCCTGCCACCACAACCTTTGACCCCCTTTCAGAAAATAAAAACAAATAAAACCAACAACAAACAAAAACAGAACCACAGACCAACACCACATCACAGAAAACAAAAGAAACCAACTTGCAGAAACATAACTAAATAAATAAAAACAAACAAACAAGTTCAAACAAATAAAGCAAATAAAACAAATTAAATAACTGTACTTAACATAATTTTTTTTTAAACACAACTTTAAAAGCATTCTGGTACTGCCTACGGGACATGTGGTTTTACCCAGAGCCAAACCGCTCTGATACCACCTGTGACGCCCCCAAATCCCCACGTACGGACACGGGAAAATCGAGACGTCCGGATGATGACAACCCGGGTCACCACCCTATCGACGAGTGCCAAGTGTGTGCAAAAGTAACATATGTGCACGAAGAAACATGCAGCGGATAACGAAAGTCATATAACTAAGTATCAGAATTTTTCTTAACGTAATACAAGCTGTTTAAAACATACATAAATAAAATATTACAAAACACGAATATAGTTTTAAACCAAACTATAAAGCATAACATCAGCAACCCGGCGGAGGCGCATCCTCAGGCTCAGCCTCCTCTTCCTCTTCCTCGAATCCTGCACCAAAATCTACGGAACCAAAAATGGTACTGCAGGTAAGTAAAACTCAAACACCACCAGATAAAAACACATAGAACTCAAACAACATGCATGAAGTGATGCCAATGCGCAAAACCCATAAAACATAATTTTCCACACACATCAAAAACTCATTTGGCCCAAAAACAAACCTTTCCAAATATCATGCCAAAGGTCACATTTGGCCTCTATTCAACTCAAACCATAATCCATTTTAACGCACAATGACCTCCCCTAGGGGTCATCCGCACACTCTGGCTCCAATGCCACACCGCAGAGTACCACCACGCATGTGACACCTAACGAGCGATGCCCAGTTCCACGCCCCGCATGTTTGTAGCCAAGCATCCTCTAGCCCTCGCCAGCGAAGGGCCACGGAGTCGGTGTGTAGAGCGATGCCCGGTTCCGCGCTCGGCGCGTTCGTAGCCAAGCACCCCCTAGCCCCCGCTCCCGTCGTCACCCAGCGACAACCCAGGGGACATCACTCAGTTTATTCCGCTCCCGAGTGACCAGAGGAGCTCCACCGAGATAATACCCCATCCCGGCTTGGGGTCGTGATACACACGCACCCGTAAGTCCACTTACGCCAATAAACAGGCTTTTCACAAATAAACAAAAACACACGTGCATGCACCATGTAAATGCTATATCAATGCAAAAAAATAATCCACCAACATAATTCAATAAAATAAGCAATTCCGTCCTCCATCCATCCAACCCCCGAACTCTTCGGACTCAGTCCGGAATCAACCAACCAGCAGATAAAATTATTGAATGAGTAATATATTTTTAAATCTAAAAATAGGGTTTGGAAAATACTTACAGCGCTATATGGTATTTTTAGAAAGCTTGCGGCATTGTAAACGGCGGAGAAAAAGCAACGTAACAGTGAAAATTCACTGTGGTCGTGGGTTGTAAAATACCCACTTTTGAACGGGGACAAACCAAGGCTTGGGATTGATAGGGAATGGTTTAAGGATGATTATGAAGCTATTGAAAGTGGTGGTTGGCCGTGGGTGGCGGCGGAAATGGAGGTTGATGGCCGGATTTCCCAAAATGGAAAGCTAGCTCGTGGGAGCTGTTCCGGTGACTATTGGAGGCCGAAAATGGGTGGGTTAGGACGGCAAGGGACCAGTGATGAAGTGGTGAAGAAATGGTGGCCGGAGGTGGAGCGACGACGGCGGATCGAGGCAAAAACCGTGGGGGCTTTGATGGCGTTTTTCGGCCAAACGGCTGGCCGGATGGGACTGAGGTTTGGTGGGGAGGTGTGCCGGAGGGAGGGGGTTCGACCGGTGGGGGCGGTGTGCCGCACGGCGGCCGGACGGCAGTGGGTCGAGGGGTTGGGCTGCAACGGCGTGGGAAAGGAGAGAGAGAGAGAGAGAGGGTCGACGCGGGGAGGAAGGAAGAAGAAGGAAAAGAAAAGAAAGAAAGAAAAAAAAAAGAAAAAGAAAAAGAAAGAAGAAAAGAAAAGAGAAAAAGGGAAAAAAGAAAAAGGAAAAAAAGATGTAAGAAAGAAATGAGGTCCAATCCTCACTCCAGGAAAACAAAACAAAACCGCCGAAACGAGATTAAAAACCGCAAAACGACCAAAAGAAATAAAACACAACATCAAATAAAATAAAAACCAATTTTAAAACGCAATAAATTAAAATAAATAAACTAATATTAATTAAAATAAAAACAACCCTTCAGTGAAAATACACGCAAAAGCGGGTCATCACACACATGGCACACTTTCAACTCACGAAGATGAGAATCTCCAATGTTGGTTTTGACCAAGCACTCACAATCTCACACTTGTTCTTAAGAAACCAACTAGGGTTTCCCAGGATTTGGTATAAGCTGAATAATGAGGAGTTCAAATCCTTCATGTATTTGGCCAACTATTTGTCTTTTCACCCTATTTTGAGTTATGGAGAAGAACACAAGAAAAAAAAAAAAGAGTTCTTGACTCAAAACCCTAGAAATCGAATGGCCTATTGGTTTTTAAACTCTATGATAACCTTAGCAATCACACGCATTCAAGCCTCATGGATTAGGGTTTTTGAAACCCTCATTCTAACTAGTTACACTTTGATTTACAGCTTGCTATTTGTTAATCTACTTGGATTTTTTTGTAAGTACACACTTAACTTACTTTTTATTAATGCATGTATATTTTTATATACATCGCTAGTTTGTTTCTATTACCTTGGTTGCTATTCTTGTTTGTTTGATTGAAATTCTTTTACATGGACTTGGAATATGATTATGGAATGACTAATATGAATCGGTTTGTGATGAAAAATAGTGATAAGATCCCTTATATGTTTTGGTTTTAAGGAAAATGATGTTGATATTTCAAGACCTTTGATAATTCGGCTTTACCCTACTTTGAGTGACTTGGATCTTGTTTCAATGCCATGATTTCATGTCTCATTTTACAATGTTATGATTTCTAAGCATTTTGGATGAAGTTTGGAGTATGTTTAAGTGATGTTTTTCCATGTCCTTGTGCATATATGTTTTGACCAAGGCCAGTTTCCTAGTTTCATGTCTGTGTTTCAATATCTTATGAGTTCTATGTTATCATGCTATGAATTAAACATGCTATACTTGATTATTTCATGCATGGTATCTCATATAGCATATGTCAAGTACTAGCACGTCTTAAGTCTCATGTCACATGCTAGTAAGAGTGATTTCAAATAAAAGCATTTTCAAGAACAAAAAGGGTTTTTGGAAATGAAGTAATATTTTAAAAAGTTTTATCACAATCCCAAATGCAAGGTTGATAGAGAACCATCGACGTGGCTCTGATGGGTTCTTTTTAAAGAATGCCGGTGCAGGATAGCACCTAACGCTAGTGGGTTCATAAGGCATGTAACCTGACAAAGTATTGTCGAGTTAATGAGTTAAGTTATGTTTAAGACGTAGTCATCACAGTGCACAGATCGGTGATAGTGCAATAACTAATAGGAACACGAAGTGCATATAGGAACCGTGATGTATCCACAAGTGTTATAAGAACGAGGCTACATGTCTACATGATATGTTATGGATCACATGATGTGAATTATGCGATATAATTTGATATGTTTTCGATCACATGATGTGAATTATGTGATATAATTTGATATGTTCTGGATCACATGATTAACTAAGATATGAATGATGGTGAAAGTATGCTTTTTCCGAAAATGCCAAGTCTTTATTACAAGTTTTAAAAGTGGTCAATGCATGAGTTACAATTTAGTTTCAATCATAGGTTATGTACATGTCCATGCATGCATTTCATGATATACCTTTTGTATCTTGTGTTAACTGTGGTATGCTGTGTGATTACTTAGTGAGATGTTGACGTCGATGACCAAGTTGAAGAGAAAGGCGCCCACTTCTCTGGAGAGGATTGTGCTTAAGATGGGCATAAGTGGGCTCAAGCCCACTATTTTGGAGCACCTTGAGGCTATAGATTAGAAGATCTCTAAGATCCTCCAGTTTATTGAGGAATTCCAACAACTCAATAATAGAGATAAGGACTAAGCTTTAGAGAAGCAGATGAAGGACAAACCGGTATGAAAAAAAAAAAAGAGATGACTAGTGTTGGGACCCGTTTCCCATCAAGAGAATTTTTTTTTGAACTTGATACATTCTAAGAATATTTGGTCCCGTGTTTTGGGAGACACAAACTTGTATTTTGTTAAAAACTCTCTTTGTTTTTTGATGACAATGATGGGACAAAGTTGGGAAAAAGTCTTTTTTTTTATTTTATTTTTATTTTTTTTATACCATGTACTATGCAATTACCTGTGGCATTACTTAGATCTCTTTACATTTTTATTGTTTCCATTGAACGTTTATTGCATACTGCTAGAATATTTAGGAGTATTGCATATTATCTATCATGTACGATGGTTGTGTAGCCTTGTATTACATGTCTCAACGTCTCAGTCACTGCCGCATTATTTCTTAAAATGTGTTTCGTGTCGTTTCGTAAAGCATTGTGAAGGAAAAGCATTTTGTTTTCATTTTCATTTATTTAGAAAACTCTAAAAGAGTATGAACATAATACTTACCTAGACTCCATGTCATACTCATTTCATGCAGTCCATTCATGTGCGTGTCAAATGGCAACCTACATGCATACACATGACCTTAACGTCATTCTCTATCTTTGTACATAAGTGACTAAACCAAAAATAGAACACACTTCATTTGGAACTCTCTCCGTCTATCCCTATGTTCTTACGTGCCATTTACTATGCTTAAACCTTCGGGGTCCATTTAACGTCACTACCTTCATCTTCTATGTTTTCTTTATCACATTTCTTCTTTTTGGGACCCACTTGGGTCAACTTTTCCAAATTCAGCATTCTACTTCGAGGTCTTATCCTTTAAAGTGAACCTCCATGATTTATCTTAGAGTTAAGACACTAAGACCTTCATCTTACTCTCCTATTAGCCACATTCAGATGCATAATTCAAGCCGACTAAGTCACACATCCCAATCCTAGACAACGTACCCATTACTATCTTCATGCATCCTAGCACATATTAAATCATCATTCCCATCCATACATGCCACATGACTTTAAGCTAACTCTAAGGCTTAAACATCATGTAGCCATGCTTAGGACAGATTACCCATTATATATGGTAAATCAGTTCGGTACACGTGTCTCACCAGATGCCTATGTACTTTATCCTTTATCACCTAAAATCAACTTATAGTTTGTTGAACGCACACTTATATAAACAAGCTCCATATCTGATACTAACTTCTATTCAAACTCGGTCAGCAAGATGTTGCTACTTCCCAGCCCCTTTACAAGTTCATCCCAACACTTGACACGACAGAGCTCCATTCACAACTACATCTCCATCACGTCACATAACTTTAGACGACTCCTAAGCTACATTGTGACACCCGTCACTATGATAGGATCACATCACAACTACTTTGGGACACTATTCCATAGCCACATAATATGCTCTACACTCCTCATATACCATCCCAACTTTTGTGACACGCCACCTAGTGCATCACAACATTGCACAAAGTACACTTTACATTAACTCTCTTCCATCCACACTATGCCACGCATCACTACAATGCACACCGCACGGTGCATCGCCACACTATATGGAGTACACTCCACGTGTACTCCCTTCACAACATTATGCCGCATCACAACTACCGCACACACCTCACACCCATGCTTCACAGCACAGTCCACAACACTACATAGCACACCCCACAACTACGCCCAACACTTCATTACACAGCGAACTCCACAATACTAATAGCACAATCCACAACCTATCAACTAACATTCAATATAATTAATGAGGGAGAGAGGGTTATACCATCGACAAGATAACCCGTGCGTTGCTCGCTACCCATCATTGTCAAAGGTGTCAGAAAAGTCGTACTTGGTAGAACGTTGTTTGGGCTATTGAAGGTGGCTACAAGTGTGGATCTGAGAGGAGAAGGTGGTCGTGTTCCTAGAGCGGTGGTGGTGCCAAGGTGGCACACAGTGGAGGCTGGGCGACTTGTGGAGGAGTTTGGGCCGTGGGTCTCAACCAAGGGAAATGGAGAGGGAGAGCTAAGGGAACTTGGCTAGGCATGAAGGAGCTTGAGGGATATGTGGTGGAGCTATGGTGGCGAGGTGGAGGTAGCACGATGCTCCACAGCAGTAGATCTAAGTTGTGTAAGGTGGGAAACCCATTTGAGAGAGGGGGCGTGCGTGAGGGGTAGATCGAGGCTATGGGTGGCCAAGGGAAGCTACCGGTGGTATCTAGAGGCCGTGGGCGGCCTTGTACTATGGCACACAGTGGAGAACCAATGGGTTGCCTATGGGTTGTGTGTGTGCAATTGGGGAGGAAGAAGGGGTTCGCGTGGCTTGGGAAGCCATGGGGGTGGAGCCGATGAGGGAAGGTGGCTATTGGTGTTGGTGCGGTGGCTTTGGTTGCCGCATATGGCTGCGCAAGGGAGACCGAGATGGGCGAGGTCGCCGAAGGGAAGGGTGTGGCTAGTGACCGACGGTGAGACTGGGTGGCGCGCAGCGATGCCGGGTTGGAGAATGAGAGGCACGGCTATAGAGAAGGAGAGGTAGGAGAGAGAGGGGAAAGGGAAAAGTAGGGAGAAAGAGAGGGAGCTTGGGTATTTAATCTAAACCCTTCGTCTTGAGATCTTCAAAACGATCTGACGGTGAGTTTAAATACTGATATGAAAATGTGTAAATATTTACTTAATTTAAAACACTGAGAGGAATTAAGATAGAATATTATTTTATAAACTAACGTTCATAAAATAATATTCTTTCATCATTAATAAAATGATGAAGTTTTGTAATTACTTGAAGATAATAAAACCATTTAAATTAATTTAGAGTTTTCAACATAATTTAAATCTCGTAATATTTTTAAATGACTGATATCATTTAAATTAAAATAATTTTCACAATTATAATATTTTTGGAGCTCTTCAAAAATATTATAATTGTCTTATTTAAAAATCAAGCTTAGTCCAATAATACTGATTTAATTATCCCATATAAATATTTCCATGACATTTAAAATATTCGTAAACTTTAAAATACTGGGCTTGCTTTAAAACCCGCTCGGTATCTTTAAAAACATGTCATCAAGGCTCAGTGCGTAGAACGAGGCTCGTAAATATGAGAGAAAGAATGAGCGGGTTGTTACACCAATTGAGGTAATTAGAGCCATCGAGTTTGACAGAAACCAATGGGGTAATATTAGGAATAACAAATGTAGTGGATGAAGCACTTGAAGAGGCCATATAGGATCAAGTGGGGTGAGCCAGAATGCTCTGATACCAAGCTAGAAGAATTGAGGAGACTGGTTCAAGTGATACAAGCTTGATGTATATTCATGTATTTATAATGATCTTTACATATTTGAATACAAAGATAAGATAAAATATTTGAAATACAAAGTCAAATATTACAACAACTAGATAAAATGCAAACTATCATTCCTAGATTTTTTGCATAGCTTTCGAAACTGATTGAAGTTGATCTCTAGAGTCAGATTCTGTTATGTATTGTCAATCTTGTCTAACATTCCTCTCCAACCATAGGTTCTACATTTTCTTGCAAAAATTTCAGTCATTTCAAAGATTGAATCCGCATATTAGATTACCAAGTGAGATTTAGTCTTGAAAGTGTACTCTAGGAAAAGAATGAGGTCCTGTTTGGATACACAGTTGGTCTCATTTCATCTTAATATCCAAATATTATTCAAATACAAATGAGGCCTAAGTGATTGCACATAAATTTTGTGCTTCTTGGATTGTAGAAAACAAGGTGGTCATACACTTTACAAAAATAGGTATCGAGCGAAGTACACATACAACATTAAACAATGATAAAAGAGAAATAAAACGTGTAAATATAAACATTCACATCATCAATCATTTTGCATCAACCCATTTTCTTTCATTTAACTTCTCGTTGGGATTCTTTCATTCCTAGCCATAGGTTTGCTATATCCAATTTTACTCACTTTAAAGGTGGTCATAGGAGTTCCACTAAGATTTGCGATGAGTGCATGAAAGTGTACTCTGAACATTATTTTTATGAATTTAATTGCTAGATTATATGTGTTATTTAGGCATTTTGATAATGTTTTTCCAATTTAAACTTTAAATTCATAATGGCCAAGTTTTGATTCAATGTCTAATAATTTTACTATAGGAATGAATTTCAAAATGATTAAGCTGAAGTCTGGCTAATAAGGAAGAAGAGAACAATCAAAAGAGAATTTCATGCATACAAAGTCAAAGAAATTCGAGTCATAAACAAGGAAGGAAAGATCAATTAATGAAAAATATTCAGAATCCACAGCCTCTTTGAGTATCTATTAGTATTATGGTCAAATCGTCCTCTTCTGATATCTGATTGAGGCTATTCAAGATGTGTTAGACATCTAACTCAATGGGCTACATTTATTTTAGAAATAACCATTTTCTAATTCGGCAGTTTACTAGGCAAAAAATGGCCCACAATCTGCACATGAAAATCTGGAGTATTACCTACTCGAGTTTGCATTCGATTTTCTTTTCATATTAGGGATAGCTCATGAAAGGGGAGGAAAAGAGAGAGCCAATGGGCATAAAAGAAAAGGCCCTTCTGGTTTTTCAGAGAGAAGATCCTAGGGTTTGGAGAAACTCATCTTCCAGAAAGAGAATTCTTCTTCTTTCGAATAGGGAGCTAATTCTTTGGTGAGGCTAGGGACGAAGTTGCTTGAATAATGATGATTTCAATTCTATCGGATTCATATAATAAACTTTCTTGTTGATACAATTCTTTTTTATCATCTCTTATTAGTCGTCCTTGTTTTTGGATAATTTTACAACCAATACTTTTCATAGATTTAGTCATGCCTTCTCTATTCGATTGTTGATGTGTTTATGATCTGGTTGTTGATCTTATTGGTATGATTCTCTGATGCAGTATTGCTATTAAATATATTATCGTCTTTGAATCTAAGTCTAATAGGATAGCAATCTGTGCTTTCAAAAGAATAGTAGTGTTGAACCCAAGGTTTCAAGTTTCATGTGATTATAAATCTACACATGGATTTTGATGATAACAAATGAATTCAAAGAATAAATGAGTTTCAAGCTCAAGTTGTCCACACAATAGAGTCAAGCACATCAAAGAACCAAGCATGAGTAAGAAGGAAACAAGTTCACATTAAAATCATAGAATAATGTTGTAAATCTCTTAAAATTCGAAATTAAGATTAATGCTCAAAATTAATATTTTATCATAAAACATTAAAATACATTTTCCACATGTGCATGAATATTTTTGAAAATTAAATTTGAAAATTTTGAAAGATGATTGATTGTCATCTTTTATATGTGCATGCCTTGATTAAAGGGTTGAACTTTGAAAATATTAAAGATGATTGATTGTCATCTTTTACATGTGCATGCCTTGATTAAAGGGTTGAACTTTGAAAATATTAAAGATGATTGATTGTCATATTTCACATGTGCATGTTTTATTTGAATATTTTCAAAAGTGATTGATGCTTTTTTAGACTTATACAAAAGGTAGATGATTTTGTTTGAATTTTTTTGAAAAGTAAAGTGTGCTCCTTTTGTCATATACAAAAAGTAAAAGATTAGGTTTGAATTTTTTGAAAAGGAAAGTGTGCTCCTTTTGTTATATGCCAAAAGTAAAAGATTAGGTTTGATTTTTTTGAAAAAGTGAATGATGTTGTCTTTGACATGTGAATCTTTTTAAATTTGAATATGAAATCTCATATGCCTATAAATAGATCATTTGAGAGCTTCACATTCACAACATCAAGAGCATACAACATTCATTCAAAGTTTTTATTCTCTCTTCTCTAAGTATTGAGCCTTAATTCTTGTTCATTTTGAGAGATATAGTTTGCGCTGTATTATTCTTATTTCACTCATTGAGGAGTATTTTCTGATAACCTACCCACTATCAGCTCTTGTATAAGAAAAAGGGTGTATATAACCATTATGCGTGTAGAAAGTATTCTACACGGGGAATAGTTGAATCACCACGTGTAAGGTGATTGCAAGTGTAGAGGGTGTTCTACACGGATCCTTTGTAGCGGTGTTGTTCAAAGGTGTAATAGGTTTCTATCTCCACCTGAAGGAGGTTGAATAGTGAATTTGGGAATCCTCAAGGGGTAGCTTGAGGCGAGGACGTAGGCAGTCGGGCCGAACCCCGTTAACATACTGAGTTTGCTTCTCTCTTACCCTTACTCTTTATATTTATTGTTATTTCATATTCTGTTTATATTTTATATTTTATATTATATATTTGATTTATAATTGTTATTTTTTTAATACAACTCAATTCACCCCCCCTCGTGTGTTAGTCATCTGGGCAACAATTGGTATTAGAGCTAGTTGACCTGTACTGTTCATACAGGTAGATCACTCATGGGAACTCTCGCTTGTGACTGTGTCACCGAAACAAGACTCTCCGACCATGAGTGACGGTGCACCGGTAGAGACGGTGGCTGGCTAGTCTGGTAGGTACAATTTTTAGGTGACATAGGTGCGGCCTATGATCAGTAACAATTGGTATCAGAGCTAAGAGCTCTATTATAAGATTAACTATCTTTTGAGTTAAGATCTTATGGCTAACATTTCAGCTTCATTTGGTGGAGGTCAATCTAACAGTCGGCCTCCACTCTTTTGTGGAGATAATTACTCATTCTGGAAAGTTAGAATGAGAATATTCCTTCAGGTTCAAGGTCGAGAAATATGGAAATGCATTGTAAATGGACCTTATATTCCAACAAAAGTGGTTGATGGAGTAAAGGTCAAAAAGGAAGAAGAAGAGTTTGATCGTGAAGACAATAGACTTTATACTTTGAATTTAACCGCTATGAATTTATTATTTAATGCTCTCAATGGAAATGAGTTTAATAGAATAATGACTTGTACTACGGCAAAAGAAATTTGGGATAACTTGGAAGTTACTTATGAAGGAACTTCGCAAGTTAAGGAATCAAAAATTTATATTCTTACTCATGAATATGAAATGTTTAAGATGAATGATGATGAATCTATTTCTAGTATGTACACTCGTTTTACTAACATCATAAACAGCTTGACAGCTCTTGGCAAAGTTTATTCCAAGGTGGAGATAGTAAGAAAAATTCTCAACTCTCTACCAAAACGCTAGGAATCAAAAGTGACAACGATTCTTGAAGCTAGAGACCTCAAGAAGCTCTAAGTGAATGAACTCATCGGATCACTTATCACCCATGAGTACACATTGAAAAGAGGAGAAGAAGAAAGAAAGCCAAATAAGAGCTTGACACTTAAAGCTGTTCCTCATGAAAGTGAAAGTGATGAAAATGAGGAAAATAAAGACAAACATGAGGAAGTTGCGATGATAACAAGAAGAATTCAGAGGTTCTTAAAGAAAAATAAAACTCCTCCGAGGAAATCCTTCAAAAAGTTTTCTAAGAAAAATTCATATAAAAATGACACTTTAATTTGTTATAAATGCAATAAGCCTGGTCATATCAAGCCAGATTGTCATATGCTAAAGAAAGATCGAAACAAGGGCAAGAAAGCAATGAAAGCTACATGGGATGATGATTCAAGTAGCTCAAATAGTGAAGCAAGCAATGGAGAATCAGCAAATCTTTGTCTTATGGCTAAAGATGAAATTGAGGTATGCATTAAATCATCCACAAGCAAAAACAAATGGTTTTTAGATAGTGGATGTTCAAGACACATGACGGGAGACAAGACTAAGTTCTTTGATCTTAGATCTAAAGAAGAAGGACACGTGACATTTGGAGACAACTCGAAAGGGAAGATCGTGGGAATAGGTAAAATTGGAGGTATAAATAACACGGAAAGTCTCAATCTCAATAAAGAGAAAACAATAGAGGAAGTTCAACATGGAGCCATCAGGAAAGATCATCAAAATTTAATACAAGATGCAACCAAACAGTGGAAATTTGTGAAAGATCATCCAGTGAAACAAATTTTGGGAGAACCTTCACGATGTGTAAGTACTCGATCATCTCTTAGAAATATTTGCAATCATACTGCTTTTCTATCTCAAATTGAACCCAAAAATATTGACGCACTTTTTGATGAATCTTGGATTCTATCTATGCAAGAAGAGTTGAATCAATTTGAAAGAAATGATGTTTGGACACTTGTTCCTAGACCCAAAAATCATACTATTATTGGAACAAAATGGGTTTTTAGAAATAAAAAAGATGAGTCCAGAGTCATTACTAGAAATAAGGCTCGACTTGTAGCCTAAGGTTTTAATCAAGAAGAAGGAATCGATTATGATGAGACATATGCACCAGCCGCAAGATTAGAAACTATTCGAATGCTATTTGCATATGCTTGTTATAAAGATTTCAAACTTTTTCAAATGGATGTTAAAAGTGCTTTCTTAAATGGTTTTATAAATGAAGAGGTATATGTTGAGCAACCTCCAGGTTTTGAAAATCATATTTCCCCAAATCATGTTTTCAAACTCACAAAAGCACTATATGGACTTAAACAAGCTCCTAGAGCTTGGTACGAGAGACTCAGTGGTTTCTTGATTGAAAAAGGTTTTTCAAGAGGAAAAATCGACACAACTCTTTTCATTAAATATGAAAATGATGATATTATTTTGATTCAGATTTATGTTGATGATATAATATTCGGTGCTACTAATGAAAATATGTGTCAAGTTTTTGCTAAGACTATGCAAGAAGAATTTGAGATGAGCATGATGAGAGAACTTACATTCTTTCTCGGATTGCAAATTAAGCAAGCAAAAAGTGGGACATTCATTAATCAATCAAAATATATTAAGGAATTACTGAAAAAGTTTGGGATGGAAAATGCTAAAGAAATTGGAACACCAATGAGCCCATCAACTAAACTTGATAAAGATGAATCCGGTAAAGCAGTTGACTCGAAGATATATCGAGGTATGATTGGTAGCTTATTATATTTAACAGCCAGTAGACCAGATATTATGTTTAGTGTGTGCTTATGTGCACGCTTTCAATCATCTCCAAAAGAATCACATTTAATTGCAGTTAAGCGCATTCTTAGATATCTTAGTGGTACAATTAACCTAGGGTTATGGTACCTGAGCACACATCTTTTGATCTAATCAGCTACACAGATGCAGATTATGCTGGCTGTAAAATAGATCGAAAAAGCACTAGTGGAGCATGTCATTTCTTAGGTCATGCACTAGTTTCCTGGTTTAGTAAAAAACAAAATTTTGTTACACTATCTACTGCTGAGGCATAATATGTTGCTGCGGGTAGTTGTTGTGCTCAAGTTCTCTACATGAAGCAACAACTTGAAGATTTTAAACTCATGTATAATCACATTCCAATCAAATGTGATAATACAAGTGCTATAAATCTTTCAAAGAACCCAATACAACATTCTAGAACTAAGCATATTGAAATAAGATATCATTTTCTTCGAGATCATGTGCAAAAAGGCGATATAGTACTAGAATTCACAAACACACACGATCAGTTAGCAGATATTTTCACAAAGCCTTTATCAGAAGATAGATTATGTATGATCAGAAGAGAAATAGGTATGATGCATGCTATGAATATCTCTTAAAAGATAAACCAGAGTTAATAAAAATAGAGATAGATTTTTTAAATACTTTTACATAAACTTGAAATTCTTAGCCTCATGTTTGAGACGTTCATTCTCTTCATACAATATCATGTTATTCTTATCTATGGGAACCGGCAAGCGGAATGAAGAATCTAATAAAGATTTCAACTATTTATTCTTATGCCGAATGATTCATTCCCTTAGGTGAGACTCTTGAACAATTCGTTGAAGTACAACAATTTGTTCTTTGAGCTTTTCAACTTCATGATTTTTGGCTTGTAGCCGCTGGGAAAAAGTAACAATAGAGGAAGAGTAGCGAGTCCCAAGACTCACCAAGTCATAAATAGCATCAAAATCTGACTTATTAGTTAGATTATTATTTTCTTGCTGCAACATGGCACCAATGGCAGCTGCAGAAAGGACAGGAGGTTGAGATGCAGAATGCCTCACAGATGGATCTAGAGAAATGTTAGAAGAATGAGCCATTAAGAATAGAATAGAAGGCTTAAAACGAGAATGTTGAAAGAATGCAGATGAGTTATAGAGATGAGAAGAAAACTTGATGCGGATTAGATGAATTTCAAGACTGATTTTATAGAGATAGCATAAAGAATAAGACAAACTATTGTCTCTTCAAATCTTATTTAGTCAAAAGAAATACAAGATATGCTGAACACATATTGTCAAAAGTTTTCTTACTAAGCCAGCGAGATTAACAGTAGATTGTCCCTATTTTTCTAGTAAACGATGAACCTCTGCTGTTATCTGCCGATGTTGACCTTATATCTGAACCCTTTCTCGTTCCAGCTCCTCTATTCGTGGTTGCAGATCATGAGCATACCAATCTGTAAATTTTTTCAACTCTTGGTTTTCTTGCTTTAGCCTTTTATTCTCACTATCCTTATTAGCAAGCTTCTGTCGTAACTCAGATATTTGCATGTTAAGATGATCAATCTCACTCACCCTCGCCATTAACCTCCGAGACATGATCATAACAGAGGCAGCATATTGACTACTGAGCATTCTTGATTCTGCAATAATCTCAGAATCAGCCTTACTAGAAAAACGGTTCTCTGCTCCTATCATGGTATTGACGGCCTCAGGAGAGAAGATTGATGATTGATGCGTCAAGGGTTTCTGATTCAAGTCTGGAACATTAGTGGAAGAGAATCGCTCAGCCATTCTATCGTTGTGGAAAAACATAACTCAGGTCAAGAAGCGATGTATTTTTTTGGCATCCGATAGATGAAAATGATCATTTTTTTTTATAGAAATTCAGAGCCTTCAATCACGTTTGTCAACAACATCAGGCGATTGTTTAAATCTTCAGCCGCACTAAATTCATAGAGTTAGGCCTCGAGACTTTGCAGTATTTGTCGGGTCACGGAAGACTCCTTTTTCAACTATCTACAGTGACTATTAAACGCATCATTTTCTTCAGTCCATTTACTTGCTACCGATCCTTTTTAATGATTCCAAAAGGGGGAGAAGTTTTAGACTAGAACATTAACATTCTTTAAATTGCTAAACTTGTTATATATGCTTGGAATTATATTTATACTTTTGCTTGACAAACTAACGCATATTTTCAGGGAGAGCTTAAGTATTAATACAGGTTTTAAGTTCTATCAAGTATTTGTCATCATCAAAAAGGGGGAGATTGTTAAACCCAAGGTTTCAAGTTTTATGTGATTATAAATCTACACATGGATTTTGATGATAACAAATGAATTCAAAGAGTAAAAGAGTTTCAAGCTCAAGTTGTCCACACAATAGAGTCAAGCACATCAAAGAATCAAGCATGAGCAAGAAGGAAACAAATTCACATTAAAGTCATAGAGTAATGTTGTAAATCTCTTAAAATTCAAAATTAGGATTAATGCTCAAAATTAATATTTTATCATAAAGCATTAAAATACATTTTCCACATGTGCATGAATATTTTTGAAAATTAAATTTGAAAATTTTGAAAGATGATTGATTGTCATCTTTTATATGTGCATGCCTTGATTAAAAGGTTGAATTTTGAAAATATTAAAGATGATTGATTGTCATCTTTTACATGTGCATGCCTTGATTAAAGGGTTGAACTTTGAAAATATTAAAGATGATTGATTGTCATATTTCACATGTGCATGTTTTATTTGAATATTTTCAAAAGTGATTGATGCTTTTTTAGACTTATACAAAAGGTAGATGATTTTGTTTGAATTTTTTTGAAAAGTAAAGTGTGCTCCTTTTGTCATATACAAAAAGTAAAAGATTAGGTTTGAATTTTTTGAAAAGGAAAGTGTGCTCCTTTTGTCATATGCCAAAAGTAAAAGATTAGGTTTGATTTTTTTGAAAAAGTGAATGATGTTGTCTTTCACATGTGAATCTTTTTAAATTTGAATGTGAAGTCTCATATGCCTATAAATAGATCATTTGAGAGCTTCACATTCACAACATCAAGAGCATACAACATTCATTCAAAGTTTTCATTCTCTCTTCTCTAAGCATTGAGCCTTAATTCTTGTTCATTTTAAGAGATATAGTTTGCGCTGTATTGTTCTTATTTCACTCATTGAGGAGTGTTTTCTGATAACCTACCCACTATCAGCTCTTGTATCAGAAAAAGGGTGTGTATAACCCTTGTGCGTGTAGAAAGTATTCTACACGGGGAATAGTTGAATCACCACGTGTAAGGTGATTGCAAGTCTAGAGGGTGTTCTACACAGATCCTTTGTAACGTTGTTGTTCAAAGGTGTAATAGGTTTCTATCTCCACCTGAAAGAGGTTGAATAGTGAATTTGAGAATCCTCAAGGGGTAGCTTGAGGCGAGGACGTAGACAGTCGGGCCGAACCCCGTTAACATACTCAGTTTGCTTCTCTCTTACCCTTACTCTTTATATTTATTGTTATTTCATATTCTGTTTATATTTTATATTTTATATTATATATTTGATTTATAATTGTTATTTTTTTAATACAACTCAATTCACCCCCCTTCTTGTGTTAGTCATCTGGGCAACAAGTAGTTTTCAAGAATTACATTTGAACAAATTGGTTATAAAGATATATTTTCCGATTAGAGAGTCTGGTGTTATGATCTCTAATTGAATATCCAATGAATCTGATATGGATAGAATTATCAAGTTCAAGTAAAGGAGCCCCAATGCTTTATTGCTATTAATTTTGGTAAAACCTTTTCGTTATTACAGTTTGGCTCTTCATTTTATTTCTTTTTAGAAAGGATTTGTCTTACATTACTACTTTGATTTTAATTTTTTTAATTTTTTAGTTTCTTTGTTCCTTCTGCTATTTTTTTTAATTTGTCTCTCTGTGGAATTGATACCCCAAAACTGTGCTACAACTACCGCATTATTCTTTGGGCGTAATCAATTCTTCCATTTTCAAACCATAGTTTTCTATGTCTAACTTTACCTATTTTGGCCCAAGCCCACTGTTTCTCTCATCTCTTCTATTCTCTCTCTCCCTCAGCCGTTCTCTCATATCCTCTTCTTCTCCTCCTCCCCTTCTTCTTCTTCTCTTCTTCCTCAGATCCTCCTCCACTTTTTAGTTTTTCTTCTCGTTGTTGTCTTCTTGAAGCTTGACCATGGAATCATGACAGCAACTGGCCGTGGGTTTGAGTTCTTTGCTCAGACCCACAGCCACGTTGTGGCCTTGCCATGGTCAAGTTGTGGTCTTTCCGTGACCTTATTTTTTTGCTGTGTGTTTAAATATTTGTACTTTGTAATTTTTTAGCTTTGTTGTTGGATGATAGAATTGTAGATTTTAGGGATGGATCTGTAGATTTATTTTTGTTTTTTGGTTGTTTTAGATTTTTCTTGGACTTTTTGGCTTTTTCTGGTTGTATTTTTCTGTGGGTGGGCGATGGGCAAGGAGGGGTGGATAGTCATGGAATCCACCCCTCCCTCCTCCCCTACATTCTGTCCACAGGGGTGGTGCTAAAGTCCAAGGGCCCAAACTATCCCCCCAACCATGCGAGGGTGGGGGGCGGGACAGGGGCACCCCCCATTTGAAACTGTAGGGGTGCTACTCGTGTTTGGCCCCCTATTTGGGTGCCGGGGGGCAGAGACCAAACACCTTATTTGTCTGCCCCTACCCAAATAGGCCACAACCCATTAGGCCCAGAACATGTTTCTGGGCCCAAAAAATGGCCTAGAAATGCCATTGTACAAAGCTAGAACTTTCAATTCTAAACCTCATGCTTAAATTTAAAAAAAAAATAATAATAATAATTTAAGATATTACAATAATATAAATTAAAAACTTATATACTTCTAAGTTGCAACTAAGAATCCTAAGCTATTACAATAATACAAATTAATCTAAAACTATTCCAAATTAATCTAAAAATATTACTAAAGGCCGAATCTAAGGCTACAATACTAATCGAGATGACCAAAATACTGCGGGCAATCTCTCCAATGACGGATACTTGATGGCATTGGTTTTCCACCAAGATAAGATATCAAACCCTCGCATAAATAGGTGCGAATTCAATGCCAACTATCTATCCAACTCCATCTAGGCTTCTGCAGGATGATGAACCGGGGTGTCCTATTCCAACCTCTCACCCCACTTCAATCTACGTCTTTTCCTCATTCCGACTTCAAGAGGAGGTGGTGCGGTAGGTGTAGGTGCTAAAATATTATCACTTATGAATACGACAAACTCATCAAACAATCTGCCAAGGGTTTCCCTGATCCTTGTCGCAATATAATCCGTCCATACCTTCTTGTGTGCCAATCTCAAGCCATACACTATGCCATCAATTCTATATTGGGAGTCAAGAACAACAACTACATATAAAAAAATATTCATCCTACTTAAATCTTCCTCATCCAGGGGTCAAGAGTGTGGGTAGCACCCTTAGTATAAAGTATAAACTTTAGCTTTTCACTTTTAAATCCTTCTCATCTAATTATTTGTTGAATATGTCCAAGTCTTCAAATCTATATTTTTTAACCCAAATTTTTTGTTATTTTCATATTTCCTATTATATTCACAACTTCAAATTTGGAGAAAATGAAAATGACTTGCAATTATTTTACAATGAATTTACAATTCTATCAAATGAAGGGTGGTCTTGTAAAATTGAAATTCATTTTTGATGAAGTGCCATAATTGTATTGGTTAATTGTAAATGATTTTTAAAATAATTATAAAATAGTTGTATATGTATTATTACATTTGGTTTTTTAAATTACACCATACCATATTATTTGAAAATTAGTGTTGAACCCAAGGTTTCAAGTTTCATGTAATTATATATCTACACATAAATTTTGATAATAACAAATGAATTCAAAGAATAAATGAGTCTCAATTTCAAATTGTTTACACAATGGAGTCAAGTACATCAAGGAACAAAACATAAGCAAGAAGAGAACAAGTTCACATTAAATCTCATAGAGTAATGTTGTAAATCTCTTAAAAATTTGAAATTAGGATTAAGGCTCAAAATTAATATTTTATCATAAAGCATTAAAATACATTTTCCACATGTGCATGAATATTTTGAAAATTAAATTTGAAAATTTTGAAAGGTGATTGATTGTCATCTTTCACATGTACATGACATGATTACAAGTTTGAATTTTGAAAATATTAAAGATGATTGATTGTCATCTTTCACATATGCATGATTTATTTGAATATTTTCAAAAGTAATTAATGCTCTTTTTGACTTATGCAAAAGGTAGATGATTTTGTTTGAAAATTTTGAAAAGTAAAGTGTACTCCTTTTGTCATATGCGAAAAGTAAAAAGATTAGGGTTGAAATTTTTGAAAAGTGAATGATGTTGTCTTTGACATGTAAATCTTTTTAAATTTGAATATGAAGTCTCATATGCCTCTAAATAGATCATTTGAGAGTTTCAAATTTACAACACTAAGAGCATACAACATTCATCCAAAGCTTTTATTCTCTATTCGCTAAGCATTGAGCCTTAAATCTTGCTCATTTTGAGAGAGATATAGTTTACGCTGTATTGTTCTTATTTCACTCATTAATGAGTGTTTTCTGATAACCTGCCCACTATCAACTCTTGTATCAGTAAAAGAGTATGTATAACGCTTGTGCGTGTAGAAAGTATTCTACACAAGAAATAGTTGAATCACCACATGTAAGGTAATTGCAAGTATAGAGGGTATTCTACATGGATCCTTTGTAGTAGTGTTATTCAAAGGTGTAATAGGTTTCTATCTCCACCTAAAGGAGGTTGAATAGTGAATTTGGGAATCCTCAAGGGGTAACTTGAGGCGAGGACATAGGCAGGGGGGCCGAGCCTTGTTAACATACTGAATTTGCTTCTCTCTTACTCCTATTCTTTATATTTATTACTGCTTCGTATTTTATTTATATTTTATATTGTGTATTTGATTTATAATTGTTAATTTTTTACATATAACCCAATTCACATTCCCTCTTGTGTTAGTCATTTGGGCAATAATTGGTATTAGAGTAAGGGTTCTATTATAAGATTAACTATCTTTTGAGTTAACATCTTATGGCTAATATTGCAACTTCATTTGGGTAAGGTCAATCTAGCAGTCGGCCTCCACTCTTTTGTTGAGACAATTACTCATTTTAGAAAGTTAGAATGAGAATATTCCCTTAGGCTTAAAGTCGAGAAATCTGGAAATATATTGTAAATAGACCTTATATTCCAACAAAAGTGATTGATGGAGTAAAGGTCAAAAAGGAAGAAGAAAAGTTTAATCGTGAAGATGATAGACTTTATACATTGAATTTAACTGCTATGAATTGTTTATATAATGCTCTCAATGAAAATGAGTTTAATAAAATAATGACTTGCACTACGGTAAAGGAAATTTTGGTTAAATTAGAAGTTACTTATGAAGGAATTTCACAAGTCAATGAATCAAAAATTTATATTCTCACTCATGAATAAGAAATGTTTAAGATGCATGATGATGAATCTATTTCTAGTATGTACACTCGTTTTACTAATATCATAAACAGCTTGACAGCTCTTGTCAAAATTCATTCTAAGGTGGATATAGTAAGAAAAATTGTCAACTCTTTACCAAAACGCTGGGAATCAAAAGTGACAGCAATTTTTGAAACTAGAGACCTCAAGAAGCTTAAAGTAAATGAACTCATCGGGACACTTAAAAGAGGAGAAGAAGAAGAAGAAGAAGGAGGAGGAAAGTCAAAGAAGATCTTGGCACTTAAAGTTGTTCCTCATGAAAGTGATAGTGATGAACATGAGGAAAATGAAGACAAAGATGAAGAAGTTGCGATGATAACAAGCAGAATTAAGAGGTTCTTAAAGAAAAATAAAGCTCATCCAAGGAAATCCTTCAAAAAGTTTTCCAAGAAAGATTCAGGTAAAAATGACATTTTAATTTGTTATAAATGCAATAAGCTTGGTTATATCAAGCCAGATTGCTCTCTGCTAAAGAAAGATAGAAACAAGGGCAAGAAAGCAATGAAAGCTACATGGGATGATGATTCAAGTAGCTCAGATAATGAAGCAAGCAATAAAAAATTAGCAAATTTTTATCTTATGGCTAAAGATGACATTGAGGTAACAAATCTTGATAATATTGAAGATCTTTCATATGAAGAATTGCAAAATGTTTTAGAAGAGGTATATGAGGAACTTGAAAAATTGGGTATTAAGTATACTGCTTTGAAAAAGAAAAATTCTTATTTAACAAACGAAATTGATGTTTTAAGAAAAGAAAGCATCATTTTGAAAGATGAAAATATTGAGTTGAAGAAGAAGAAAACTAATTTAGAAAATATTGTTGAAAACTTTACGAATAGAAAAAGAAATTTTGAAAAACTTCTTGGTAGTCAAATATGTGTTTTTGACAAGGCAGGCTTGGGATATATGCTAAAACAAAAATACAAATCTTATAAAAACTTCTTTGATAATCCTTCTACATCAAAGTCTAATATTCAAAATTTTTTTCATAAAAATAATTTTGTCAAAGAAAGATATTATTACAATCACTTAAGTTCTTCATATATGCCACATGCTATTTGTAATTTTTGTAATAGAAATTGTCATAATTATCATGCTTGTCCTATTAGAAGAAAGTATACAATGACTATTAGGGCTATATGGGTACCTAAAAATCTTATTTTTTTCTAATACTAATAAATAAAGGATCCAAAGAACTTCGGTACCAAGAAAAATCATTTTAATTATTTTTATAGGTATGCATGAAGTCCTCCACAAGCAAAAACAAATAGTTTTTAGATAATGGATGTTCAATACACATGACGGGAGACAAAACTAAGTTCTTTAATCTTAAATCTAAAGAAGAAAGACACGTGACATTTGGAGACCACTCGAAAGGAAAGATCGTAGGAATATGTAATGACCCTCATTGGCAGCCCCTTTTTACGCACCCTAAGTATGTAAGTGTATGCATGTGAATAGATATTATACGTAGTAAGTACTGGATGTATTTTTATAAAATGAAATGTGAGGCTTTGGCCTTATGCTTTAAACGATGAAAAGAAAGAGTTTTAAATGTCCCTATGAATTGATGCTTTAAAGGATGCATGAATTGATGTTTTAAATAATGCCATGAAAGATGATGTTTAAGCTCATGCTTTTTAAAGGACTTTTACGAATGAACGGATTGAAGAACTGAAAGAATTGAAAAGGATTGAAAGGACTGAAATGAATTAAAGGACTGGGTGTTTAATGTATGAAAATATATAACGACCATGACTGAATGAATAAAGGTACCAAAGAACTGGACTGGATAGATTGTAGTACTGGTAGTGCACCTAGTGCTACACCCTAACGGAATGGATTCCTAACCCGTGACCATGGGCAAAATCAAGGTCCAAAAAATAGCTAACCCTTAGACACGGGGCATAATAGTGTGCAATGGCCAATGAAAGTGATAAGCAAGAATGAATTCATGTTAAGAAAGAATGTATGTATGCTAAGACTCTTTAAGAAATGAAGGTAGTGAGGTGTGAGGAACTGTTTATGAGAAGAAAACCTTTTTTTAAAGAAAAACCCTACCTCCCAACGTTTTAAAATGAAATGAATGTATATGTAGGGTATGTATGGAATGATGAACGCATGACTGAAAACCTATGTTATTATATGTTAACTGTATGAAGTAATGCTTATGAGTCATCGACTCATTTTAGCTTTTATGTGTGCCCTCCTAGGGACAAGATGAGTATAACGCGTCAGGATGGACATGGCCCAAGGGGAAGAGCATGGAAGCCTAGGCATAGCATTTTGCATGAGAGACTTTAATTATAAAATTTAATGTTTTACACTGTAACCTTTTAGATTAAGAAATGTTTTTTATTTATAAACATGGAGTCTTTTATATCCTATCATGGAAGGAAAAGAAATTTCAAAACGAACAGTAATTTCTGTCTCTGTTCATAAAATCATTTTCTAAAGGACCCACTACAAGGACGGGCGTTACAACTAGACTACTCAGTTTATTCTTGTACTGCATAGCCATGACATCTTGAGCATTGTTGATGGCTCAGACCCCTATCCTTCCCAATTTATTGTTGACGATACTAGGAATTCCACATCTGATCTCAACCTTGCGTATCTAGTATGGCAGAAAAAGGATCAGTTTATTTTGGCATGGTTGAATGCTACTTTATCTAATAAGGTTCTGTCCACAATTTATGGACTAAACACATCTCGCCAAGTCTGGAATACCTTAGCAAATCGATTTGCTCCACACTTCCGATCTCGAATCTCCCATCTCAAGAGACAGTTTCAAATTTTGCACCAAGGATCTTGAAGTTGCCCTTACTATTTATTAACAGCTAAATGATGGTCTGACCAACTTGCTGCTGTTGGTAAACTAGTAAATGAGGAGGATCTGATCTTTCATATAGTGGGAGGTCTAAATCATGCTTATCATCCATTTATCACATCATTGAATTTTGCAATCCGTGATACTACTTTCAACTTCGATGACTTTCAAGTTGAATTGCTTAATTAGGAGCAGCTCATTGAAGCACAAACCAAGCATGTTGCAACAGATAGTAGCATTGCTTTCTTCACATAGAAGCCAAAGCAACAACAATACAATAAGCAGAAATTTTTTGCGTAGCAGAACTACTCTCAACCACAAGTCAAGCCTCCCAACAACTCTTCAATAGCACCCAATCAGCAAGGCTCCAACTCCTCTACCAATCATAGACTTTTTTCTACAAATCGACAACCTTGTCAAATTGTTCTCAATGTATGAATTTTTCCTACCAAGAGGAGGATCCGATCTCTTAATAGTGGGAGGTCTAAATCATGCTTATAATCCATTTATCACCTCATTGAATTTGATACTACTATTAGCATCAATGACTTTTAAGCTGAATTACTTAATTATTAGCAACTCATGAAGCAAAAACCAAGCATGTTGCAGCAGACAGAAGCATTGTTTTCTTCACACAGAAGCCAAAGCAGTAGTAGTATAATAAGAAGAAAGTTTTCTACCAATCAACAAGGCTCCAAGTCCTCTACCAATCATAGAATTTGTTTTACAAATCGACAACCTTATCAAATATGTGGAAAATCAAGTCACCAAGCATTAGATTGTTATCGATGTATGAATTTTTCCTACCAAGGTTGTCATCCTCCATCTCAGCTTGCAGCACTAGCAACCCAGTTCAATGCTTCTCGAGAGGTTGAACAGCCATGGTACTTGGACAGTGGTGCAACAAACCACATAACGGTTGATCTTGACAACTTAACAATATAACAACAACCATATCAGGGTGCAGACAAAGTGAAAGTTGGCAATGGAGGAGGTTTGCATACCACCCACACTGGTTCTTCCTTCTTTTCCTCTCCCAAATCAAAATTCCTACTACAAAATATTTTAAGATGTCCTAGTGCTTCTTCTAACTTATTGTCAATTCAGAATTTCTGTCAAGATAACAACTGTTATTTTGTTCTCACTGCCTCTACTTTTACTGTCAAGGACTTGTAGACCTAGGAGACACTCCTTCAAGGACCGAGTGAAGCTAGATTATACCCCATTTATTTGCAGCAATTTCAGCTCAATAAATCATCCACAAGGACTGGCTCTCCCCCCTCTTTTACTGCATTGCTAGGAGTTAAAGCATCAATCCAAGTTTGACACTTAAGATTGGGACATCCCTCTGAACCTGTTCTTCATCAATTAGTTAATAATTTTATGTTGTCTCTCTCAAAATCCTCTACGTTTAATAAACTTTGTGAATCTTGTCAAGTGGCCAAGAGTCACAAATTTCCCTTTATGAGTCAAATAGTAGGTCCAAATCTCCCTTGGACTTAATCCATTTGGATTTGTGGACCTCACCTATCTCTTCTGTAAGTGGTTGCAAATTCTATGTAATTTTTATTGATGATTTCTCTTGCTTTGCATGGTTCTTTCCTTTACATATCAAATCTGATGTTACTATGTGTTTTATTAAATTCAAGTGCTCAGTTGAAAATTTATTCTCTTGCAAAATAAGAAAGTTACAAACTGACAATGGAGGAGAATATACTTCAACCTCATTCAAAACATTCATTGAAACACATGGTATCCTCCATTGCCTAACCTATCCATATACATATGAAAAAAAATGGGATATTTGAAAGAAAGCACAAACATATCACTAAGATTGGTTTGTCTCTTCTTGCACAATCCAAACTTCCATCCAAGTATTGGGTTGATGCCTTCTTAACTGCCACTTATCTTATCAATTGGCTCCCTACTCCAGTTCTTGCCAATACATCTCTATATTTCAAGTTGTTCAATACATAACTAGATTACTCTATTCTTTAAGCTTTTGGTTGCACCTGTTATCCCCTTCTTCGCCCATACAACACTCATAAACTACACTACCGTAGTAAGAAGTGTATTTTCCTAGGATGTCGTGCCAACCAAAAGGGCTATCATTGCTTGGATCCTCATTCTGATCTTGTCTATATCTCAAGACATGTGGTGTTTGATGAACTAAATTTTTTTGCACAAGACATGCTTACTCGGCCTGCAGAGGTTGCTACTCATGGTTCTACACCTTCCACTACTAGAGGTTTGTCTCTTCCGACCTTTGGTTCTTATATTGACCTTTCTATTCCCTTAAATGGTCTTAATGATGCTTCTTACAATCCATCTCTTGTAGTGGTCACAGCAGAATCTGACTCATCTTTCGAGTCCTCATTAGATCACTCACCTGTTTCTTTGACTCCATCCACTTCTCACACCAGTTCTCCTATTTCTGTACCTACACCAACAGCACCTGCCCCCTCCCTACCTTCTCATATGGTTACAAGGTCACAAACAGACTCCTTAAAACCAAAATAGTTTCCTAACTACAAAGTCTTTTATTCCACTAAACATCCTCTTCAAGCTTTGTCAACAGTTACTCTTCCTTTAGAACCAAAAACTTACTCTCAAGCAGTGAAGGATATGAATTGGTGTGATGCTATGCAGGATGAATTCAAAACTATTTTAACCAATAATGCATGGACTTTATGTCCATAACCTGCAACTAAGAAAGTAGTGAGGAACAAATGGGTCTTTAAACTTAAACAAAAATCTGATGGCTCCATTGACAGGTGCAAACACGGCTTGTGGCAAAAGGATTTAATCAAGAAAATGGCATTGGCTTCAATGAGACCTTTAGTCCAATCATTAAACTAGCAACTATTCAATTGGTTCTAGCTCTTATTGTACACAACAACTAGACCATTTGACAACTGGACATTTCTAATGCATTCCTCTATTAGTTTCTTGAAGAGGAGGTTTTTATGGAATAGCCTAAAGGCTTTGAAGACCCTCGGCATCCAAAATATGTCTGCAAACTTCAAAAATCCTTATATGGGTTAAAACAAGCCCCTAGGGCCTGGTTCATGCATCTCTCACAAGCATTGTTGGAGCTTGGCTTTATTGGTTCAAGTGTCGACACTTTTCATCATCATAATGTATGCATTCATGTCCTTATTTATGTGGATGATGTAATAGTTACAAGTAACTCTTCTACTGTTGTTTCTCAACTTGTTTCTACCTTGAGCTGTGAATTTGCAGTCAAACATCTTGGTGCACTCTCCTTTTTCTTGGGCATTTAAGTCACACACCATTGACGACCTTCATCTTCATCAGGGAAAATATATGATAGATCTTCTTCATCGCACTAAGATGGTTGGTGCCAAACCTGCATCAACTCCTTCCTATTCAAGTTGTAAACTCTCCAAGTTTTTTGGTGATCCTTTGTCTGATCTTACAAAGTATCGAATAATGGTAGGTGCTTTGCAATACCTTACCTTGACTCGACCAAATATCTCTAATAGTGTCAACCAGCTCTGTCAATTTTTGCATTGTCCAACATCAGTTCATCTCACTGCTGCTAAACATGTATTAAGGAATCTTAAGGGGCACTTTAGTTCGGTCTTCATTTCACAAAGGGCTCTTTGCAACTCCATGGCTTTTGTGATTCTAATTGGGCTAGTAGCCCTCACTACAAAAAAAAACAAAATTGGCGGCGCTTATATCCGCAGCGTTTGTTTATGCGCTGGTAGATATAAAAATTTACCGGCGCTTAATGTTTCTACCGATAAATTATTGAGATTCCCGACGTTTAAATTTTTATGCTGGTAATAATGTATAGGTTTAGCGGCATTTATAACAACGCCGCCAAGATAGCAATTATGCGCTGGGAAATTAGTAGTTTTCCGGCATTTAGATTGTTATGCCGGTAATAATATATATGTTTGGTGGCGTTTACACAAAAGCCAATACTTTATTAATTATACGCCGTTATATTAACCATGTTTGCCGGCATCTTTAATATAGCGCCGGTAATAATATATAGAATCAGCGGCGTTTCACAAAATGCCGACAATTGATAGAGTTTATGCCAATAAAGTATTGAGTGTTTTGGCATTTATTTCGTTTGAACAAATGCAGGCCATTGATTAATTTTACGCTGGTAAATAAGTAGTTTTTCGGCATTTATATTGTTACGTAGGTAATAATTATATAGCATTGGCGGCGTTTACCAAATGTTGAAAATTGATCAATGAAACGCCGGTAATTGATAAATGCGCCGAAGTATTTATTGTGACGTCGGTAATAATATATAGCGTCAGCAATGAAGGCTATTATAAATTTATTGATAGTAAAATAAATAATAAAAAAAAACTTATTTAAATGATATGAAAATACCCACAAAATCTTAGTTGAATTTCTAGGATGCCCTACTTGTAAATGCCATATATTGCATTCCAGTTCTGGAGGGAGGGAGGCTAAATAGAACTAAAGAAGAGAGTTCGCGCGTCAAGATCTTCATGTGACGCCGTTTAATTTCTTTCCTTTAATATTTAATAAGTAATGTATAATACAGTGATATAAGTATTGTGCATTCCTTTTACAAAATCGTGCAAGTGTTGTACAATATTCCTTTTGAAAAAAATAGTCTATTATTCAAAATTTAATCTTTTAATATAGATCTCGTATTTATTCTAATTTTTTTTAAAAAAATGTGGCGTTTGCGAACTTTATGACAAAATATGTTAAACATCATACTAAAATTCATAACTTCCAAAAAGAGTAGTAAAACTAATGCATAATCTAGCACTTATTCTTTTATAATCTGTCCTAATTCCAACTTAGCAAAACGAGAAAACGTCGATATATGTCATAACCATAAATTTAGTCTTAATTAAGGAAAGTTGCAAATACCATTAAACAGAGCAAACATCAATATATGACAAATACCATAAATATAGTCTCAATTATAGTCTAACTTATAATCCTGACCCTCAATCATTGTCCTCATCGTTCTCTTCCTCTTCTTCATCTTCCTCTTGATCTTCTTCCTCTTCAGCATTTTCCTTTTCTTCATCTTTCTCTTCCTCTTCATTCTCATTTTGATTTTGTCCTGAAGCCTGAATATAAATTCAAATGAGGGTCCAAAAATTTCAAAATAAGGTTGACTGATATCAACTAAACATATGTGGGGTGCTCACCTGCGCATGCACGAATGTGTTTACTAATTTCCGCAATTCAGTTAATTCGTTCCGCATTTTATCAAACTCTTCCTTTGATATACCATCTTCTTGATTTGAAGTTGGTAGTGAATGTTGACAAATTTGCCTTGTAGGGGTTGGCCCAAACCCCAAACCGCGCACACGTCCAGGCCGTTCTAGGCCCATAACTTTCGAATAAACATCATCTGATTTCCAAGTCATGGTTCCTCCAGACTCCATTTCTATAGGATTTGTGTCCTGTGTTAAAAGTTCCTCTATCTCAACGTGTAATAGACAATAAAAAATACACATTATTCTCCATCTTATAAATCCATTAATCAGAAGCATAAATTTGCATATAACCAGTGTATGGAGGGTTATGCTAAGAAACCAACCATAAGAATAAACAAGCCAATATTGTAGAAGCCAATAAATTTTAACACTATTACAACCACAAGAGTAAACAAGCCAATAATGCTTACGGTGATAAATTTTAACATTATTATTTTCTTTCAAAATTGCTAATTCACGTCTTAGAAATGTTATTTATTTTCTCTGGGAATTACATAACAACCTCTAGATTTTTACCTTTGGTTCAAAGTAAACCATTAGTTCATATTGAGTTGTTTTTCTATAATATCTGTCGTTTCAAAATCAATAGGATTTACCCATCAGTGGTTCTTTGTGGAATAAAGTGAAGAACAGACACTTGGACTTGAGTCCTTTATACCTACTGAGAAACCCTTTACAGGAATGCCATGCAATATTTTAACAAAAGAAAATACAAAGAAAAAATAAAATCTTTATTAGACTATGTTTGTTTTTAGGATCTTTTTACGTACGTTTAAGTAATTTCTAACAAATACGTTTAACAAATACGATTTTGGGGCTGTATTATAACGATTTAACAAGAGTTAATATGCGTTTGTATTATAATACCGTTTGGAATAATGGTTAAATTGCAGGGACATCATGTACGGTAATGGTTAAACTAAAGGGAATAATGAGTTAGAGAATCTTACGTACGGTATCATTTGCTGGTGGAGAGGTGTTCTGTGGCACCTTCTGCTGCAGTTGCTGGCGACGGCGTGGGCCGTGGCTATAGGTCTGAATTGTCGTTGAAGTGCTCTGTTTTGAGGGTTTAAAACAGAGTACAATGTGGTCAGCCGGTGTTCAAGCGAATTGCAGTGAGTCTAAGGGAGGAAGGCTGGTGTTTTTTAACTGCAGTGTGGGGACATTGCTATGTGGAGGAGGAGATGGTGTTCAAGCGATGTGTGGAGGGAGGAAGGCTGGTGTTCAAGCGATGTGTGGAGGCGTTAAACTTTGGGAACGTAATGCACGATCTGTGAAATGCCAAAACATTCGGCAGCCCTAGCTATGTTAATGGGGAAGATCTATGGGCCCGTGGGGATATATATTTGAAGGATAATTTGGCTGAAAATGTTTAATGGCAAGGGTTCTAGAGTTGTAATCCAATTGGAAGAGTAGTACGTATGGCTGTGAGCTTTAAAGGACTTCATAATTTTTTTTAATAAAAAGCCTTCAATTATTTTTTTAATTTTTATTTTTAAAAAAATTAAGAACAAGAAGAAAATATTAATATTTTACAATAATAAGCTTGGAGTATATAACCGGATTCAATCCGGATCTCTAGATTGTAACCGGATAATCGGATTTTTTTTTTAAATTTTGACTTAAAGCCCGGATATCCAAATTATAACCAAACTTAATCCAATTTTTTTAAAGACTTTAAGACTTTAAAAAAAATTACCCGGATCTGGTGATTGATAACCGGGTCTCAAGACTGGATTCGTAACCGAATCTGGGCTTATTTTACCCGCTCGAGTGTAATCCAGGCGGATAACTGCTCGGATGCAACCGAATTCCGGCTTTTAGACCAGAAAAAAGAGAGGGAACTGTTCTACACCTCTAGTTTGCAAGAAAGAAAATAGAAATAACACTTGGTAGTCTCACGCCAACCTACAATGTGGCCACTTTGCTAGGTATATGGGCTTCAAATTCAAAAGTTAGTTTACATTTTAATAAATTTGTACTTTGGAAAAATTTAAGAATCTTCTTTATTTTCTATAAGTAGAGCTTAGTGGGCTTTAATTTCATTGTTATATTTCTTGATAAAGGCTAGCTTAATTTAGTTTTGGACAAATAAATTAATGGTTCTAGTAAATTTAAGTGAATTACATTTTATATATTATAACTTGAAGCTAAAGTTATTTTAAGGGAATTTCAAGAAATAATGCAACTTTGCCAAAGCTGGGAAGAAATGAAATGAATAAAAAAAATTAAAAAATTAAAAATAAATAAGAAGAAGAAGAAGAAGAAGAAGAAGAGAGTTTGGTGGAAGCCAAAGTTAAGGGAATTTCATCGGAGAGTGTTTGCAAGGAAAAAGATAGAAGTAACACTTGGCAACCTCACGCCAACCTACAATGCCACTTTGCTAAACCTTCCACCTACGATTCAAATGTTAGGTTTACATTATAATAAATTTGTACTTAGGAAAAATTTAAGAATCTTCTTTATTTTCTATATTTAAGTAGAGTTTAGTGGGCTTTATTATAAGGGTTTATTTCCTGAAAAAAGTCAGGCTTAACTTAGTTTTTGACAAACAAATGGTTCTAGTAAATTTAAGTGAATTACATTTCATACATTAAGGTTTAGTGTTCAAGTTCTATATATCCGTGTTATACTTGGGTCTGTTTCTGTAATAATCTAACTACATTCTATTATTTAAAACCTAGAGTTAAGAGTTTGTTTAAGGCCTGGTGGTCATGTTCTATATATTTGCTGGCTATGTGGCCACAATTTGATTGGTAATATAGTACAGTGTTGAAAAGTTTGTGTTGATAGTGTATTTTATCATTAATAATAATAATATTACTAATTTGATCTCTTTTAGGGATACGCAATGAGACTTTTGATGATTCTCTTACAAATGTCACATCAACAACTTCTAGTTTGTCTCCCTCTGGTGATACTAAATCTCTTGAACAAGAAGGAACAACCATTCCAATTAGTGGAGGTATCTTGAACGGCTCAAAAGTTATCAGTGGTGCTTCAGAAATACTGGATCTTTTGAGAACTCTTGGGGAAGGCTACAGAGTTCCTGTATGTACAGGTGTCAGGTATAACATGATTATTTTTTAATAGATAAAAGATACTTTTTTCTTAAATGGAACAAAAAAGAATACATATTATGACATTAGTGGAGTTATATTACAGATGTTGAATCCAGATGATAATGCACAGCAAGAATACAGTTTTGGAAACTGGGTGATTTTAAACCCATCGGCAGCTACGACGACCATGCCCCAGTGACAACGAACATGCCCCAGTGACGACGACCGTGCCATTTCATTTTTATGCCCCAGGTCTGCATAAAAAATATATTTGCATGGTCCTGTTTTACCACTATCAGATCTATTTTACATCATAACTATACATCATGCACTTTACTTGTTTTCGAACTGTCATACCAACATATAAATATATTTGCGTATGGTGAGAGGCCAAAATTCTTGGCTTTAATTATATATATTCATATTTTTGGAATTTTTGGGGTCACATATTTATTTATGCATATATATAAAAATATTATTTCTTGGCTATTAGAGAACATTGTTTTCGGATTTAATAAAATAATAATTAAGATACCTTTATTTTTCTTATTTTTGTGGAGATTCAAAGATTTTAGATGGAGTAGTTAGAAGAGCCTTTTCACATTTTAAGGAATTAGGATAATACATTTATATTTTTCTAGAGGGCCAAAGAGTTTTTTATTTTTATTTTTATGATTAATTTTGTAAGTTTCAATTCGAGCTAAAGAGTTTTAGACGGAATTAGAACTTTAACTTTAAGGGGCCAAACACACAGTACATATATACATAGTTAACTTTGAAAAAAATAAAGGATATCATATTTCTCCTTATGGAGGAACTAATTGAAGGTAATTTATATAGAGTAAAAAGTTCAAAAATAGAATATAGACATTATAAATATATTACAATGACAAATTATAGAGATTATTTTAACTTTTAACACTTATATATACACACACACAGCATATATATATATATATATATATATTTATATATATTGCAATCACAAATCTATTTTACAACAATATTAAATGTAATAATCGAAAAATAATTCACTTGGAAATAAAGATGTAAAGGGAGGATATATAGAAATTAATTGCAAGGCTTTTTATTTGAGAGAGAGAGAGAGAAAGAGAATCCTACATGCTTGTAGATGCACATGCACTCCTTAGAATTGTAAATATCATTTCTCTTTACATGCTACGAGACATTTGGGTTTTGGGGGAACAAGATCTTGAGTTTATTTTAATGTTTATATATAAACAATTTAATTTGTGATGAATTAAATTATGACATTAATGGATTCAGTGGCTTCCCATTTCCTCTACTACTATGTGGCCTTTCCCTGTGATTCATTACCATGGTGCTATTGTTGTGGCTTAATTTGCGATATGAAGGGATTGCATCTTGATGCTTCTCCATATTTTTCCTCCCTTGGTTTGTACTCATTTATTTATTTATTTAATTTGCAGAATGCACTCACTTTGTCCAGTTGTGTGGTCAAAGCATAGACAAGGGATTGAAAAAAATGTAAAAGGAAGATTACATAACTCGTTGTGTAGTTATCGAGTAACATGGAGGTTAAAAATATTACTCCCATGATTATCACATCTTGTTTCAACATATATTATTTCTTTAAAATATATTATTCTCTCTATTAATTTAGTATGACTTTTGATATTTTTCAGGCTCAATAATTGCATAACAATTTCAAAGAACTATTGGATAAATGTGAAGAACTACCCATGAAAGAAATGCTTCTAAAGCTAATGACAAACACAACGTGAAGAAGAAGAATTATCCATGGAGAACTTTCATGTGCTTTGATTTGTAATTTTTTTATTATATGAATGGTGGCCCATTATATCATATTTTTTATTAATTAATATATTATATTTTTTTTATTGTGGGATATCATATTATTGGTATGTCCTAAATTTTGTTAATTAATGCAAAGCATTGGTAACATATTTGCTGTGGTGTTTATATTAATATCATTAATTTAAAAAATGTGCCGGCATTTACAATAAATTGCAATAAAAAAAAAACTCATGGTGGCATTTAGATAAACACCGTTAATAAATTCAATTTGCCGCTAACGTATTATTAGTGGCATTTAAATAAATGTCGCTAATTTATATGATGTACTGGCAACATAACATGGCGGCGTTTATGTTAACGCCGTTATTTTAAAAATTGGCATTGTTGAGATAAACGTCGTTAATAAATTTGCCAAAGTATTATTAGTGGCATTTAAAGAAATGCCGTCAAATTATATGACGAGCTGGCAGTTTACTTGTAGCGGCGTTTAGATAACCGCCATTAAATTAGGTCATTGGTGACGTTAAGATAAACGCCATTAAAGTATTCAATGTGCCGCTGCCAACATATTATTAGTGGCATTTAAATAAATGCCGCCAATTTATATGATGCGTCGGCAAATTACTAGTAACGACATTTATCGTAACGCCGCTATTTTAAAAAGTGGTGGCGGTCATACAAATGCTGTTAACAAATTCAATGTGCCACCGCCAATTTATATGAT
The DNA here is from genome assembly GCF_018687715.1 of Carya illinoinensis. NCBI lineage: Eukaryota > Viridiplantae > Streptophyta > Magnoliopsida > Fagales > Juglandaceae > Carya > Carya illinoinensis. Next base: position 27,034,028 of record NC_056756.1, on the reverse strand, counting down.
ACGTCGGCAATGTAGTAGCAGCGGTGTTTATGGTAACGCCGCTAGTATATGCCAAGGATGGCAACGATAAAGTGGCGACGTTTCGTGAAACGCTGTTAATGTAGGTACTATGGTGGCATTTCAAAAAATGCCGCTAAATTGATACAAACGCCACTAATGAGATTTACACATACCGGCGTTTGCGCAAACGCCAGAACAATGAAAATAGCGACCCTCCATTACCGGCGGACGGTTGCGCCGTTAGAAAAACGCCGCGAATTAATTAGCGGCATTTTTTTGAATAGTTGTCGGCGTATAACCAACGCCGGCAAATTTGCTTTTTTTTTGTAGTGCCTAATGATCGTAAATTAGTAACAGGCTATGCCATATATCTTGGTCCATGCTTTATTTCGTGGGTTGCAAAGAAACAACCTGTCGTAGCTAGATCTAGTATTGAAGTTGAGTATAGATCCATGGCTATCATAGTGGCTGAGCTATATTGGCTGCGAATGCTATTCCGTAAGCTTCAAATTCCATTAACTTCTGCTCCATGCCTATGGGTTGACAACATTGGAGCTCTAGCTTTATCTTCCAACCTTGTGTTTCATGCTAGGACGAAACACATTGAAGTGGATTATCACTTCATTTGTGAGAAGAATCTAAACAAGGATTTACAAGCTCACTATATTTCTACTTATGATCAACCATTGGACATATTCACCAAGGGGCTCTCCTCTTCCCGTTTCTTACTACTTCGAGACAAGTTGATGCTTCACTCTCTCCCCATTAACTTGAGGGGGAATGTTAGACAAGAAAAACAATACATACAGAATCTGACTCTAGATATAAACTTTAATCAGTACTGTAAGCTATGTAGAAAATCTAGGAATGATAGTTTGCATTTTATCCAGTTTTTGTAATCTTTAACTTTGTATTTCAAATATTTTATCTTATCTCTATATTAAAATATGTAAAGATCATTATGAATACATGAATATACATCAAGTTGGTATCACTTGAACCAGTCTTCTCAATTCTTCTAGCTAGGAAGACTTGGCTAGTTATCATTTGATCAACAAAGGAACAAACTTCAAGGTTGGGGTAAACCCATGGATACTTAGGAGTAGGCGTACTAGAGCTTAGGCTTGAATCCTACAGCGAAGCTAGCATGAGTTTACGAAAAACTTATCAAAGTAAAAAAGGAACATAAACTATGACAACCAAGGGAAAATGAGAGCATAAACGAGTTAAACAATCGAAGAAATTGGTTGAAATAAGGTAGAATAAAAAAATTCCAAAAAGTTTTTAAAGGAAACTAGGAGCTAAATTAAACAAAAATACCATGGCAGCTAAGCGACATGACATTTGGCAACTACAAGCTATGTGAGGATTACACCAGCATATGAAGACAGACCACATTCCAAGGGCAAAGGGGAGGCAAATAAGAGAGCCTTTTCTTTGATAAGTGGAAGGCAAAGATCTGTAGCATGCAGCTAGTTTAAAGAAAGGAGAGCAACACCATATAGAAAGCCCAGTAGAAGCACTTAGCAAATAGTGTGACAAAGGAATTTTCATCATGTGCTAGACGGGCAAACACAAAGATGAGAAAGGTTGGTGCAGAAAGTGAGAAAAAATAGCTGAAGAGGGTGGTAGCTAGGATGAAGGGCGAGGTATGAGCTTAAGGCGAGCAACGGTTAAGGACAAGACCTGTGCAAACGTACAATCTTTTTGGGATAACAAGGAAGTGCTCAAAGGGTGGCATTACCTTATGTAGAAGCTACACTCCATCTAAAAGGTCACATCTGGAGTGGTTCTATAGAGAAAAGGCTACGTCTCTATAGGCCATATCTTCTAAACCTAGAGGTATGGTCTAGTGCTACGTGAAAGGCCCATACTTGGGAAACGATTGCTAATTGGACACAAGGCAAGACATAGAAACATGTGTGCCATGTCCCATCTGTCAGTCTCTGTTATCTTGCAGATGGGCAGCTGAGACTAAAAGGCTTCTATTCAAGCACACCTAACCAGTCCATCCTATAAACGGCTTAAGGTAAAAGCCAAAATCTCACTTTTGAGATCTTAAGTGTTGAATATTCTTAGAGTCTAAGCCTTCAAAGAAAGCATGTGGCTTTAAGAGTGTGACGAAGAGAAGAGGAAGAACAATGCCAACGTTGCCATAGTATTTTCAGATAGGTTAGATTCTAAGATAGCGCTGGAAAATGTGGGATAAATGTCATAGGTATGTTGTGAGATTCGTATTTCATATTATATAACCTATATGTTTACTTCATGATTTTGAGATCTTGAAATTTGTGAATGGTTCGGATTGGTGATGTGATGATTCCGGGTGTGTGTGATTCTTTCCATGCGTCAATTATCATGGACGGGTTCCCTGGACCATTCCTACGACACGTTGCCACTAATTTTACACTGGAAGGAGAATGACTCGTGATGAATGGGGTAGGACATTTTTCATATTGGCCTCACTTGATAAACGGGAAGGAAAATACCCCAAACTTATCATATCTGGTGTCTTCGAGTTGGTTGGCCGGATAGACATGTCCTTGGTCCAATATGTATTTTGAATGTGATTGAATGACTTGAAATAGGTGAATAAGCTTGCACATTGGTCAGGTGGGAGTGATTTCTCGAGTAAAACGGTGAAGTGATTTTATACAATGAGATTTTATGTGATGACATTCTATATGATGTGATTCTAGATGATGAGTTTTACAAGTTTGAGAAGAGGGTGATTCCTTGCCTCAACAATATATATAATGTGTGTGTGTATGTGTGTACACTTGAGATTTGCATAGAGGGTAATTTCTCAAAGGGTGTTCCTCACCTTGAAAATTTAGAAGGTGATTCCTCACCATGCATAAATATATGTATTCACGGACATTTTACATGAAACTATGCATTACATCATCAAATACATTGTTTCTCATTAGCAGTTTTGTCATAGTTATTTAACCTACCTATGGTTTCATTTATTGGAACCATATACTTTGATGCAGAGGTTGACTCAAGAGAGGTACCTGAGCAAGAATGACCAACCCCACCCAAATAGTAGATACAAAGGCCTATCTCCATTATAGTAACTGTATTGTTTCTTTAAAGTTGTATTATTTAGTTTTGTAACTAAATATGTTAGGTTCACCATATTTAGATATAGGGAACAAGCATATGGTTTTCTATATTATTATTTGGGAGATGAAATGACATATGGATATTTGTGTAATTAATGAATGAACCTATCTATGGTTTAAAATTTGGTACAAATAGTGCTTAACCTTACTTATTTCATTGCAGTTTAAATGTTCATCCACTTACATGTGCACTTCCTTATGAATATTGTGTAAGGGTGTATAGAATTAGGTCCAGATCGAAAAAATTGACCAGACTAAAAATTTTAGTTTGTACTGGACCAAACTAAACACTATACCAGTCGGTCTCGGTCCCAAAAATTATGGATCGAAGAAATTTGATCCGTCTATAAACTTTGGACTAAACTGGACCAAACTATATATTTTTTAAAATTATTTTTAATAATTTAATATATTATTTTTATAGTAATTATTTAAGTTAATGATGTAATCTTCATCTAATCTATTACCATTGACCATATAAAATATTAAATAATATATTCTATCAATTAATAATATCTTATAAGTAATGTGATAATTTATGTCATGTATGTGAATAGTTAATACATTATACATTAATACATACTCTATTATTTACACTTAATTAAAATAATTCTTTTAAGTTTTTTAAGATACCTAAGTTACAAGCAAGCATTAATAATATATGTTATCAATTAATAATATATCATAAATCATGTTGTGATGACCCGTTTTTACGTGCATTTTCACTGAAGGATTTTTTTTAATTTAATTAATATATTAGTTCTTTTATTTTAAATTATTGTATTTTAAATTGGTTTTTATTTTATTTGATGTAGTGTTTAATTTATTTTAGTCATTTTATGTTTTTAATATCGTTTTCGGCGGATCAGTTTTTGGATTCCGGAAGTGAGAATTGGACCTCATTTTCTTTCTCCCTCTTTTCTTTTCTTTTTCTTTTTCTTTTTCTCATTCCTTTTCTTTTTCTTTTCCTTCTTTTTCTTTTTTCTTCTTTCTTTCTTTTCCCTTCTTCTCCCCGTGCGCGCTGCTGCTCCATTTCTCCTTCCTATCGCCGACCCTTCGACTGCCCAGTGCTCTGCCGTCCCGCGGCCGTGTAGTACACCACCCCCACCAAAATCTTCCCCTCCCACTGGTGATCACCTGCACCAATTTTCAGGGCCATCCGTGCAGTCGTTAGCGCACGGCTGGAAGTCACGACACCAGCTCTCCTTTCTCTCTCTGTTGCCGGTTGCTTTCTCAGCCCAGAACCGCCGCTCGCCGGCGATGTGGCCAACACCACCCACCCAGTTTTCTTCCCCTCCCACCGGTGAACATTCCCACCAAGTTTCACCTCCATCCGAGCCACCGTTAGCCGCCACGAGCTCCTCAAACCCACACGGTTTTTTAGCTTTTCAGGCGCCGTCGCTCCACCTCCGGCCACCACCTCTTCACAGCTTCTTCCCCTACCTCTTGCCGACCTAACCCACCCATTTCCGGTCTCGATCCGTTGCCGAAGTAGCTCCCACGAGCTCAACTCTGTTCAGCCCCTTTTTGGCCTTCCATCGCCACCCACAACCAAAACTCACTTCCTTTAGCTTCATAAACATCTCAAGACCATTCCCTATCAATTTTGTGTCTTGTTTTGTCCCCGTTCGAAAGTGGGTAATTTATTACCCATGGCCACAGTGTAAAATACACTATTACGTTGCTTTTCCTTTGCCGTTTGCAATGCCGCGAGCTTTCAAAAAATACCGTATAGCGCTGTAAGTATTTTCCAAACTCTACTTTTAGATTTAAATATATTTTTCTCTTACAATAAATATTTGCTGTTGGTTGGTTGATTTCGGACTGAGTCCGAGGAGTTCGGGGGTCGAATGGATTGAGGACGGAGTTGTTGGGTTGATGTTGATATTTGTTTGAGATATTTGTGTCTTGATATTTGTATTGTATAGTGCACGCATGTTCATGTTTAAAAAGGGAAAATCAGATTTTTCGTGTAGTTGCATGCATGTACATGTGTTTGTAAAATTAAAACTGGGCTTGTAAGCGAGAAATCATTTATGGTATATGTGAACGGTTGGATTGACTGGTTTGAGTCAGAGGCACGCGGCGTAGGGATGGTGGTAAGCAGGGACGGTGGTAGTATCCCGCTTGTGATTCCCACCTACATTGCACGTGTAGGGATGGTGGTAAGCAGGGACGGTGGTAGAATCCCGCCTGTGATTCCCCCCTACATTGCACGCATAGGGATGGTGGTAAGCAGGGACGGTGGTAGAATCCCCCCTACGGTGCACGCGTAGGGACGGTGGTGAGCAGGGATGGTGGTAGAGTCTCGCCTGCGATTCCCGCCTACAATGCTCTGATGGTTTGGTTTTTTGGCCATTATCGAGGATAATGGCGAGGTTATGTTTAAGGGTTATGTTTTGGGCCAAAATGGAATTTTGGTGTGCGTGGAAAAATATGGTTTTTTGGTTCATGTGCATTGGCTTTTCTTTCATGCATATTGTTTGAGTTTTATATGCTTTTATCTAGTGGTGTTTGGATTTTACTTACCTGCGGCACTATTTTTGGTACCGTAGATTTTGGTGCAGAGTTCGAGGAGGAGGCTGAGCCCGAGGATGCGGCTCCGCCGGAGTTTTGAGTTGAAGTTTAAGCTTTGTTGTTGGTTTGAACAATATTTGTAGTTTGTAATATTTTAATATGTATGTTTTGAACAGTTTTGTATTAAACAATGAAAATTCTGGTACTTAGTTTATGACTTTGCTATCCGCTGCGTGTTTATTCGTGCACATTTGTTGCTTGTACACACACTTGGCACTTGTCATTAGGGTGGTGACCTGTGTTGTCATCATCCAGACGTCTTGATTTCTCCATGTCCGTACATGGGAATTTGGGGGCGTCACACGTGGTAATTTATATAATTATATGTAAATATTAAATACATCATACATTCATATATACTCTACTATTTACACTTAATTAAAATAATTAGATAATTGTTTTACGATACATAAGTCGCCAGCTAGCATTAATAATATATGCTATTAATTAATAATATATCATAAATCATGTAATAATTTTTTTTCATTATATGTATTTAGTTAATGCATCATACATTCATACATACTCTACTATTTACACTTAATAAAAGTAATTTGGTAAATCTTTTTAAGATACTTAAGTTGCAAGCAAGCATTAACTATTTAATTACAAATATGCTATCAATTAACTAATGTATTATATCAATTAACTAACCTATCACCATTAACTAATTACTAACATCTATATCTATGATCTAATTAAAGTATAATAATTATATAATTAATTATGTAATTTTCATCTAACTCACCATTGACAATATAAATTGTTAAATATTTAATTACAAATATGCTATCATTTAACTAATGTATTATATCAATTAACTATTGTATTAATGTCGACGAGAGCTGTCGAGGCAATCCTGGGAATTGCGAAGGTGGTAGGGTGATACGGGATCATGGGGGCAATTTCATTGGTGCTTTTTCGGCACATTTTGGTCATGGTACAAACAACATGGCAAAATTGAGAGCCCTTTTACTTGGTGTGAGCATGTGTAGGGACATGGGTTGTACGCAAATGGAAGTAGAGTGTGACTCAAGGTTGGTAGTCAACTGGCTGTCGGCTAGTAAGTGTTTGAACTGGTACTTGTGGGATTACTGGGACGAGCTTCTTAATTTGTTAACGGGACTTCATTTCACAATTGCTCATCAGTTTAGAGAAGGCAATGGGCTAGCTGATTTTCTTGCGCGACAAGGGGAGAAGGGTATTTTGCGGCGATACACTGATTGGAGTTCACTTCCGAGAACGTTAAGGGGTATGCTTAGGATGGATAAATTGGGACTGCCATATATTAGAGCTTGAGGACGTGTTAATATTTTTTTCTTTAGTTTCGTATGGATGTTGTTGGTTTTGTTTGGTTCCAAGGTATTCTTTCGCCATAAGTGAGGGATTTGTTTTTAATAAAATTATGAGGGGGTTACTCATGGACATGTGGCTCTCGTCTCTTAAAAAAAAAAAAAAAAAAAAAAAACTAACCTATCACAATTAACTAATTACTAACATCTACATCTATGATTTAATTAAAGTTATTAGATAATTTTTTTTTTTTTTGTTTCTAAAATACCTAAATTGCAAGTAAGTGTTAAGCATGTATGGTCAATGAAAAATTGACAATTATTTATTAATCATATACAAAAGGTTTAATATAGCCCATTATGCATTAACTATAATAATACATTTACATATTCTAAGTTAGTAACAAATTAGCAAATAACATCATAAATATAATTATAATTAACTATTTTTTAATGAATTAAATAGTTAATTACACATTAAATAGTTTACTTAATTTTAATTTTATTAATTTAAATAATTTTTTAATCATTTATGTGCAAAAAAGATAAAAGAATTTAAAAAATGGCTCTCAGTTAGCATAAGAAATGGTGTTGTTCAATGTAAAATTGTACCTAAATGATATTGCTTGGATCCAATAGCAAGAAAAATTAAAATTGAGTTGCATGAAACGATGTTAGTTCATGCAACTCAATTTCTTTTAAAGAACCCATCCATTGAAACGGTGCTATTCAGGATTATTTTCAATCTAAATGGCACGTTTCAACAGAAGAGTTAAACTTTTGAGACACTGCACCCCCCCCCCCCCCCCCGGTTCCCTCCCCCTCTGGAGGCATGAATCCCTCCCATTCTCTCACAATCCCTCTCACACAAAACCCTAGCATTTTCAGAGCCCCTTGTCGTCACCCGTTATCCCTCCCCTCTCCAGCCCCTGCCCCTAAGGTAAGGTCTTCCCTATTCATTATTCTTTTCTCCCAATGTAGTGAATTTTCTCATTGGCCTATTTAAATATTTATAATGTAGTGATCCTAGTTGATTAGCAATAAATTTTTATAAAAATTGTTAGATTTATTCATCCCTATTTACATATAATTTGTATCAATTTTTTTCCCATGAACTTCTTGATTTATGAAGTGATACTCACGACTTGATTATTGTGATGACCAATATTTTAGCTAAGCCTCTTAGTTATTTTTTGATATATTATTATTTTGGGCCAAGCAATGTAGAGTAACCCATTTAGAAGCTAGGTTTGAAATAATAGGCATCTAAGGCCTTAAGTAAGGCCCAAGCCCATTAGTGATTCGGCCTCTATAGTGAGATTAGGGTTTTGAATCCCATTAGAATTAGGGCACATGCCCAATCCCAATTCTTGGACACCACTTGTCATCTATTGGAACCCATAACTAAGGCTTGATGAATCTGGATTGAATTGAGGGAAAAGAGGTGAGAGAGAGTCTAGGGTTTGGTCTTGCACACCTATCCTAGGGGATAACCCCCTTCTTGCCATGTGTCATGCATGCAAGAAGGGTTGCTTATGGAAAAGAAGTGTTGTGACACTTGTCACTAGTAGAAGGAGGTTCTAGAAGGGAAATGACAAGACCATGAGAAAGTGGAGCCTAGGGAAGGCCAAGAGGCAATGCAACAACCATAGAGAGAGAGAGGATTTCGGTTTCTAAGAGAGAGTTGCCATGTGTTAAAGAAGATGAAGGGTTTTGCCTACAGAAGGGGCGAAATCCACTTGGAAAAATGAAGAGGCGCATGCCTAGGGTTCCTAGAAGGATTTTTAGTAGGAAACCCTTGGGATCGATGGCACTTGGGAAGGGTGTTGCCACCCCCATTTCCAAATCACAAGTCTCCAAAACTTTGGGAAGATGAAGGGCCACCTTGGGAGTTGAAGAGATTTTTAGCAGCCAGTACACACATAGACACTCCACTTACCACTTGGCAAGCAAGCACCTGGGTAGGAGATTTAGGGTTTTGAAAATTACCCTTCTACCATTTGATACAAGGAACCTAGACACTTGAAGAAGGGCAAAATTGGAACTAGGGTTCTAGAGGTCTTACACACCACTTAGGGTTTGGCTCTAGTTCCCAACACAATCTCATGCTTAGGGAAGGGGAAGAGGCACACGGTGGGGATGCCATTTGGCATCCATGCACCAAATTTCAATTTCTAGAGGGGGGAGAACCCGCCTATAAAAAGATGGGACCAAAAGACCAAGAGTATTTTTGGACTTTTGAAGACAAGCATAGTGAATTTTGGTCACTCACTTTCTCCCTATTCTCTACCATTTTCTCATCACTCAAACACCTTTCACGCCACCTCCTATCCACTCAAGTTTTGTTCTAAGTGTTTGCAAAGACTAGGATCATTTTTCTTCAAGGGAAGCCATGAGGTAAGGAAGAATCAACCATCTCTTTTCTTGTTTCTCACACATGGCCAGGAGAGAGGGAATGCTTTGGTTTTTTTCCCATGTGTTCTTCATGAACATGAGCACGCACACACACACCATATTGGAATGTTTAGGCTTATCTTTCAAGAGTGAGAATCTGAACCATCTTTTGGTTGAGTTGTAAGGATAAATGTTTTGGGAAGAGAAGGGAGGTCATGGCCCAAGCATGACTTTTTGGAAAGATTAGGGTTTCTCTTGTTTTGAAGAAAAATCTAGAGCATTCGCTCACTCACTCATGCACAACTTAGGGTTAGAAAGAATGGATTCTTATGACTTTATTACTACATTTTTCGGATTTGCTTATTTTACTTGGACGTTGGATTTTGCAGGTAAATTTCTAACTTACCCTCGGATATCCTATGCATATGTTATGTGAACTTGTTTGTTTGTTTGTATGATTGTATTTAAGGTGATGATACTCTACTATGTTATATAATCACTTTCTTACGTGTTTGCTTACCATGTTATTGAAATGGTTTGTTGCTTTTTGGTTTACATCAAGGAAATGAGGTGTGATGCCACATCTAGGGTTCAGAATTGCATGTTTCAAAATAATTTTGGATACTAGTTGTATAACTGAATCTTTTAGAAGTTAAAGTTCATGAAATACTTGTTTTTCCATATGCATGTTCACTTGCATGATTTTAGCTACACATGTATGTTCATTGATAATGTTCCACCAAACACATTAAAATATTCTATGTTCATGAAAAGTTGGTGTAATGTGTATTTCAATGTAGTTATGTTTCGGCCATGACCATTGATGATGTGTTATTAATTGAGCCATAATATTGTGATTAGTTTGCACTTAAATTTAAGTCAATCACACTTTTCTTACTAGTAATTGAATGAGTTGGACCTTGATAAAGCAATTCTAACTCAATTGATAACAGTCTAATTTTATGATCTTTAATTTTTAATTTCTTACATGAAATCGAAGAAGTCTATTTGTTGTGATGCAAGTGGGCTATGAGTGGGCCACATGAAGCACATGGCCTTGAAATGAAAAAGCCATCTCTTTTACAGCCCCTGAAATTGCACCTCATAAAAAGCCATCTAACGCTTCAATGCCCTACACTTTCATAAGACTCAAAGTCAAATGCAGGCCCCTGCATTTTCAATTACACATTATGGAATCATTTCATTCATGCCCCTGCACCAGCACACTTCACAGAAGCCAGCTTCATGCAAGCCTTTGCACTTTCAAGTTTACGGAAAGCACTCACGCTACAGCCAGGCATTTCAGTCCACGGAAGTCAATCCAACTTCACGTGAGCATTTGCAATTCACATGAGAATTAAAGTCAAATGGGCTGGCACCTTTTATTCATTGGAGATAACTAAGACAAAAGAAGTCGTAGCAACACAACATGGAGAAAAGTAGGAACACGAAACTCGATTTACAAGCTACAACAGAGCACGTTCTTACCCTTCTTGGACATACAATTGCTGAAGGTAGAAAAGCCTCTATACAACTACTGCTAGAAGGAAGTGAAACTCAGTTACACAGTAGAAAAGCCATGCTTGCTCCATTTTTGGTGCTCTTGGCCTGTGTGCTTTGAAAGGCAACTCTTTTGTTACCTCAATGATGGGAGGAAACAAGAGGCTGGATAGAACAAAAAGAGAGGAGCAGGTTTCAGCTTTCATAAAGAAAAGAAAAAAGAAAAAAGAGCAGGCTTCTTTTTTGGACATGAGACGTTGGACTTCAGCATGGAATGGTGCTGCACAAGATGCATGCGCGATAGGGACGTAACACGAAGAAAGGGCTTCCTGGCTTGGAAGACAACAGTAGAGGGACTGAGAGGCACAGCTTGAACAAGGAGGGCTGCCTTACTTTCAAAGGGACATGGATGCACAGAGAGGGTTCTTGCTAGAGAGTTATAGACTATTTTTCAACCAACTCCCAAGTCTCACCGTTCCTCATTTTCGATCACAACACCCTTCTTCATGAATTCTAGCTTGGCTGTCGGATTCATGTTTATTTTTAATTGCATTTACATTTAATTTGTTTTTTATTTCAATTTTCTTTCATTTCAGTTTAGTAATTTTGGTAATGATTTTGGAATTATTTTTGGTGGCTTCTAATTTTTCTTCCACTAGTGTTTTGTTTTCATTTCAAATTACTTTTATTTCAATTTGGAAATTTTGGTAGTGACTTGTGTTTGGAACTACTTTCAATGGCTTCTAATTTTTTTTCCAGTAGCTTTCACCTATGTGACAGTCTCCTTGGATTATATCCATGTGCTATTGGACTAAAGCTTAAGTTGGGTTGTTTGGAGTCATTTGGAGTTTTAATTTGGATTGTACTCATTAGTGTTGAATGATTCTAAGTAGTGTAAATTTTTCTGGGTTTGATTGAACTCTTGGGAATGGGAAATAGTGGGTTTTGAAATTGCACACATGGTGTTTGATGAAATGCCCCTTAGAATGTAAGTTTCACAATCTTCCGTTTATTTCTTGGGAACTTTGGATTAGATGGCGTTGACGAATGTGGTTTAGCTTCTTAAGCAAGGATAACCATAATTTATTCAATGCACACTCATGAATCCACTTAATGAATGGAAGTGATTGAAGTAGCGTCAAGGTATATTGGAGCAAAAATTCGCATATGCGAGCTAAATATGTTTTATTCCCCACTCGTGTTCGACACATTATTTTCTTACTTTTTGATGTGAACCCACGGAATTGGAATCCCTTGAACCCATAATCAATTTGAAAACTCACCCAAGGAAGCCAAAATCAAGTCAATGGATGGAATCTAAACCCGTTAAGAACTAGTTTCAAGAACTTAGATTATATTAAAATCTTGACGCGTTGAAAAACTTGTCTCAAGAATCTAGATTACAAAAGAGGAACGCCATAAAAGTTGTAATTTACCTTTAATAAGTTTAAAAGTACAATCAAGAACAAGAGGAGATAATCTCAACTCACAATAAATAAAATTAATCAATTTTCATAAACTTTATTAACTTAAAAATAAGGTAATAAAGAGTATTTAAACTAAAACCTCACAAAACCCTAGGTAAAATAAAGCCTCATCTTCCAAAAATGCCCTTGAGTAAATAGTGTCGCAGCTACAGTACTACGCTACGATAACCCTTTTGAAAGCTTTCAAGTGCCCAAAACCTTTAAGTCATGTTGTTGCCCTCTTTCATATTTTGTATCAAATGAATCAAGACTGGATCTTCATCCTTTAAGTCTATCTTGAATGTTGGGCTCTTGCTAGACTCTTCCCAAGTAGATTGCACAAATTCTTGCATTGATTCTTTGCTCTTCTTAGCTCTCAATCTTGTGATTGCCCCATCTAGAACTTGCAAAGGATCTCTAAGGTTCAGTCTACCTTGGGACCCATCATTCTCCCTCTCCTAAAAAAGATTCAACCTCGAATCTCCTCCCCCTGCATCAAAGGAAAAAAGATTAGTAACTTTGAAAATAGCAAAAACATGATACTTACCTGAAAGATACACTTGATATGAATTGTCATTAATTTTCACAAAAATTTTGAAAAGTCTATCTGAGGTACTCCATTCATCAACAAGTAAAAGCATCAAAGCTAAAGGAGCAAGTGGGTTGAAACCAAAAACAACTTCAAAAAGAGAATAAGAAATAGTAATATGCATGGTATGCATGGTCCTATTATATGCAAACTCTAATAATGACAAATTATACTCACGCAAACGTTCATTTAACAAGTCAATAAATGGCAAATGATACTCCCACAAACATTCATGAAACACATCTAAAGTCTTTTTTACACTAAAGTGACCACTCCAATTATATGCAAACTCAATAAAAGGGAAACAATACTCCCACCAATGGTCATGCAACATGTCTAAAGTCCTCTTTACACCAAAATGTCCCAACAAACCACACCCAAGCACAAGCAACTCACGTATAAGACTAGTAGGCTCACAAAATCTATTCTCTCTAAACAAATACCACCAATCTAGTCTATAGCATTTACCAAGCAATGCTTTCTCACGTACTCCATACACACTAGCAAAATCATCATTATTGGCATGTAATTTTTTATCATATTCAAATCTCAATAACTTTGCATCTAAAATGAAGACAATGACATATCTTCTTGATAATGCATCAACCACAAGATTTTCCTTACCATGTGTATATTTGATTTCATGAGGAAAAGTCTCAATACATTCCTCCCACTTAACAGGCATTCTAGTCAACAACTTACCTTGTCCCTTCAAGTGTGTTAAGGACTCATGTTCTTGAAAGAAAGATCGGGTAGATATTGTCGCACTTGACACAAAATCAATGTATTGCTCTCTCTCTAAGAGGTGGCAATCCACTAAACATACCGCTAGAAATCATGACCTTATATCTCTGCAACAAAGAGATAACAACATTAGGCAAAGATTTGTTAAGTTCGTTAGTATTAAAATTCACCTCAGCATAAAAACTCACTTCTCTCTTTGTTTTTCTCTCATTTTCTTCACTCTCGCCTTTCTTTTCACTCTCCTCTTTTTTTACACTCTCTTTTTTTCTTGAGGTTTCACCCTCACTCTATTTCTTTTCTCTCTCATTTTTCTCTCTCTCTCTCATTTTCAGTCTCACTATTTCTTTCTTCCTCATTCTCACTCCCACTCTTTCTTTTTCACTCAACCTCACTTTTACTCTTCTTCTTTTCTTTTTTTTCAATGTCACTTTCTCTTTTTCTTTTTTGATCAATCTCACTTTCACTTTTTCTTTTTTGATCAACCTTACTTTCACTCTTTCTTTTTTGATTAACCATGCTTTTTAGTTTTAGTTGGTCCTCATGGACCTATATTGAAGTTAAAGGAGCAAGTTTGATTATTTTTCCATCCTTTTTAAAATTGTACATATTCCTAAACCCATCATGGATCACTCTCCTATCACACTGTCATGACCTCCCCAACAAAATATGGCCAGCATGCATAGGCACTACATCACAAAGCTCTTCATCCTTATACTTTCCAATTGAAAAAGAAATTAACACTTGCTTATTTACCCTAACCTCCCCACAATCATTCAACCACTACAACTTGTATAGTCTAGGGTGTTTCAAGGTAGGTAAATTCAATTTCTCAACTAAAGTAGTGCTAGCCATATTAGCACAACTCCCCTCATCAATGATCATACTACATACCTTGTTGTTGATGTAGCATCTAGTATGAAAAATATTCTCTCTCTGTTGTTATGTATCATCCATTTTAATTTGTATATTGAGTGTGTGCCGGGCAATAAAAGACTCACCATACTCTTCATACTCATACCCGTTCTTAATACTGGTTTATGTCTCATCCTATTTTTTCCACCTTTCAGATTTCTAATAACTGCACCTCATTGATCTATCCTATTTCTCATGTCCCCCAATGCCAAATTCAATCGTTTAAACTTTTGTTACATGGACTGCGACACAAAAAATGAATTGTCTACCACCCTTTTCGATGTTGAGTCACTATTATGAGATATCGTAATGTGCTACACAAAAATAATGTAGTGGTAAAAGCCTCACACACTCCCTTACATGTTTATGCTCGAAAAATGACACTCCACTCGTGTTTCACTATTAATTGACTTTTTCCTAATAATGACCTCACACTCTTTTGCCTTTTACCTCAAGAGTTTTCCCACTCAAACTTTTTAAGAACTAATTGAACTCAATCATGATAATAAGACATTGTTTTATTCCAACTAGTAATTAAGTCCAAGAAACAAAACAAGAGAAATAAGGAAAGAATAAAATGACACGAGACTCAATGAATTGATACGAGGGAAAGGGTAATTATAATATAAGATACCAACTATAATAACATATTCAGCCCCTTCGATGATAAGGCTCAATCAATTTTTTTTTTCGAACTTTCTTTTCTTTTTTTTTTCTTTTCTATTCTTTTCTTTTCTCACCAAATCAATCATAAGAAAGCAATATTCAATTGTTACAATCAAACAATTGAATTCAAATACGTAAAAATTAACAAAGAATTAGAAAGGAATAATCAAACCCTAGATGATGAAGAACACAACGACCCTAATAAGATGGCATTTTTACACCTTTTTTTTTTATAAGTAATGCAAAAATTAAAAGATAGAATCAGACCTGATTAGAAACTGAGCTCTGAATACCAAATGATGTGAACCTGCAAAATTGGAATCCCTTGAACCCACAATCAATTTGAAAACTTACCTAAGAAAGTCAAAATCAAGTCAATGGATGGAGAATCTAGACCCGTTAATAACTCGTTTCAAGAACCTAGATTATATTAAAATCTAGACTCGTTGAAGAACCTATTTCAATAACCCAGATTACAAAGGAGGAACGCCACAAAGGTTGTGATTTACTTTTGATAAGTTCAAAAGTTCAATCAAGAAAAAGAGGAGATAAACTCAACTCACAATGAATAAAATTCATCAATTTTCATAAACTTCATTAACCTCAAAATGAGGCAATAAAGAGTATTTAAACTAAAACCTCATAAGACCCTAGGTAAAATAAAGCATCATCTTCCAAAAATGCCCCTGAGTGAATAGTCATGCGGCTACAGTAACCCTTTTGAAAACCTAGCTCAACAAAATAATAACTTTCCTAACATGCCCTTATGTCCTTCTCATAATAAACTCAATTATTCTAAACTAATAAAATAAGTCCTTTAAATGAATTAAACAAGTTAAAAGCCTTCAAGTGCCCAAAGCCTTTAAGTCATGTTATTGCCCTCTTCCATAGTTTGTATCAAATGAATCAAAATTGAATCTTCATCCTTCAAGCCCATCTTGAATGTTGGGCTCTTGCTAGACTCTTCTCAAGTGGATTGCACCAATCCTTGCATTGCTTCCTTGCTCCTCTTAGCTCTAAATCTTGTGATTGTCCCATCTGAAACTTGTAAAGGATCTTTAAGCCTTGGTCTACCTTGGGGCCCATCACTTTTCTTGCAAATCCTTTAGCATTCATTCACCATCTTATACAAAAGGAAACAAGGGCATTTCTAACAATGTCCAAAAAAGGGATCAATTTTCATTGTGAAATTATTTCTAAAAGGAAAAGAGTCGTTTAAAGTTTTGTCACGACCCTAAATGTTAGGATAGGGAAATGCCCTAGTGGAACTCCTCTATCCACTCAGGAGTGATTAAAATGGAGTAGTAACCCTCGATCGATGAAGTATAGCCAACCAGCCTCAAATGGTTCCTATAAGAAAAGGATACTGGAGCAGGGTTGTGTCTAAAACTAGTAGGTGTCATACGATGAAGGTGAAAAGATGAACTGTCATACTAAATATAATTAAGAATAAGACGTAGTCACCTTGGTCAAAGTTGGCCAATGTTCGATGCAGTAACTAGCGGGGATCACACAGTGCATATGGGAGCCGTGAGGTATCCAATTATATTTTAAAGTCAAGAATAAGGCCTTGAGCTCAAAATCATGTTATGATATGTTATATGAGTAAGAACCTGAGCTCATATGTATGTTTAATGTTCAAGAATGAAATGAGGAAAAGATGTTTTTACAAAAAAGTTATGAAAGATCTGTTACATGTTGTGTTTTCAAAAGTCAAATGCATAAATACAAATTCATGTCCATGCATTCATTTTTGGTTTGCTCTCGTATGCTTATGATATATGTTATAAATTATTTGTTTACTTATTGAAATTTCTTGAAATCTCATTATGGTAGTTCCATCACCAGTTCCTTACCCAGAATGGTAGAAGTTGTGACAAGTACACAAGGCACTTAGGTATGGATGGAATTAATGAGCTAGTGGAGGAAAATTTCACCACAGAAGCTCGCCACCACTTCACTTTAGATCTGCTAAAGGTCACAACCTAGCGACTTAAGAAAATTCTGGCGACCCTTAATGAGATAGATGTTGGGACCTTGCTTTTGTATCCTAGAAAGGTCTTATGATTTAAGGACGATATGAACTTCATGTTGGGACACCTTAAGCAAGCTCAAGATTCCATAGTTGAAGAGAAAGAGGTCGCTGCAGAATTAGGATTATTGGAGCCAGACCCCTGATGGACAAGGGGAGTCTTCTTGAGTTTAACTGAAAATGGGACTTTAGTATTGGTACACATGACCTTATGAAAGATAGAATGTTTTGATGACAGTAAAATGATTGGTCCCTATTTTTGGGCGTCTTTTGAAATACTTATGTTTTATTTTTTTAAAAGATTTTATGGAATATGCTATTTTGGAATTTTGTGCTTCAGTACCATCATATCTATCTTATTTTATTTGACCTAAGTAGAATTTCCATTGTGATATAATACCTACTGCTAGATTAATAGGTGCATTACATCTTAACTGTCATGTACTAGAGGTATGCAATCTTGTGTTACATGCCCCGACATTTTAGTCACCATCCAACCCCAAGTGAGGGCTAGGGGCGTCACAATTACAATGTGGTTGGTTTTTCTTCCCATGGGTTTCTTTGGATACTAATACTCATGGCTTGATTAGTAGCATCTCTAGTACTCATGTGTTTGGATTTAAGACATTTCAGACTAGTTCTTTAGGTTTGTTGTAGGAAATCTAGGAAAGTATTTTCTTTCATGATCTATTCTTTCTGGATATGTTTAGTAGTCTACTAATTTATGAAAAGAACTAAGATTGGTTATTATGTCTTTGGATATGTCTTTGGATATTTATCATTTGTTTGGTACGTTTTTGCATTAAAATCCTTGTTATGAGTTGTGGAGACTTGGAGTTTGTGTTGTGAACATGTGGCATTATTGTCAATCATTTAATCATTTTTTTAAATACCATTCAATCGTGTGTAATATTTGTAATTTTAAATATCACTTTATAAGTATGTGGGTTATGGCTAGATGCATGGATTGTTGAACCGTAATAATTTTTATGTGTTAGTTGCCTTTACTTTTTTTTTTCTTTTATTCAGAGTTTGGAGTTTGGAATTTGGATGATTATGAATTTTTTTACTTTTTTTATCTTTAATTTCTTTTAATTTTATTAATATGAACCATGATTGATCACCTCGTTTGGATGGATATAGATAATTTTTATTTATATATTTTTTTTTATTTTTTGTATATTTTCCTTTATTTTGAGCTTGGATGCTATTGGATTTTTTGAAGTTCTTTTTTGGCTAAAAATGGACTAAAATGTCACTTAAGTTGAAAATGGACTACAATTTATAGTTGGGCCAAACAACATAGAATTGGGCTAATTGGCCCATTTGGTACTAATCCAGACTGGACCGGATCGATAGGGACCAATTCTGTTCTATCCCTTTAGGGGTTCGCTTTGGTCCAGGGTTGGAAAATCGTAGACCGAAAGGATTTCGTCTGGTCCAAAAATAGCCTTTGAACCGAATTCACCCCTACTCTTATTCTCAATCTAAATCCTAGGTGTTGTCGACCGACTAGCACCTTTGGCACCATAGATCCTCACTAGATCCTTTATCGAGGAACAAGGCTCCATAGTTTGGTATTAGAGCGCATTTAAACGGCTCTGGATAAATCCATTGTCTCATAGAAATCATACCGAAGATATAGTATTTGATCTTTAGAATCATAAGCTTGAATCTTAAAGCATTATAGTTTTGATTTGCATATAGTAGGCGAAGGTTAAGCCAGATGGTTGAATTATGCAGCAGGGTCTGAATATGGTGCGACCTGGAGTTCTGCAAGGTGAACCACCAATAGGTAGTTGTGAGGGAGAGACACCGGGGGAGAGATAGTGAGTAAGCAAGGGCGCTTAATTGTATTTCAGATGTGCAGTAGCAGCAACACGAGCTCTATTCATGTTGCATGCAAATTCAACAAGTCAATTCCCCCAAGGATGAGCAGTGGGGGTGCACGTACGAACGATTTCTAGCCTACTGTTAACTGAGAGTCTTTGGTAATGAATGGCCAATGAAGGCGGAGAGGTGGAGGATATTGAGAGGACTTTCGAGATGTGTGGTTGCACCAAGGAGAGGCAGTAATATGGTGGAATGTCAAGAGGCAACTTCTTACCATGGAACTAGGAATCATGAAAAGAATCTCATGTAAAAGGTTCAAGAAAGAGTTCTTCGATTAATACTTCCTCACCATCACATAAGGCAACAGAAGTCGAAGGACATTGCTAACTTGGTTGAGCACTATGTTGTTAAATTAATGGAGTTAGAAAGGTTTGCCCCTCATCTCATTTCTATGGAGAGCATGAGAATGGAGCAATTCCAGGACAGACTGCAAACGCATATTAGGGCACAAGTAGTGTGTTTGGAGATTAAGGATTTTTAGAAGTTAGTACACATGGCCTCTATTATCAAACGTGAGCAACGTAATTTGATGGTTGTTTAGGCTGGCCTAAAGAGGAGGACGTTCACAGGTGAGGGACGTAGTTTAGGTTCTCCTTAGAAATTTGTGTCGTGGACGAGAGAATGCCCGCCAACTACTCCTAGAGTATGCATGGCAGGTGTGCAGTCTTTGTCATAGGGCTTATGAGGGAGAGTGTCACCAGACCCCACTCTCATGCTATAGGTGTAGGTAGTCAAGACATTACACCAAGGATTGCCCTTAAGTAATACCAGTGCAGCACACTAACCTTGGTGTAGGATGAGGAGACCAAAGGCAGGCAATACAAGCAAGAGTATAAGCACTTACTCCATGAGAAGTCAACGAGAGTGCCCTAGAATGATTGAGATGCACCTGAGTCAAATAGGGTACTCACGCAGTATCTCGTCCTAGAATGACTACCCATTGCTTACACCACATTCGCTAGGATAAAAGGTCTTCAAGCATAACCAATGCAACAGAAAGTTTCAGTAGTGTTACCTAATAGAGAGATGGTATTTTGCACCAAAATGGTTGCAGAATGTTCGTTGGAGATAGACAATGTTATCTTGAAAGCATATCTATTATTTTTTGAGTTTTTAGGTTTCAATGTCATCTTAGGCATGGAAGATAGAGTATTCTGAGGTAGAATTGACATTCTAAGTACTTGCAATCTATCCCAGGAGTAGTTACCTAACTACAAGCCAAGAAAGAGTTGACGAGTGAGGTTGAAGCCTATTTAATACATGGCACTTAAGAAGAAAGAGCCTAAGGAGGTACGAAGTGTACTAGTAGTAAAAGAGTTCTGAGAAGTATTTGGAGAATTTCCAAGACTACCATCTCCTAGGGAAGTCGAGTTTTTGTTTGAGTTGAAAGCACACATAGTTTCATTACATAAGGCACCCTATAGGATGACCCTAATAGAGTTGAAAGAGCTAAAGAGTCAATTACACGAGTTGTTTACAAAGGCATTTATTAAGCCAAGTATATTGTCTTGGGGAGCACCTGTGTCATTCATTAGAAAGAAGAATTGGACCATTAGGATGTGTTTAGGTTATCGAGACCTAAATAAGGTGAACATAAAGAATAGATATCCTCTAGAAAAAATGGAGGACTTGTTTGTCCAATTGCAAGGAGTTATGGTGTTTTTTAAGATTGATCTTAAATTCGGTTATCACCAGTTAAGGATTAAGAAATATGACATACCAAAAACTACATTTTAGATAGGGTATGACCATTTTGAATTTATGATGATGTCATTTGGGTTAGCTAACACCCCAGTAGTTTTTATGGATATTATGAATAGGGTATTCTAGCCATTATTGGATATGTTTGTGGTGGTGTAACATACAAATTAGAAGATAATAATAATAATAATAATAATAATAATAATAATAATAATAATAATAATAATAATAATAATAATAATAATAATAATAAATAAGTAATTAAATAAAATTAGGATGATAAAATAATTTAACTTGAGTCTAGTTATTATTCAGTTATTTAATTTTTTAATAGTCTTATTAATTTTGTTGACGTCGAGCTCTCAGAAGTCTGAGTCTTTAGTCTTGGGGGCCTGTGAGCATAGAAAAGAGATTGGCTGGAGGTGGCCTTTTAATGGTCGAGGGAGCCTCTGATGCATAAGTCAGTAGTATTCTTCTAAGAGTATGCCTGAAAGTAGAGAATTTAGAAAGTATATCGAGTGCGTAGAAAAAAAATGTCTCCCTATTCAATGCATGGGGATTCTCTTTTATACCTTACCTTAAGGGCCAGGCAGCCATGCCCTGCGGCCAGGGGAGGGATGTCGTCCTAAAGTCCCTTACCCCATACCTATTTAATGCAGCATGACCCTCTAAGTAGTGTATTTAATGTGGCATGATCCTCCAGTGAGCACATTTAATGTGATTCTCTATTTTTCCTTAGGATTCAATCCCGTTGAGGTGGCATGTTCCTTTTTCCTTTTCATCTAAGTAGCTTTCCCGTGCTCCCAGAATACCCATCTGTCCTTCAATCTGAAGCCCTGAAACTGACTTGTATGGGTCGAGAGTCCTTGATCGAGCCACCAAGTGACTTGGTGGGTACGACCCCCCAATAGTTACCCTGCCAATTCTCATTAGTTAGGCTAATGGACATTTCTCTTACTCCTATTCGATATCGTTACTTGCCTCTTTAAACCTAGTTGACCAAGGTGAGATGACATCGTTACCCTTTGGTCCTTCCATGCATTGGGCCTTTATTCTCTTGCCCATTCCTATCTTCATAGTTCTTGAAGATTTGATCCCGATACCCAATGATGGCTGTTCTGTCTCTTCCACAATGATGACTATCAAACGGTTTCCTTTTCCTCACACTTTGTCGTGTGTATGCACAACTTGAAACATTTTACCTTCCGTATCCATTGGCAAAAAATGGAGAGCCAACCACTACTCCTTTTATATAAATCCAGTTGCACTCTTGTTGCTCCCTTGTTATCCATTTGCCTTCCCTCTATCTCTATTTCCTTCTTCATCTTCTTCATCATACTTATTCCCAAATGGCTACCAGAAGGTTCGTTGAACCTGAAAATTATGACGAGTAGAGCCAACTAGAGTTCGGTGTCCCAGAGCCAGGTTACGCAGTCACTCTTGGCATTTGGAGGCCTCTTAGGACTTCCTATAATTGCTGATCTCCACCTACCTTGTACCTAATACGGTGGTTTTCGAGGCTCCTGTGAACCCCGAGAGGGCCATTGGCGCTAATGGTTTAGCATTGTGCATCGCTCTTTTCCCCAGCATGTTTTTCTATGGGTTGGGACTGCCCTTCCCTTATTCTGTTCATGAAGTCCTGTATCACCTTTGGCTTGCTCTATAACTCCATCAAAACGACTGGCAGATTTTGATCTGCTGCTATATTTTGTGGCAGCATGCTCTATTGAAGTCTGATCAGAAGCATACTAACTTGATCGGCCGCGACTTCCTCCTAACCCAAAATGTGAAGAGAGGTGCTGGGGACATCTATAGTTTCAAGGCAATGAGCACCCTTGTAGTGCTAGAGCAACGATACTGCAAGGTCCCCGATTGGACTAGCAAGTTCTTCTTTGTCACTGGCCATGGACGAAGTTACTGGTTGAACAAATCAATCATGCCAAGTTCTTAGTTTGGGCCTCGTGGGGCATCGTTCCTAGCAACAAGGTCGTGCATCTAATAGTTACGTTTGATAAGCTCCGTCGCATTGCCATTGTTAAGGAGTGAGCAAGACAACGCCCCTTACTTATTCACTCGGAGGTTCTTCTTGGGAGGATAACCTTATCGCTTATCTCCCTCCTGTTGGTCACACCATCCCTTCCAGTCAGGACATTTCCATTCGTCCACTCATGGCATCACCGAAGAAGCAACCTTGGAACTCTCCCCTTGAGGGCAAAGGGAAGAAAGCTCGCTCTGAGGCAGGTAGGGCCGATAGTGATCCTGCTTCTACTATGCCCTTCAAGGAGCCCACCCGTCGATTAGGGGAAATGGAGTCTCCTGGTCTTGATACGTCTGCAGCACCTCCCTTTTTTGTTGCTCTTATCGTCGAGCCTGCTATGATTGTTGACTCAAGGGTGCCAGCCATGCCTGCGAAACCGTAGGACACAACTCAGAATGGCAACTTAGTTCAAATGCACTTCTGGTAGAGTCGCCTCCTGAAGCCAACATTGAGATTTCTCTGTCTTTAGTGTCCACCTCCAGGTTCACGGCTAAGGACCTTGATTCTGAGGATACCTTTAAGGGCTTTACAAAGGAGTCCAGCCTTGTTGTGGGGCATACGTCAGCTCAAGGGTCTCCACGGGGAGAAGCTTCTATAGGTGGTGTCCCAACTACTTGTGTTGCTTCTAGTCTCTCGGTGGGTTCAACTATTGATTTTGTCGGGGAGGCTCTTCGACTGATTGTCGAGTCTTTCTTGCCTACCCCACCGACCGACGGGGGGATTACAATTGCTACTGCAAGGTCCAAGGAGTTTGGCCAGCATGCCCCAGGTGAAGGGGAGGATCTTTTGACTTCCCGAATTGTCTCACCACCCGTGACTGGGGAGCTTCCTATCCCTCCAACTGGTGGGTCAAATGGGGAGCTTTGGGCGATGTTGAGGGCATTGGGGTAGACCAACAATCACCTTCAGTAGGTGCTTTGGCCGAGGCTATTCCCGTGTCCCCTCGCCTTGAGGAAAGACCAGGCATGTAGAGGCCCTGAAATGGGTAGCTAGATCTCTGCAGGACTTTCTTTTTGAGATTTCCTTCACTTCTAACCTATTCTTTTCTTGTCTCTTCTTGCTTTCTCATCCTTCTTCATCTTCCAGTTCTTATTTTTTCATTGCTTATCGTGGTGGGTCACAAGGAGTTGATAGGTTGGCTAACTTCATCGTGAAAGGCCAAGAGATGATCTAGAAGGAGAATCTGGAGCTTCGATCTATGGTGATAACGACTCTTCAGTATATGAGTGGGGAGAGGGAAGACAGAAGCTACTTGGAGGCGGAGCTTGTGATAGACGAGGAATGGGCCTTGATGGCTCAAGAGTCACTGGGCCAGCTCCAGAGTCGCAGAGCTTGCTTCAAGCGAGAATGAAGAACTAAGGGGCCTTTGAGAGTCTAACGCCTAGCAACTCAAACTGTTGGAGGGGTAGTGCCCATCCCTATCGGCCACTTTGGAGGATCAGGGAGATCTATTTTCGGTGGGTTGAGTGAGGGAAAAGGAAGTGTTGACTGAGCTGGAGGTGGCCCAGAGGACGATCGCCACTCAAGACGTGGTCATCCAAGGCCTTCGAAGTGACCTATCCCAGGTGCAAAAGGTCGCCTTTCGCATAAGCAACCAGCTGGGGAAGGCTCTCTACATTCACGACGACGCTTGGGCATATGGATACCTTGAAGGCCTTAAGAGGATGTAGATTAAGTCATCTTAAATCCTTAATAGAGTTCCACGGCAATGGAGGCGCACTTAAGGGCTGTCAACCTCAAGAAGCTTGATCCTGACCCTGGTGCCCTTAATCATGCTAGCGAGAGTGGCCAAGCAATGATTCTGGATGCCTTCTCTCCCACAGATGAAGCTCCCCTAGATCATCCTGTAGAGGACATTGGGGGTGCCAACCTCGAAGGGGATGATCTCGTGGGTATGGAGGTCGACCCCGCCGAGCACCAGGAGGAATCAGACTTGCTCGAGGTTGGCTTTGTTGACTTCGAGATGGACCCTAATGCCTCCCTTGATTATTTTGCTCTTCATCTTTGTACTTAGCATGATGTAAATCCCTCCTTGCTAGTCTCTGATATGTAAGGAGCATGGTGTTTAACGCACTATCGTAATCGTACTTGTATACATACTTTGCTTCTCACTGCATTGCTCCATGTTTACCTTGTTTTGTTTTGTTTTGCGGTCATTTCCTTGTGCTTCCCAACTTTTCTCTCCCTCTTAACTTAACTTTTCACCCCCCCCTGGGGGGGTGTCTACCCACCTAGTGTGTTTCTTTGTGCGGTGTTCCCTTCTCTAGGAAAGGGTCTTGCGCTTCATATTCCATATTTTACACTTGTGGCAACCCTGGGCTTCCTAGCAAAGCCGGTTTGGTAGTTGATGCCTCGTACATGAACTTTCATGGGCCTTGGAGAGTTAGATATCAATGCTCACCCATTATGCTTCCCTCACATTAATGGTGCCAAATGGCACTTGAGCACATACCATGACATTTGTGTTGCGTCGTTTGTGAGATTCGCACCGAATTTGACGAGGGTGTGGGATAAGCATGTTACCAAAATCTCGGGGAGTGAACCGCCGCGAATTGCCTATATAAGTCCTCCCTACCTTGTGGTTTGTCATCATATCTCCCCTCCTACCCTTCAAGCATTTAGGGCCTTTCTGCCTACCTCGTGGTTGGTTTCACTTAATGAATTCTAACTCTGATGAGCCTTCTGGCTCTGGGTGAGGCTTATTGGATGAAGGCATGCTGCAAGCTCGCATCAAAGTGGATGCTTGGCAATTCTTTAAATGATTTTTTATTATTATAAAGAATCTTTGTATCTAGCGCGTCTGTAAGAAAATTAAATTTCTAAGTCAAGGTCAGTAATAGCACACCTATTCCTAGAAGATTTCTAAAAATGACATCTTTCTTAACACTAAGGAAGCTAGGTGTTACAAGTGGTGTTCATAGATGATATTTTAGTGTATTCCATGAATGCCAAGGTTCACATGAGGTTGGTGTTAGGAGAGCACAAGGAACATCAATTATTAACTAAACTTGACAAGTATGAGTTTTGACCAAAGGAAGTTCCTTGGTCACATGATATCCAGGGAACAAGTCACGTTGAACGCAAGATAGGTTGAAGCAGTGGAGAATTGGTAGCATCCTACCATGGTGCATGAGGTTAGGAGTTTCTTAGGACTGGCTAGTTATTATAGGAGACTCGTGGAGGATTCTCCAAATTATCAAGTTCTTTCATAACGTTGATTAGAAGGAATGCTAAGTTCATTTGGACCAATAAGTGTGAGCAGAGCTTTGAGGATTAAAGAAAAGGTTAACCATAGCCCTTGTGTTAGCATTACTAAAAGCTCACAAGCCATTTGTGGCTTATAGCGACGCATCAAAGTACGGACTAGAAGGGTGCCGGAATGCCCCTAGAAGAGTTGCCCACTACCATTGACCTCTTCTTTGAAGACAAAACCTCTATCGGAGGCACCGATTGCTTGGGCTGGGCCACCACTCTTGTCAGGCTCTTAGATCTCGAAAGCCCTAGGTTGGTCTTAGCTTGCCATTTCAATGGTCTAATAACTGGGCCTTTAACCAGCCCATTTATGATCTTCATGTTGGCCTTAGATCCACTCAACCTAGACAACGTCCCCCTTCATCCCATTAGGCACCTTAATACCCACAAATTCTAGGCCCAAGTCCACAAGCAAGCCCAAGCCCCTATCTATTTTCTTCATCAAATCTTTGAGCCTCTCTTTCCGGCCATTGAGCTCCGCCTTGATATACCACAGAGACCCCTTGACTTCTCCATATCGGCTCCTCCATCGTTACAATTCCACCAGGATACTTCATTCAAACATTCTTCCCTAGTACTTCCTTTCGGTTGAAGCACTACCTTCCTGATGAGTACGCAAAAGTGCATTCTAAATGTCATATTATTAGATTAAAATGCTAAAATGTGAATAGAAATCATAGAAATTAATATGTATTCTTAAATTGAGTTTCTATTTACGTTAGAATACTCCTAAACAGTTTTTTTATGTTTAATTTCAGAGTTTATAAAAGAGCAAGTCAAATTCCAGTCAAATTCAAAGGAGGAGCTTCATGGGGTTTGAGAGCAATTTGGATCAAGAAAAAAAATTACAAAAGGAAACTGTAAGAAGTCCAAATCTGAAATTTGCTAGGAGACAACCTTGACATACTTTAATATTTTAACCGTAACTTTCTACTCATATATCAGATTGATACAATTCTTGATGCATTAGACAGCTATCTTAAATTTATATAAATATGTCTCTAATAAGGATTTCCAAATTTGAAATCCTGAAGTATATACGTGGCTATCAAAATGAGTCATCAAATTTAGGCGATTTGTTTATGCGGAAATTAAGAAGACATTAGGGTTTCATTCCTACCCTATATAAGCATATCATTAGCATGAAATAGAGGGGGAGGAGATCGAGGCACAAGAGGCAGATTTGAAGAGAGGAGAAAATCACTTCCATGGCCGCAGTTCACTTCAGTTTTCTCTGGAGATTTTTGTTGTCCATTATATTTATAGGTAACTAAATTTTCAAGTAAGGTTAGGGATGAACTTGCACATTAGATAGTATTTTTAATTTATATATTTGATTTTTAATTACTAAAACTCTTTTATTTTATCATTCTCAATTCATTGTTGATGTTTTCCTCTCCAAATAATCATAAAATTTATTCTGTTTAAGGATTCAATCATACTTTCTCTATTGAATAGATTAGTTCTTTGATTATGTTTAGATCAATTATTTATCTATATTGATTTATTTCTTTGCTGCAATATTGCTTCCTGAGTATATTGTCGTCTTTGGATTTTCTCAATAAGGATAGTAATTTAAGTATTTTAAAAGTGGTGAATGATTTTTCAAAGAGTTACATTTAATTTAATTTTGGTTTATAAATCTATACCTTCCAATTGGAAATTTTGGAAATTGAGTTCCTAATTAAGTTATCCAATGAATTAAAAATAATTAAAATACCGGATTTGTGTAAGAGATTCTCAACTCCCTACTGTTCATCAAATTTGAGTACTTTTTCCTTTAATCACTTTGTTTCACTTTAATTTGTATTTAAAATTAATCTTTATTCTCCATTAATTATTTAATATTTTTCTTTAGTGTTTTTCTTCCTTCTGCTATTCTTTTAATTTGTCTCCATGTGGAATCAACACCCCAAATCTGTGCTACAACTACCGCGTTATTCTTTGGGCGTAATCAAATTTTGACGCCGTTGCCAGGGAGACGGTAGAAGAATTGTTAGATAGTTTTTCTTTATGGCAGTTTGTAAAGGCGGTAACTTCGTTCCCTCTTTTAGCATGCTGGATCTTTATTTTCTTTTCTTTTTCTTTTGATAGTTTTTTTTTTAGTGTTGCATTTTTCCTACCTTGCATGCACAGGTATAGAGACGCATTGGGTCGATTTGCTTGTAGACTTGTATTAGAGTCAGAGTCTAATTTTTCTAATCATTTGTTTGATAATTTTTCTAATTCTAAGGAAATGATAATTCTAAGGAAATGAGTTAACATGGAGATCAGCCCATTAGGAGCCTTCAGAATTACCTCCACCCTACACGCACAGCCACACCATCATGCATCATGTTTCCAACTAATACTCGCCAACTGGATTTTAAAACAGGGATGATAGTTACTCCTTACTTTTTATGGTTTGAAAAATGAAAACTCATTTATGCACGTTAGGGAGTTTGAGGAAGTATTTGTGACTTTTTATAGTCAAAATGCAACTGATGACATTGTGAGACTTAAGTTCTTTCCTTTCTCTTTGAATGATAGAGCTAAGAGTTGGCTATACTCGCTGAAACCACGGTCTATTGGGTCATGGAATGAGATGACACAAATCTTCTTTATTAAATACTTTCCCCAATATAAGACCAATGCTTTAAAAAGGCAAATTTCCACTTTTGCACAAAAGGATAGTGAGACTTTGTGTCAGTCTTGAGAAAAATTTAAAGAGTTGTTAAGTATGTATCCTCACCATGAGTATGAGAATTGACGCTTAGTGAGCTATTTTTATAAGGGACTTACACCTAGAGAGTGTCAATTTGTGGAGATGATGTGTAATTGTGAGTTCTTACAAAAAGATCTTGATGAGGCCATAAAATACCTCAATGAGCTTGTTAAAAAAACTCACACTTGGACTGGACTTAGTGCTACTGAGAGCACAAATAGGTCACAACCTATAGAAAACCTAAATGGTGGTAGAATTTATCATCTTAGGGAAGAGGATAACCTAAAGGTTAAGGTTGAGATGCTCACTAGGGAGTTAGAGGTTTTAAAGACTAAGAACTTAAAGCCAACACACGTGGCTAATCATGCAGAGTCTTTTAAACCATGTTTTGTGTGTGGCATTGTAGATCACCTTGCCCAAGAGTTTCCCACATTTGTTGAGATGAGAGGGATGTATGAGGAACAATGTAATACCTTAGGTATGTACAAGAAGCCTTTTACACCTTTCTCTGATACCTATAATCCGGGGTGGCACAATCACCCCAATTTTAGCTGGAAGTTTAAAATCAATAGCCTGCACAACCCCTTAGATCATATCCTACACCATATCATGCACCTACATCTTCTAGGAGTCCTTTAGAAGACACTTTGCATACTTTTATTGAGGCACAGGGTAAGACTAACTAAAAGTTTGAATCTTTGATTACACAGAGTGTTCAAAAAAACAAAGA
Source organism: Carya illinoinensis (assembly GCF_018687715.1). Taxonomy (NCBI): domain Eukaryota; kingdom Viridiplantae; phylum Streptophyta; class Magnoliopsida; order Fagales; family Juglandaceae; genus Carya; species Carya illinoinensis. Next base: position 27,004,410 of record NC_056756.1, on the reverse strand, counting down.
GATAAAGAGTCATATGTCCAAATTGATGAGCTCCTTGAGTGTGAATGAGCGAGGAAAGTTCCATTCTAAAGCTCAGTCCGCACCCCATGGTCAACACATGGCACAAGAGAAATTGAAGGATGTGAATACCATTGTGACACGAAATGGTAAGTCATTACACATCCCAACAACAAACAAATCAGAGAATGTGGAAGAGGATCAAAGCAATAGTGGTACCGAGCTACCCAAAGAATCCAAGGTAATAAAGAAATCAGTTAAGGTACCATTTCTTCAAGTTTTAAAACTAAATAAGCGAACTTTGGATCCTATCAATGAAATCTTGGAGAACCTCAAGAAGATAAAAATTAACCTTTCTCTTTTGCATGTTATTAAACAAGTTCTTACTTATACAAAAGTTATTAAAGATTTGTGTACAGTTAAGAGGAAGCATCATGTGAAGAAGACAGCATTCCTGACAAAGCAAGTTAGTGCTCTAATTGAGCAGCAGATTCCTCCAAAGTACAAGGATCCTGGTTGTCCAACCAACCATTGCATGTAACATTGGAAGTCATGAGTTTGGGCAAACTTTACTAGATTTAGGAGCTAGCGTGAATCTAATTTCATATTCTATTTATTTGTAGTTGGAATTGGGAGAAATCAAACCAACCACTGTGGTATTGCAATTGGCTGACCATTCAGTCAAAGTACCCCGGGGTGTGGTAGAGGATGTTCTAATTCAAATTGACAAATTTGATTATCTTGTTGATTTCCTAATCCTTGACACTAGCACTGTTGTTGATACTACTAAAATTCTTGTGATTTTAAGTAAGCCTTTCCTTACCACTGCTAATGCTCTTATTAATTGTCGGAATGGGCTCATGAAGCTTTCTTTTGGAAACATGACTCTCGAGATGAATATCTTCCATATTGCAAAGCAGCCAGAAGATGATGACGAGAGCCACTAGACATACATGATTGACTCACTCATAGAAATGGGAGTTTCAATAGCCCATGATTTTGACCCCCTTGAGTATTTTCTTGTTAATTATGAGTTTGATTCTATCAGTAATCCATCTGATGTAGTTGATATTTGTGCTATCTTTGATAGAACTCAGGATTATGGCAGTCAAGCCTGGCAACCGAAGTTTGAGGAGTTGCCTAAGAAAGGGGAAAAACAAATTCCTTCAAGTGTGGAAGCACCCAAAGTTGAATTGAAACCTCTACATGAGGGTTTAAAGCATGCTTTCCTTGGTCTAGGTGATACATTTCCTATTATTATCTTATCTGAATTGTCTAAGTCTAAAGGTGAGAAATTAATTTAGACCCTAAGTGAGCATAAGTCAACCTTAGGTTGGAGCATTACTGATATAAAAGGTGTTAGTCCCCTGGTCTGATCTTATAAGATTAATTTGGTAGAAGAAACTAGCCCTCATAGAGACCCCCATCGTAGGCTTAATTCCAATATGAAAGAAGTGGTAAAAAATGAAGTATTGAAACTATTAGATGTTGGAATCATATATCCTATTGCTGATAGTAAATGAGTAAGTCCTACACAGGTTGTTCCTAAGAAGTCAGGTGTTACTGTGGTGAAGAATGACCTGGGAGAGCTAGTCCCTACAAAACTTGTGACTAGATGGCGAATGTGCATTGATTACAGAAAATTGAATGCTGCCACCCAGAAAGACCATTTTCATCTTTCTTTTATTGATCAAATTCTTGAGCATGTGGCTGGTCATCCTTTTTATTGTTTCTTGGATGGTTATTTTGGTTATTATCAAATTGAAATTGCATTAGAAGATCAGGATAAAATCACTTTCATTTGTCCTTTTGGTACTTATGCTTTTCATATAATGTCATTTGGATTGTATAATGCACCTGCTACTTTTCAACGTTGCATGATGAGCATTCTTAGTGAAATGGTTGAAAATTGCATGGAAGTTTTTTTGGATGACTTGACTGTTTTTTTATCTTCTTTTGATGCATGCTTATTGAATTTAGAGAGGGTGTTGACTCGTTGTAAGGAGAATGAATTGGTTTTGAATTGGAAAAAATGCTACTTTATGGTACCTTCAAGTATTGTCTTAGGGCATATTATTTCTTCTAGGAGGATAGAGGTTGATCAATCTAAGATTGAATTAATATCTAAGTTGCCTACACCTAGGACAATAAAGGATGTGAGATCCTTTCTTGGTCATGCGAACTTTTATAAGAGGTTTATACATAATTTTTTCACCATATATAGATTATTATGTGACCTCTTAGCTAAAGATGCCCCATTTGAGTGGACACAAGATTGTCAAAAGGCCTTTAAAACGCTAATTGGCAAGCTTACCTTAGCACCCATAATGCAGCCACCTGATTGGACTTTACTTTTTGAGATCATGTGTGATGCTAGTGATTTTGCTGTAAGTGCTGTTCTTGAACAACGAAGGGAGAGGAAGCCTTTTGTCATTTACTATGCTAGTAGAACTCTAATTATTGATCAGATAAATTACTCCACTACTGAAAAAGAGTTGCTAGCTGTAGTGCTTGCTTTGGATAAGTTTCGTGCTTATTTGATTGGCTCTCCTATTATTATTTTCATAAATCATGCAGCCCTTAAGTACCTTCTTACAAAGAAGGATGCTAAGCCACGATTAATACAGTGGATTTTACTTTTGCAGGAATTTGACATCACCATCAAAGACAAGAAAGGAGTGGAGAACATAGTGGCTGACCATCTCTCAAGGTTTACATTTAAGGACACCTCTGACCACCTGCCAATCAGGGATGATTTTTCTAATGAGTATTTACTTTCTATTACTTATCTACCATGATTTGCTCATATTATGAATTATTTAGCTGCAGGTGAGATACTAGTGGATTGGAGCACTCTGGACAAGAGGAAGTTCATGACTGAGGTACGTAATTTCTATTGGGATGACCCTTTTCTTTTCAAATACTGCCTAGACCAAATTTGAAGGCATTGCATCCCTAATGAAGAGATTGCCAGCGTCTTGAAATTTTGTCACTCCCAAGCTTGTGAGGGCTACTTGTTAATGAAGAAAACCAATACAAAAATTTTGCAGCATGGATTTTATTGGCCCACCATATTTAAGGATACAAACATCTATTATCGCTCATGTGAACAGTGTCAAAAGTTGGGAGTTATGTCCCATCGTAATATGATGTCCTCAAATCCAATTTTAGTGATTGAAATTTTTTATTGTTGGAATATTTATTTTATGGGACCATTTCCTCATTTTTTTTTATATCAATATATTATTGTGGCAGTAGATTATGTGTCAAAATGGGTAGAGGCAGTAGCTTGCAGGAGCAATGATAATAGGACGATAATTAAATTTTTCAAAGAGAATGTGTTATCTCGATTTGGTACACCACGTGCTATCATTAGTGATCGTGGTATGTATTTTTGCGACCTTTCTTTTGAGACTTTGATGAAAAAATATGATGTGATACATAAAATCTCTACTGCCTACCATCCCCAAATAAGTGGACAGGTAGAACTTGCAAACAGGGAAATTAAGCAAATTTTAGAAAAAACGGTCAACCCAAATAGCAAAGATTGGTCTTTAAGACTAGTTGATGCACTTTGGGCTTACCGTACAGCTTTCAAAACTCCCTTAGGTATGTCACCTGATAGGCCTTTTTTTTTTGGAAAGCCTTGCCACTTACCTGTGGAGCTGGAGCATCGAGCTTATTGGGTCATCAAACATTTTAATTTTGACATGGGAGAAGCATGTAAGAATAGAAAATTTCAATTGACCGAGTTAAAGGAGCTGAGAAATGATGCTTATGAGAACTTTAGAATCTATAAGACTAAAATGAAAGCGTTTCATGAAAAAAATATTTAGAGAAAAACATTTAAGTCTAATGATCGAGTGTTCTTATATGATTCTAGACTCCATAAACACCCAGGAAAACCTCGATCTAGGTGGACTGGCCCTTTTATAGTGAAAAATATTTTTACAAATGGGGCGGTAGAAATAGAAGATCTTAAGGATGGTCGGATCTTTAAAATAAATGGTCAACGCCTTAAAGTATTAATTGATAGGCAAGTTCTGGAAGTGGAAGACATTCCACTTGTGGATCCGGTCTATAAACCTTGACCACGCCACCCAGGTATGTTTTTCTTTATTTGTTCTGTTTTGTTTTTATTTTCTCTTATTTTCTTTCTTTTCCTTTTTGTTTGCTATAATTTTCTTTGTCTTTGTTTGTAGGTTAGTTTCATTTTATCATTTCAGGTTATCATCTTTATTGCTTAGCAAGCTACACACGTCACTCATAAGGTGTATTCTACCATTTTCAGTTACTCCACATTCAATTTTGATTCTTAAACATTGATAACAATGTTTCATTTAACTTGGGGGGTGGTGGTGCAAATTCAGTATTTAGAATGCTTGTTGGAACTCTGTGGCATATTTTTATTTGTAAATTTTTTAAAGTTTGCATCACACGTGCATCCTTTTCACATGTGTACTCATTCTCATTCATAGTCATCTTTGTGGATTCACCAAACCCACCATAATCATTTTAGTTGAAGCATTCATAGAACCCTTAATGCACTCATCTAAGCTTTGTGGTAAGATGGTCATTTGACACATATAGTTAGAGAACTCTTTTACTTAAGTATTCATGTGAGTTTGGAGAAGATTGAGAGCCTACAAATACAGTAATTGTGATAAGTGTTCATTTATCTATTGAATTGGGCACTACTTTTGATCATATCATTACATGGTTTGTGGTATGGTGGATATACTTAAGATATGACGAAGGTCAACTTATGATCAACGTTTGAGCCTTTTAAGCTAATCATTTCCATCATAGACCCCTAGTAGCCAACTTTGAGCCAATAAACACATGTAACTTTTTCTTTTCATATGTCCATATCATCCATTCCTCTCCACATTGGAGTATAACCTACACACTAATTTTTCTACCCTTTTTATTTCCAAGTGTATACTAGGTGTGGAATTTACATTTTCTTTCTTTTATTTTATCGTTTTCAATAAATAAATAAAAAGAAAAAAAAAGTACAAGTTGCAAAGTGTTTAATTGAGTGAGCTTCGAAAGAAAAAAAAAAGTTGGTAGAAATGACAAGAATACCAAAGTGATATGTGTTTGTCCATTAAATTATTGGAAAAAACAAAGAGAGAGAAGAGGAAGAAGAAGGAAAAGTATTATTATTTGATGATCTGCAAAGTTGGAGAGTACATCAAGTGATAAGTGTGGTTTATTGAGATATTTAATAAAATTTCCTTTGTATGTATTTAGAAGTTTTTGAATCTCTTTCATCCTTTTTTTCTTTCATATAGCCCTAACCCAAGCCACGTTACAACCTTTTGTGATGACCGTTCTGATCCTAAGTAAGTTTTTGGAAAGACTAGTGGAAGTATCGTTGGTAGTGTTCCTATAATAAGATCAATATTTGCTTGTTGCTTGTACATAATTGCCTAATTCCCCATGAGAGTGTGTATACACCCCTTGTCAACTCCATAGAGAGAATCCTCACACAAAACACTTTTATAACAGTGAATTATGGAGTTGAACATTTCACTTGAGATGTTCTTGATGTTGTATGTGTCAAAGTTAATGGTAAGATAGTTATGACTTAGAAAACACACACACTCTGTGGATGGCTATAGGTAGATTGCTTGTGGTAGGATTATTGGATTCCTTAGATTATTTTGATGTGTGAATTTGGAAAGTATGATTTAGTGGTCTCTATGTGTGATTTTCTTTGATCTCTTTCGTTGTTTTGGGCATAACAATTGCTAAGAAATAGCAATGAGTAAGTTGAGGGGTGTGATGAGTGCGCGAAAGTGCACTCTAAATACCTTATTATTAGATTAAAATGCTAAAATGTGAATAGAAATCATAGAAATTAATGTGTATTCTTGAATTGAGTTTCTCTTTATGTTGGAATACTCCTAAACAGTTTTTTTATATTTAATTCCAGAGCTTATAAAAGAGCAAGTCAAAACCCAGTCAAATTCAAAGGAGGAGTTTCATGGGGTTTGAGAGCAATTTGGATCAAGAAAAAAAAATCACAAAAGAAAAATGCAAGAAATCTAAATCCGAAATTTGATAGGAGAAAGCCTGGACATACTTTAGTATTTTGATCGTAACTTTCTACTCACATATCGGATTGATATGATTCTTGATGCATTAAAAAGTTATCTTAAAGGTATATGAATATGTCTCTAATAAGAATTTCTAAATTCGAACTCCTAAAGCACATAAGTGACTGTCAAGATGAGTTCTAAAATTTAGGCCATTTTTTTTATACTAAAATTAAGAAGACATTAGGGTTTCTTTCATAACCTATATAAGCATATCATTAGCATGAAATAGAGAGGGAAAAGGCAAGAGGCAGATTTGAAGATAGGAGAAAATCACTTCCATAGCCGCCTGTTCACTTTAGTTTTTTTTAGAGATTTTTGTTGTCCATTATATTTATGAGCAACTAAATTCTCAAATAAGACTAGGGATAAATTTGCACATTAAATGGTATTTTTAATTTATATATTTGATTTTCAATTACTAACATTTTTTTGTTTTATCATTCTCAATTCATCGTTGATATTTTATTCTCCGAATAATCATAAAATTTATTCTTTTTATGGATTTAGTTATGTTTTTTCTATTGAATGGATTAGTTCTTTGATTATGTTTGGATAAATTATTTATCTATATTGATTTAGTTCTTTTCTACAATATCACTCCCTGAGTATATTGTCATCGTTAGATTTTCTCAATAGGAATAATAATTTAAATATTTTAAAAGTGGTAAATGATTTTTCAAAGGGTTACATTTGATTTAATTTTAGTTTATAAATCTATACATTCCGATTGAAAATTTCAGAAATTGAGTTCCTAATTGAGTTATCCAATGAATTAAGAATAATTAAAATATCATATTTGTGCAAGGGATTCCCGGCGTTCTACTGTTCATCAAATTTGAGTACTTTTTCTTTTAATCACTTTGCTTCACTTTAACTTGCATTTAAAATTAATTTTTGTTCTCTATTAATTATTTAATATTTTTCCTTAATTTTTTTGTTCCTTCTGCTATTCTTTTAATTTGTCTTCATGTGGAAACGACACCTCAAAGTTATGCTACAACTACCGCGTTATTCTTTAAGCATAATCAAATTTTGACGCCATTGTCGAGGAGACGGCAATCAACCCACTAGGACCCTTCAGAATTACAACACATTGTCACTAAGCTGTTATAGGCTGCAACTAGGTTGAAGTATTTGAAATCGGAAACGAAATCACAATGAACCCACAAATATCTGCATCCATCCATGCAAAACCATAGCTTGCCTCTTCTCTCTCTTGTTCCTTCAGCTGGATGGCTATCCTGCACCCATTCAACCTTTGCAAAACGATAGCTGCAGGAATTATAAACATCAGCAAAACATTTAAAATGAGTTATCACCAAAACAAACAAACAGCCATTCATCTGAATTACCAGTAAATAAACATGTAAAATGACAATAATGACAATAATGACTCGCCAATCTTGATCCCAAGATCAGATTATGCGAAATCTTTGCTCACTTTCAAGCTGCAAATTAGATACGGATAGTATTTATTGAACATCAATATGAATACAAGTATCAATAACGATTATGACTCCCTATCTATAGATACATGAGCACACATTATGCACACTCTGACATGTATTTAATCATATGAGGACCATTTTTTCTTCATCTCTTAAATGTTTGGAAGCCACCTTAGTGAAGAAGATAATTAAAAAATCTTAAACCACAAATGAACCATCCTTCTGGATAAAATCATCACAAATTCCTTTACCTCAATTATGCATGCCACGGGAGTATAACTTAATCACCTATAAACAACTCACACAATTGTCTTAATAAAAAATCAAGAGCCGTGGAGATAAATTGTAAAATCTGCACTACAGAAAGTTATGATTTTATTTGCAGGATATTCTCTGGTACTGGTAGTAGGACATCAGAGATTTTGTCACTAAAAGGGTTAGCTTCAGCAATGCACAATGTAAGGATATATCGATGGTCTTGAAGCAAGAAAAGCAGGCAGGGCCCGTCCTGGGTTTGTAAAGAGTCTTGCAAATAAAAGACTAGGCTTTATTATCCACAGGTAGTTTATTATCCACAGTGCAGAAAATAAAAGAGCATATGAGTAGATTCTAGACTTCATATGTAGATTTTCCAAGGCATTACTTTGGCTTTCCTTGGCATCACACATTGGCTTAATGTTGTGAAACTATTTTTACAAAGCATTTATGCTAGAAATTTATCAAAGATTCAAAATAAGCTTAATAATGTAAAAACCATTACAATCCGACTCATAAGCCACAACAGACCACACATGAGCAGTTAATTCCCAAAATCGACTCAAACTGGAATGTGTATTATCCATAGGAATGTATATTATCCATATAGGGGATCTTCTTTAAGCCCCATGGGCCACAAATAAAGCCCATGCCAGAAATTTCTGAAGGACAGAAATCACCTAAATTCAAAAAATAAAGATATGAAGATAAAACAAACGAACAACTTTCTGGTGAGAAGAAACCTTAAAGAAAGACAATTATTTGGTCTAGACATTTTTACTATTTAAAACTGCTCCCTGCATCAAATACCAACAGTTATCTTGAACAGTGTAAGCTTGCATTTCCAAAAATTTCTTGTCACCTTGGTCAGTCAGAGTCCTATATTTTGTCATTTAATAAACAAGTTGGAAGGTATCAATGTCTTGGATAAGCCAAGAGGCTAACAAGGTGTCAGTAACCATCTTATTCCTTGCAAGGAGCCTTCAATATAGACAAAATAGTGCTCCATCCCTTCATGTTAATAGGCTATACAAGAACTAGTTATGAACCCAGTCGTAATTTTCTAGTAAAGGAAATTCAAATTCTAGAATGGGTTTTAAAGAATCATTTCATGGAGTTTATCCCAAATAACAGAGTTAGCCATTTGTCACAATGACAGCAACTCAACAAGCGCAAACTTACTATCTTAAAACATACATAACCAGTCCAACCAAAAGCTTCATAACCAAGAAAATGACCCAAGTTTCAGATAGTAATGACCTTCCATGTTCATATATGTAAAATAACTGCAGTCGCAAATTACAAGCAGAAAAGACATGAGACACATTATCAGAAAGGATATGCATTGAATTAATTCCAGAAAAGTGCACAGCCATGAATACAAGGAAGAAAATAACTTCACCTCTAGATAGAAATGTGCATCAGGAAGTGGCTCACATCTACATCAACAAAAAAAAATCAAGACCACTTTATTCTGAAAATGGTATGTAATAGTACAGTTCAAACAAACTAATTAGTGCGCACACTAGCCAAGTCATAAGGTAAAAAAGGTATCAAACACCTACCCAGTTCTCGACTTCACAAGCAAAATCATCTGTGGAAACAGTTTTAGAATCAATGATAACCTACATGATTAATAGTGAGGAATCCTTGATCAATCAGATATACCTTAAGAAGGTCCTATCAAAACAAAAAAAAAAAAAAAAAAAAGATATACCTTAAGAAGGAAAAGTGAAAGAAAGAAAAGGACCAGTGACAATAATCTACCATTCCCATCCAATGTTTCCTTCCATTATTCACCTCACCTGATGTCCACATAAACAAAAATAACATAACATTATTTGCATGGATATCTTTCACATGATATATAGAATTATAGCTTATGATGTAGACGGAGGTCTGTGTCATCAATAGACCAAAGCAGAACTTGGATTCTATCTTTTGTCAATTTTAATAGAGCAAAAATAAACTTTTTTTTTTCCAAATAAAAAAGAAATGGAAAAAAATAAACTCTCGTAAGCGCCATGTCTACAATCTCTTCGCTTACCCACTCTTTTGCAACAGTCCCCTTAGGCCTAAAGTAAAACAATTGATATAGACTATCAACTAAAGCTTAGACAACAACTTAGCTATTCATACGGCTTCTCAAATATGCAATATACAAAGGTTGTATATCATATGGAGATGCTGGCATCTCCATACTTGTCCATTTGTCATAATTTTATCATGAGATATGAATGCTTGACAGGAAGATTAACCATCAATGGACTGACTCATCAGATGGAATAAGAGATTCAAATAACACATGCACTATACAGTTTTTTAACGTATCAAGTTATACATTTGCTAGTGGATTATCCGGGGGAAAAATAACTAATGATAAATGTGCTTGCAAAAAACGAAGCCTCATGAGAGCTTCATAGAAGGAGATTTAAAAAAAAAAAAAAATCTGATCATTTTGAAGCAGAAGTCTTGTTTTTCTTCTTTTTGTTGCTGGCCTTTTCAAAATTATTTGCAACTTGTACTAGCTTCTTGGCTGCGGTGCATTCCACAAGGCTGACCTTTTCCAAATTCCTTGTTGGCTTGAAAACCTTGGTGATTGAAGGGTCCAACACATCACTTGAGAAGTGAAGAGTAACACCCATTCCCATGGCCTCGTTCCAGAGCTCTTTACCCTTCTCAAAGTCCCCTCCCCTACACAGTTTTGGTATAAGCACATCATAAACTGGCCCATAACCACCCAACGAACATCTCTTCATTCGCTCAAAGAGCTCAAGAGCATGATTCAACCTCTCAGCTCCACATAGAATACCGATCAAATCATAGTAAAACATACGATCTGGTACCAACCCTTCTGCAATCATCTCATCCACTATCTTATTACCTTTACCATATCTCCCAGTCAAATACGATACCCTTGCAACAAGATAATAGCTAGTCCAATCTGGAGAACAGCCTGACTTCCTCATTGTCTCAAGAATTCGACAAGCTTCCTTCACTCTTCTTGCCCTTACAAGACAAGAAAGCAAGATATTATAACTAATTGACGTTGGTACAATCTTATAGGACCTCATCTCCATCATCACATTCAAGGTCTCAGGAACAAGGCCAGAAGGATTGCGTTTAAGATTTCTCTCACAAAGGCACCGAAGGAATGTATTATAGCAAAATAAATCTGGCATAAACCCAGCTGACTTCATTTCCTTGATGATTCTTCGCGCTTCCTTGGCATTCTCCTGCTCAGACCAACCATAGAGAAGGCTCCTGTAAATGCATTGCTCTACACCAGAAATCTTATCCTTGTGGTGCCAAACAACCCCCTCTGCTCGCCTAGCATGCCCTTTTCCGCATAAAGCGGTTATAATTGCAGTGACAGTAACTCTATCTTGGGGGCACTTGTACTTGTCCAAGTTCTTGAAAATACCCAATGCCTCATCTTCTCTCCCCAGTTTAACCAATGTCTCAGCTACAACACTAAAAGTATGAGTATCCATAGCCCGACCTTCCTTCCTAAGATCTGAAATCAATATATCCATTGCCGTGCGATCATTTTTCTCAGCAAATACTCGAATGGAATGATTATAATCCTTGTCTTCCAAACTATAATTCAAATTCTTACGATTCCACAAAAAAAATCTCAGCAATCTTCTACTGGGTGCTTCGTGCTTGCATGAGTCAATTACTTGGGTCACTAGTGATGATGTTAAAGAAGCTGAAAATTTATTTAGATTCAATTCTAGTTCATCTAATCCACCAATCGAACTTGAAATGATACTGCATAGCTCCTGCAAATTGGGTGGTGGCAGGTTTGGCTGCATTGTGCAGTAAAGACATAAATATCGATGTTCGTGTTTGTGGGCTCTGATAACTTGCCAAAGAAAATTTCGCCATTTCGATTTCATAACGATGTGCATCTTCTATCTTCAGTAGGAAATTTATCAAGCCGGCAGTGTGCACATGCAACTTAATTCTATTAGTCATAGAGCCATCTGAACATACATACTGGCAACGGTGTAAATACATCTCTTGCACTTCAGACCCTTTGCTCTCTCCATCGGACTATAGGTTCTCTGCTGGTCTTGCCCTTCAGAAATTTAAATTCAAGACATGATAATGAAGAAGAAAGATAAGAACCCATAGCATCAAAAGTATAAGATAGTAACCATTTTTTTTTTTATAGGTAGTATAAGATAGTAACCATATCAAGCACATACACACCAAATTTTCAACACATGCATATGCTATCAAAAACAGTAGGATGCTAGGTGGCTAAATGGACTGGACACACTCACACAAAATATGTTGTAGCTACATAATTCGTGATCATCTATTATTTGATGCAAATGAAATCTGACATTTGCATCAAATAAAAGAGTTTTGCTACTTGCAAAGTTTGATGTGTTGACACACTACTTGTTATGAAATCCATTATAGCTGTAAAAAAATTAAAACAGCGAGACTTCTTTACCATTGTTGGACCCACTTTAGTGACATGTCATAATGTGTAGAAAAAAAGCTTAAAAATAGATTTTTTCAATAAAATATCAAATCTTTCTTGTAAGAAAAAATGTGTCGGACACAAAAAGTACAATGTGAGAAACGGATATCTACAAATTTAATGTCTCCAAGCATGTCCTAAAACTAAGTGGCAAAAAATAAAGAATAATGCAATTGCACTTGTGTCACCAGGAAATTAAAATTCAAAATTATAGCACGTGCATGCCACATTTGGCTTATACTCCAAAATGACTAATCAATACTACATTTAGAATACCTTGGAATCATTACAAACCGTAAAAAACATTTCCTCCCAGGTGATGTCTCATTCACCACCCTCTTAAACTAATTTCAGGGCATCATAATCTCCCCTATAAAATCCATGATGTAAGGTCCAAGGCTCAGAGAGAAAAGGTGGGAGCCAATATTAAAAATCGAATTTGTTATATAAGTTCTAAGTTTATCCAAATTTTATAAATAAAATACACGATGTTTACGCATCCTAAGTTTATAAAGATCATTTTTTTCTTTTTGCGAAAGAAGTGTATAAGGAAAAGAAAAGGAAGGAAGGAGGAATTTAGAGCAATCCCAAAAGATTTTGTATCTTGTTCTTTACTTTTTCTATCATACCTAGTGAGTTTTACATACTACCAAATATCAGCTTATATTCAAATAATCTTTTTTAATTTTTTTCATTCATTTCAAATATTTCCTCTAAGTACTAATGAATTCACAATATACCCATATTTTTTTATTTTCAATATGTCCCTATATACAATATGACATAATTCTGTCCTGCACACAAATAAAAACTACAAATAAATTTCCTTTTATGTTCAAGTACAAAACATATATGCTTCGAAAAAAAAAAAGTACAAACATATATATCTCCTTCTATTATTTGTTATCTATTATAAAAGAGGCTATCGACATGTGAACAGTGTGACAGTGAGTTTTGTTTGATGTTTGTCCCTGCTGGCCGTGCATTGCTTTTTGTCTTGCACATTTGTTTGCCGACATTTTCTCTCCCTTTTCTCTTTCACAGTTTATCGGCATGTGAACAGGGCCAGAGGGCAACCCCGAGACGAAGGGAGAGACAGAGACTTACCGGCGTGCAGCAGATCTGCAACACAGAGGGCGGCAGAATGGGTGGCGAAGGAAAGGAAAATACAGAGAAGTGAGAGAGAAACAGAGAGGGCAACAGACACAGAGAGAGAGAGAGGTGGATGGAGAGATAGCAGCTTACTGGCGTGAGGCGGCGCGGCTGTTGCGGCGTGTAGATCAGGGTCGCACGAACAGGTACGACGGTGGCAGCACGGTGTCGCTGGGTTGGCTTATGGAGAGAAACAGAGAGGGAAAAGGGAAGAGACTGAGCTAGCGTCACAATTAGACGACAAAACGCACCGTTTGGTTCTTCTTCTTTTTTAATTTTTTTGTGGACAGGTTGGGCTAATGTGTCTTGAGCTGGCGTCACAATTATCCTTCAAAGTTATAGTGGTTATTTTAATTTTTTTTTAATAGTTAATAAAATGATAATTAATATAACTATATATATGTATATATTTTAAATAGTCGAGAATGTTAAAATAATGTTTAAAAAATTATTTTTAGTTTTTATTTTTCGTAATCGTCTCAACTATTACTTTTATTTTATATAAAAAAATTTTACAAAAAACCCTTACACTATATACTTCCATCTAACTTATTTGCGATTTATTATTTTTATCTTTCTATTTAAAGATATACATATTTAAATATTAATCAGGTGATATTAAAATGTACTGATTATTTTATATTTAAAATTTAAATTAACATTGTTTTCAATAAAATTTACTTTTTAACCAATCACATTAGATTGATACACATATTAGTACACAATTATGCTTGCAACTAGATTTTTCCTTAAAAAGTCAAGGGCAGAAAGCAAGGCAAGTCTAAAGGCAAATAAAATTTGAGAAACAAATTAAAAATTTAGGATTTTTTTTATATTTCTTCTTATATTTAAAAATATAAACAATTTCGTATTTTCCTATCTAATATTATTTGAAAAAAAATAATAATTATCCTCATATTATTATTCATAGTAATTCATAAAAATAAATCATAAATCATTGGACTAATAATATTTTCATTTTAAAGTAATATTAAAAGGATTAATAATACTTTTTATCCTTTAGAAAAATGGTAAGAACATCTTTTCATTTTCTAAGATTCCTATTGCAATTCCAAATTTGAAAAGAATAATAATATTATGTTTAAGTTAAAAAAAATGAAAATATTATCCTTAAATTTAAAAAATAATATTTTATTACTATAAGATATCGTTTTAAAAAAATAATTGTCTCCATATTATTTTTCATCATATTGAATCATATTGAATAACACTTTTTAAACTAAAATTATTTCTATTTGAAAAAAAAAATACATGATTCTTTTTTAAATTTCAAATTAAGAGTCTGGTTTTATATTTTATCATTTCAATAGCAATTATATCCATATAGTTTTCTGAGTTAATTAAAAAATATTATTTTTCTTTTTCAATTATAAGAAAATTATTATTATTATTATTATTATTATTATTATTATTATTATTATTATTTAATTGGTCTTATAACAAGTGGAGGAATGCATGTCCTATTATGGTTTCAATATAATGAGTTCTAAACATTTGATTAGTTATATGTTCAATAATTTTACATTTTCTATTTCCTTCATTTTTTTTCAAATATAATTATAATCATTTGTAAAATTTGTTATATGGATTTATGACCGTCTTTACATTTTTTTCATATATGTTGTTCTAATCCATATGCAGCTTAAAATTCATATTTATTATATAAAAATGCAATAACACTACGCTCCTACCTAGTGTGTTTGTGTGTGTATATACACACACACACACATACATATATATATATATATATGAAATTTCATGCCCCAATTTATAGTTTAATAAAAAAAAGTTCAAGAACCATTATAGTCGACCAAAGCAATAATCTCAAGCCTTATTTATTTTTACAGATGAAATAAGAAATGTGTAAATAATATTAAGATATTTGAGTTAAAATGAGATGATACGGTTTTCCAAAATGTGTCTTTGGATATATATACGTGAGATGAGATGGTTTAACTTCTGTTTTTTTTTTTTATTGTTTTTTTTTTTTAAATTTGATAAAGTTGTAGATTCCACCAATTATTGTGTAGGTTTTTAAATGATTGGGTAATAGTTATTAAAATATTTTTCATTAATTAATATCAATTATTAAATAAAATACCCATAAAATTATTTTTTTCCCAAAATTAAATTTTAGATTTTAAAATAATTTATATAATTCAATATTTCCAAGAAATTCAATTTATTTTGGGATGTTACTACAAAAAGCTTCCCTATGTTATTTTGGATGCCAGTTTATTTGTTCCATGAATTCTAATATTATCCATGGTCCCATCAAAAATTACCCACGTAGTAATTTTCATAAAAATATAGGCATGAAAATTCTCATTTTTCCTATTATTGAAAAACTATATAATAATTGCTTATAAATTGAGAATTCTAATAAACTATAGTTGAATCCCTGATTTTGTTAATTCGAAAATCCATCCTAGTAGAGACTTTTATATTGTTTTTATTAAATTCGAATTACACAATTTATTGCTCTTAGAAACTTTAATATTGGGGTATTTATTTAATTCGAATATTACAAATTTTCCATCAAATACTAATATTCAAAGCGCCAATCATACCAATATTAAATATTGGAAAATGTTTATATATTTCAATAAGAACTACACCATTACAATAAATAACTTAATTACATATATGCCCAGTTTTATTTACACATTCAATAACCACCCCTAATTGCCTACATAGGTATTGCAATCACATCTCTTATTACAGCCATAGCTTGGCCAGATTCAGTCATTATGTTTGGATGACGAGATGATCATGTTCCGTCACCAACCCCACACGCATTTTTAGAGAGTTGCATATTGCTCCATCTCTCCAATATCCAGTCATTGGAGTTACCATTCTAGTAAAATTATGCAGTATAGAACATGTTGTAACCATGAGTCCTTACCTCTCAACAGATTATGCAAGCACTGAGCTTAAAATTTTAAAGCGTTCTTTCAACACACAAAATGTGCATTCTATAACATTATGAATTGAGGAATGGTCATAATTAAAGTAGTCTTTATGCCCAAAATGAATGTTGACTATGACGATCACTCATGTGATACCTTTTTCTAGGATAGGGGCAGAAATCCCATAGTGCATATGAAAGCTTAATCAATTAGATAATAGTAACTTGAGTACATTTCATCCAAAACACATAGTTAATTATGAACAAAGGAAAAAAAATTTGCTTCAAAAATTTCTTATATGAAATAAATAATATTGGAAGTTTACCTACAGGAGGCCATGGAAATTGGGTGGCAAACTCAATGCATGGAGGAAGATGCGAGCATCATGCATTGTTCCCTCCCATTCAGTGTATACAAATGTAAGCTTCATATCGAAGTTATATATACACAATGCATTTTGAGCAATTCGCCCATACCGATTTCGATATGCCTCACATACTTCAGTTAGTACTACCACATTCACTATCGCACCAAGGCATCACTATCAAGTTAGAAATAAAATCGAACTTAAATAACTACCTTAGATATATTTTATTCTAGTTTCAATATTAGTCAAATCAATATTCTAGTTTCAATATTCTAGTTTTATTCGGTACCTAGACGAAGTAGTAGGCTCCTCTCTTTTAGAAAGGTGAGGTTTTCTCTCTAGTGTTCTGAGAACATAGAGATTTCTCTCTTGAACTTAGTTCGAAGAGGCTGTTTTTAGTAAGTCTAGTAGAGGGCAGGATTGTTACACAAGTGCTGGTTGTGTTACACAAGTGTTATTGGCTGAATTATTCATGGCAGAGGCACTATCGAACCTCTGTGCAGGTTTACGACTTACAGAGGAGGAAAAGCAGGTAATCCACGTTCCACTGGAGGAAGTTCTTTTATCTAATGAAAAGAGCAAGAGATGTCTGGCTGCCCTCGTAGTAGCTAATAAGGAGGTTAATAAAGGAGCTTTTCGGGCCACGATGTGTAAAGCATGGAAAGTGGAAGGACAAGTCTCTTTCAAGGACCTCGGCTCCAACAAAGTCCTGATAGAGTTTCAGGAAGCCTATGAGAAGGAAAGGGTCCTGGAAGGAAGGCCCTGGTCTTTTGACAGGTCCCTTGTGTGCCTGTTCAACTGTGAGGGGTGTTTGGCACCGAAGGAGTTTGTTTTTAAGTTTGAACCTTTCTGGCTACAACTGCACGATCTTCCCTTTGCAGGCATGAACAAAACTATGGGAGAGAAGGTTGGGGCGGCAGCGGGAGAGGTTCTTGCAGTAGATGTAGATGCAGGTGGCATGGCTTGGGGAAGCTATCTAAGAGTCAGAGTGCAACTGGACATTACAAAGCCCCTTATCCGTGGCAAAGTCCTGAGCATGGGAGGAAAAAGCTACTGGATACCTTTCAAGTACGAAAGGTTACCAATTTTCTGTTTTAAGTGTGGGGCAATCAAGCATGAAACACTGTCTTGCTCTAGACCTCACTCGGGTGGAAAACAACGGGAGGAAGCTGCCATGCAGTATGGATCATGGCTTAAAGCCAGTTCCCAACAGAGAACTTCAAAGTTTTTTGGCAAGAGAGGAGGTGAATTCGAGAATTCAGGCAGTTGGCGCCAAAACACATTTGAAGATAGTAGGTATGACAGAGATGGGACGGGACAGAATGACCATGGCAAACAGGCAGCAGATTTAGAGCAATCCGATATGGGGAGCTCTGACAACTACCAACTCAGTGGACTTTTACATGGCAAGAATAGCAAGTACAACTCCAACTCCCAGTCTGACTTTCCCAACACCCAGGCAAGTTGTGATAGCCTTGGAAATACACACGTGGCCAAAGAGGGTGCCATGGACCACGTGCACTCTAATTTAGTCCCACCCAACCAAGTCCTGGCTGCGAGACAAGAAGGCCTGCATAGTGCAAGTCCCCCCAGAGACATCCCTCAGGTCAGTTCTCCCTCTCAGAACTCTCCCATTAAACAAGTTAGAATGAGTCACCATAAAGGACCCACGTGGAAAAGAAGAGCTAGGAACCTGGGCCAAAAGGGAGCACAGGACCTCTCAAAGGTCCAGGAACCTCCTGATGTCCCCATGATTGAGATCAATGACAGTAAAAATAAGAAAAGGTCAGGCGAGGAATGGCATGGACTCATTATGACTAGAAGGAGAGCAAAGCAAGCTAAGATGGCAGTGGCTGGTGTCCAGCCCTGCCAATCCCCATGAAACACTTAGCTTGGAACTGCCGAGGGCTTGGGAACCCTCGGACAGTTCGTGAACTTCACCTCTTGGTGAAGGAGAAGAGCCCGGATGTGATTTTTCTGTGTGAAATTAAATGTAGAAGAGAAAGAATTGAGTCCATCAGGGACAGGCTTAATTTTGAATCCTGTTTTTCAGTGGATAGCAATGGTCGGAGTGGTGGTTTGGCCTTTATTTGGAAGAAAGACTTGGAGGCCGAGTTAGACTCATATTCACAACACCATATTTCCATCTCTGTTAAATCTGATATTATAAGAAATAAAATGATCTTAACTGGTTTTTATGGCCAACCTGCAACTGCAAAAAGAGGTGAAAGTTGGGACCTCCTGAGACTAATCCATACAAATATCAGCAATCCTTGGATGTGTGTAGGAGATTTTAATGAGATCCTCTTACAAGAAGAACAAATAGGCTCTAATGCTCGCCTCTTCCAACAAATGGAGGATTTCAGAGTGGCTCTAGCTGAATGTGGTTTGAATGATATTGGCTATATTGGCTCCAAGTATACCTGGTGTAATAAAAGGGAGGGCGAAGACTTCACTAAGTCTAGACTAGATAGAGCATTAGTAAATGAGGAGTGGCTTAACACCTCTGCTATTAACCAGACATATGTACTCCCAGGCCAATGCTCGGACCATAACCCTCTCTTGATAGTGTGTGAGAACCCTGTCCAAGAAGTTGTCCCAAAACAGAAGATTTTCAGGTATGAAGTAGCTTGGGAAAAGAGAAAGGGATGTAGTGAACTGGTGCAAGATGTGTGGAAACAGAATTTCTCTGAAAGGATAAAGATAACAGCTGTTAGGAAAGTGATGGATTTATGCAGAAACAAACTCAAGTCCTGGAGCAAAGAGGCATTTAGCAACCATAAGAAGCTTCTAACTCAAAAAAGAGAAGCTTTAAGACAACTACAAGAATCTGATCTAGGCCATCATAGTTGCCATATTAAATCTGCTCAGAGAGAATTAGATGGACTTTTGGAAGAGGAAGAGCTGAAATGGAGACAAAGAGCCAAGCAAAGGTGGTTGAAAGATGGGGATAGAAACACCAATTTCTTCCATAAATGTGCTACTCAAAGAAGACAAGTAAACTCTATAAAAAAGGTTGCCAATGAGGAGGGTGTGTTAGCTTATAATCAGGAACAAGTGGCCAAAACTTTCCACCTCTTCTACCAGAACCTTTTTACCACCTCAGAACCATCTAATATAGAAGCTGCTCTACAGTCCTTCCAGCCTTCAGTCAGTGAAGAAATGAATGCTTTATTGACTCGGGAGTTTACAAAAAATGAAGTGATCACAGCTGTTAAAGGCATGAACCCAATGGGATCTCCTGGCCCAAATGGCTTCCCAGCTGCCTTTTACCAAAATCATTGGGACACTGTAGGTAAGAAGGTCACAGAAGCAGTCCTTGAGGCCCTCAACCACAAAGCTCAATTAGGCCTATATAACTCTGATCCCAAAAAAGAAATCCCCTCAAGCAGTAATAGATTATAGACCCATCAGCCTATGCAATGTTTTATACAAGATCATCTCTAAAACAATTGCTAATAGGTTCAAACTCATCCTGCCTAGCATAATCTCCCCAACTCAGAGTGCTTTTGTTCCAGGGAGATTAATCTCAGATAATGTAGTTGTTGCCTATGAGCTGTTGCACACTATGCAAACCAGATTAAAAGGGAAGATGAATGGTTTTATGGCCTTAAAACTTGACATGAGTAAGGCCTATGACCGTGTGGAGTGGGCTTTTATGCAAAGAATCATGGAGAAGATGGTATTTGCTGACAGATGGATAAGCTTAGTGATGGAATGTGTATCTACTGTTAGTTACTCACTGCTAGTCAATGGATGCCCTCAGGAACCTTTCTCACCTTCTAGAGGAATCAGACAGGGAGACCCTCTATCTCCCTACCTCTTTATAATCAGCACGAAATTTTTAAGCCACAGCCTCAACCAAGCTGAAATGCAAGGCCTTGTTTCTGGGATCCCAGCAATCAGAGGGGGTCTACATGTTACTCACCTTCTATTTGCAGATGGTAGCCTGGTTTTCTGCAAGTCAAACCCAGCTGAGTGGAGTAGGCTACAGCAAGTCCTGAGCAAGTATGTACAAACCTCTGGTCAAAGATTGAACTTGGACAAAACCTCTATATTCTTCAGCAACAACACTAGGAGAGAGGTGCAACAAACCATCCTCCAACAAGCAGGTATTAGAGCCTCTAGTCCTTTTGATAAGTACTTGGGTTTACCATCCTATATTGGAAGACAAAAAACAAAAGCCTTCAGTTCACTGCTAGATAGAGTCAAATCAAAAATGGCAAATTGGAAGACTGGTGTGCTGTCCCAAGCTAGTAAAGAGACCCTGTTAAAGTCGGTATTGCAGTCAATCCCAACCTATAGCATGGGTATCTTTAAACTTCTCAAGTCTATTATAAGATGCCTCAATCAGTTGTTGCAGTCCTTTTGGTGGGGTCAGAAAGATAACAGGTCGAAAATACACTGGCTGAGCTGGCAAGCCCTTGGAAAACCAAAGAAAAAAGGGGGTCTAGGCTTTAGGGGTTTTGAGTGTTTTAATCTTGCTTTATTGGCCAAGCAAGGATGGAGGATTATCAAAAATCCATCATCTCTTGTAGCTCAGATCCTAAAGGCTAAATACTATCTGAATTCAAAGTTCCTCTCAGTCAAATCAAAGGCTAGTGACTCATTTGTTTGGAGGAGCTTCCTCTCAGCAAGATCAGTTCTAAAGGAGGGACTCATGTGGAGGCTAGGGAATGGACAGAAGGTGAAGATTTGGCAGGATAAATGGCTACCATGCCCCTCAACCTATAGAGTGCAATCTCATATTTCCATCCTCAATGCCGATACAACAGTTTCTGAACTTATTAACCGGAATACAATGCAATGGGATCTACCTCTCATCCAAGCTATTTTTTCATAAACTGAGGCAAGCTCAATTTGCAAGTTGACCCTTAGCCCATGTAGGAACCAAGATGTTTTGACCTGGAGATGCTCAAGAAATGGGAGGTTCACATGAGAAGTGCTTACCACTTACAAATCTCCATCAGAGAAGACAGCAAAGGCCAACCCTCAGAAAAACAGTGCTCTTCAGGCTTCTGGAACAAGATATGGGGCCTCCAAGCTCCTCAAGCCACCAAAGCCTTCCTGTGGAGGGCTGTAAGGGAGTCCCTAGCTACGAATTTGAATCTGTTTAAGAGAAAGGTGTTGAAGTCCCCTTCATGTCCAATTTGCCTCAGGTATCCTGAATCAGTCTCACATGCTCTCTGGACCTGTGCAGCAGCTGAAGACGTGTGGTCAATTTGTTCAAGAAAGGTTCAGAAGCTGGATGTTCTGAATGGATCCTTCAAAGAAATCCTAGTGCCACTATGGAACCAGCTGTCCAAGAGAGAACTTACAGAAATTGCAGTAACAGCTAAGGCAGTTTGGCAGAGGAGAAACACCTGGATCTTTGAGGATAAGTTTCAATCCCCTTCTCAGGTGTCAAAGCAGGTTCATGCTGAGATGGTAGCCATTGATTCTTGGGTGGAAAGTGGGGTAAAGCAGGTTAGGCACCAGGTGGTATCTGAGTCTAAATGGTCTGCTCCTCCACCAGCTTTCTTCAAAGCCAACTGGGATGCAGCCATTGATAAAGGTAGTTCCAAAGTTGGGATTGGGGTGATTGTAAGAGACTCAAAAGGCTTAGTCACGGCCTCTCTATGTTCTTCTATTACTCTAACTCCTGACCCTTTGCTTGGGGAAGCGGCAGCAGCACTAAGAGCCACCACCTTGTGTGCTGAACTGGGTTTAACTCATATTGTCTTAGAAGGTGATGCTCTTAATGTGGTTCAAGCTGTCCAAGGCGTGGAGGAAAATTGGAGGGCTGTTGGTATGGTTATTAGAGATGTCAAGTCCTTGTTGTCAGGTTTTCAAGAGTGGTCAATTCATCATGTTCCTAGAGAGTTGAATGTAATTGCTCATACTCTAGCAAAGTATGCTCTGATTTGTTCAGAGGATTGTATCCTTCTGGAGGATTACCCTCCATGTATCCAACATTTATTCTAATGAAATGCAGATGATCCTTTCAAAAAAAAAAAGTTACTGATTTTTTTAAATAATGGAAAATTTCTTACCTCAAACTAAGGAAAATTTCAAGGGTTGCTTGCAATATAGGGATGTACCCTACCTATGTATGTTGGCGCCATTATATGTCTCTCAAGCTTACATAGAGCCCTTATCACTGTCCTCACATGGCGATTTATTATTTGGCTTGAATGTTAAAATTAGTCTCCTACAATGTGTTGTCCTTCTGCATGGCCCACCAAAAGGCAAAACATGGTTATTAATTCCTACACAGTCATCGATCATCTAGAATCAATCAACAAGTGATTTCGTGTAACAACGAGCATAATGCACAAAATATACCAACCTCCAGTCATAACAATCCTTACAATTTTGGGGATGTCTAGTCAAAATTCCTATTGTTGAGGGGATTTTTCCCAAGGCCTCAGGACTAGGAGGCTCGACCCAGATCAGGCGTCAGAGGGTGTCCCCCACACCCCAAAGGTCCCGAAAAGCCAGGCCTAGGCCCATAGAGCCCTTCAGCAACCTGACTGACGCAACCTGTGTAAGTCAGGCATGAGGATCCAGGTTGGGAGATGGGATTCTACGCAGGGAGCAGGGACTAGAGGGGATTGGACTTTAAAGCAATACCAGGGGATCAAGCAGTATTAAATGCACTCATCAAGAAATCACGCCATATTAATTACTTAATCCAGAGGGCCACACCGCATTAAAGAAGGCATGGGGGAGGGGACTCCCAACTTGTAACAAAAATTTAGCATTTTTGAAAAAACATACATTTGTCATCATTCATATCTTAGTTTCTAGAACATATTATATCATATCGCACGATTCACATCATGGGATCCATAACATATCATATAGATATGTGGCCTTGTTCTTATAACATATGTGGATACATCATGGCTCCCCTATACACCATGTGTTCCTACTAGTTATCACACCATCATCGGTCCTTGCACCGTAATGACTACATCTTAAATATAACTTAACTTATTAACTTAACAATACTTTATCAGGTTAAATGTTTTATGCACCCACTAGCGTTAGGCCCTACCCCGCTTCGAAATTCTTTAAAAAGAATCTATTTGAGGCACATCGACAGTTCTTTATTTACCCAGAAGTTACCACTCCATTCTTAAACACTGCAAAGTAAACAGAGAAGTTCTACTAAGATATTCTCCCGCCCTAGCATTTTGGGTTATGATAAAACTTTTTAAAATATCATTTCATTCCCCCCTTTTTGTTCTTGAAAACATTTTTATTTGAAATCACTCTTCCCAAACACGTGACATGAGACTTAAGACATGTGTGCTAAGACTTGACATATGCCATATGAGATACCATGCATGAAATAACCAAGCATAACATGTTTAATTCATAGCATGATAACATAAAACTTATAAGATAATAAAACACAAACATGGAACTAGGTAAATTAGCCTTGGCCGAAACATATATGCACAAGAACATAAAACATCATCACTTAAATATACTCCAACGTCATCTAAAATGCTTAGAAATCATAGCATAGTAAAAAAAGACATAAAATCATAGCATTTAATCAAGATATGAGTCACTCAAAGTAGGGTAAAGCAGAATCATCAAAGGCATTAAAATAGCAACATCATTTTCCTTAAAACCGAAACATGCAAGAGATCTTATTACCATTTTTCATCACATACAGATTCACATTAGTCATTCAATAATCATATTCTAAGTTTATAAGAGTATTCAATCAAACAAACAAAAATAGCAACCAAAGAAATAGAAACAAATAAAAAATTTACACAAATGTATACATGCATTAACCAAAAGTAAGTTGAGTGTATACTTACACAAATCCACGTAGAGTAACAAATAGCAAGTTTTAAATTGAAGTATAACTAATTAGAATGAGGATCCCAAAAATCCTAATCTGTGAGGCTTGATTGTGTGTGATTGCTAAGGCTACCACTAGAGTTTAAACGCCAATAGGCCATTCGACTTCTAGGGTTTTTTAGTCAAGAAATCTTTCATTTTTCTTGTGTTCTTCTCCGTAACTCAAAATAGAGTGAAAAGATAAGTAGTTGGCCGAATAAATGAAGGATTTGGACTGTTCATCATTCAGCTTAGACCAAACCCTAGGAAACCCTAGTTGGTTCCTTAAGAACAAGTGTGAGATCGTGAGTGCCGAACCTATTAGAGATTCTCATCTCCATGAGTTGAAAGTATGTTGTGTGTGGGTGTGTGTGTGAATCAAGAAAGAAATGTCTCATCATGTCTCCTCTTTGCTAAGCCGAAGTCTCCTCTTGAAAGTAGTTTCCCTTATTTGGTCTGAAAGAAATTGTGAGAAAGTGAGAAATCATTTTGAGTGTTTGTGTGAGAGAATATGAAGAGTGTGAGAACATGAGAGGTCCCAAAATGGAAAAAGAAAAGCCCTTGTGCGTGTGGCTCTTCCCCCTTTACATAGAACTCTCCCACAAAACCCTATTGGTCACTTGAGACCCAATGCATTAATGATAAATGGCTTGCCCCACTTCCTTCCCCTTTGGTCGTCCATGCCTCTTGAGTTCTCATCATAAGACTAACTTGGGAATGACCATGGCTTGGGGTGGCATGTGGGGTTCCTCCCCTCTTGGCTGAATGCCTCAAATGCCCTTCTTATATGCTTCTAAGTGCAATGAACCTTAGGCAACTAAGTAAAATCATCCACTAGTCTCTTCCTCTTTCAAAATGAGGTGTTGCATGGACGCCACATGACTTAGGTGTGTGGTGTCTTCTAGACGCCTCCCCTCTCTCTCTCTCTCTCTCTTCTCCCTAAAGATCTTTTCTCTTTCATGCACGTTCCCTAGGTGACCTTTTCACTTCCCTATGCTTCCTTAAAATCCTAATAGGACATGTGGCATGTGAATGGGAGTGGTGACCAAAAAAGTGAAGGTAGGTTTGCTCTTTCACATAGTTGTCTCCTCTCAAATCTTTTAGAAGATCTTAGCATGGTTGAAAAGTGTCACATTCTTAAGAAAAACCCTATGATAGGCATGTGGGATGGAAAACCAAACCATCCTTCTTGTCTCTTGGCTTTCCCTACTAATCCTTTTTGGAAATTCCCTTGGTCTTCCCTAGACGCCATTTCCCTATGCATTTCTCTTTTGGAAATTGAAAGGGTGCCAAACTAGAAGGTGCTAGGTGTGTGGGAGAGCTTGGCCAAGTGCCTCTTTGCTATCCCTATGCATCTCATCATTTCACTCTTTTAGAATCATCCTTGCATGAGTGACAAATGGCAATACTACTAGAGTTAGGCGTGCAAGCCTTCCCTTGGGCTTCCCAATACTCTCTCTCTCCCCTTTGGCCCATTATCAAAACTAGATACAGTTAGGATTTGAATCTTGGGCTAAAGTCTAATTGGGCTTGGGTTTTTCTTATGGGCTGAATTACACTAAGGGTTTTAGGGCTAAAATTCACAATTAATCTTCTAAGGCCTATTCTTCCCTTAAATCACTAGGACCCTCAATTACTAAGGCTAAAAAAATAAACTATGGCTCATGCTTCACCATATCGGGTTATCACATTATCCGAAGAAAACAATCTCCAAGGAAACTTCATACGCAAAGCACGTTGCATTTCTAAAAAATCTCTAACCACAACTCCACCTTCAATTGTTGGTTTACATAATTTATTCCATGATAACCATTTTTTTTTTTGGCTTATCCTCTCCATCTCCCCAAAAAAATTGTTGATAAATACCATTAAACTTTTTCAAAACCAACTTCGGAATATTAAGCACAGCCAATAAATGAATTGCCATGCTAGAAAGAACATGATGAAGAAGAATTAATTTCCCACCTTGAGACAAAAGCTTCATTTTCCATCCTGCTACTTTTTTCTAAAACGTATTCACCAATGGATCCAAAATCTGAGCCGTAAGCCTCCCTACTACAAGTGGAGCACCTAAATACCACCCGTAAGCTGCAACAAGCTTGATGGTCTAGCCGACCCAAGCCTTTTAGACATAAAAAGAGTTGATTTTCAACATTAATTTGCTAACCAGACCATTGCCCATACAATTCTAGAGTCTTCAACAATTGTTTCATAAACCTTCTATCATCATTAGAAAAAGTAAGTAAATCATCTACATAAAGTAAATGTGCCACTCTAAGATGATAAAACCGGCCAATACATGCATCTTCAAACATTTTCCTCAATAGACGAGATAAAATTTCTTCCATAATAGTAAATAAGTAAAGAGATAGTAGATCTCCTTGACACAGTCCTCTAGAAGGCTTGAAGAAACCTTCACAAGTTCCATACATCATTATAGAAAACCAATGAGACTTGATACAATTTTATACAAGCCCACATAATTTTTTTAGAAAACCCAACCACTTTCAAGACATTGAGAAGAAATTCTCAATCCATTCAATCATATGCTTTTGCCATATTGATATTCACTATCACATTTCCCCCTACTGACTTCTTATGAATCGATTGAACCTTCTTGAGCAAGAGAAATATTATCAAAAATACTTCTTCCCAAAATAAATGCTCCCTACTCCGGAGAGACAATCCGATCTAGAAAACCCATCATACGAGCCACCAAAATTTTTGATGAAATTTTATAGGCCACTGAGCAAAGGCTAATCGGCCTAAACTTATCAAAACTCCTTGGTTCTTGGACTTTAGGAATCAAAACAATGAATGAAGAAGAATAAAACCGTGGCAAAGAACTACCTCCAAAAAAATCTCTTACCGCTTCAACCACATCATCTTTGACAATATCCCAGCAAGATAAATAAAAAGCCACTCCAAACCCATCAGGACTTGAACCATTCTGTTTCAGAATCAAAAGAATGGCACTCTTGACTTCCACTTCCGATGGCTCCCTACACAAGTCCTAATCAGCAATTTCTTTTCCGAAAAGCTGAGATACATCTGCCCTCTTAAAAGCACCTACACCATTCAAAAAATCATAAAAATAATTAACAGCCCCCTCATGAACCTCCTTCGGCATACTGAGTTGTACACCATCATGCAAAGACATTGCTACAACTCCCAATTGTTTCCTCCTCGTATTCGCAAAAGCATGGATGAATTTAGAGTTTTGATCACCCTCCACCAACCATTTTTTTCGACAGTCTGAGCAGGTATAATCTCTTCATTTTCCTCCTAAAACCAAAGTTACACTTCAGTCGCAAGAAATTCAACTTCAAGATCAAAATATGACCCTTCTTGCAACCCGAATTACACCTGCTCCAGTCTCTCTTCTAAACTTTTAATATTGTTTTGCACGTGTACAAAGACCCTCAAATTCCAACCTTTTAAGACCATTTTAGTACGCTTCAATTTATTGGCCAACTTATAAAGCCTCAAACCCAACACAAGTTCTCTCTAAGCACCAGCAACACACTCCTGAAAATAGTGATGTTGACACCATATATTATGAAACCGGAGAGGAGAACCATATCACATCAATCTTCTATCCATAGACAACAATAATGAGCAATGATTAGACAACTTCCTAGGAAGAATTTACATTGCAGTAGACGGAAATCTACCTAGAAAAACCAAATTCATAACAACTCTATTCAACCGCACCCAACTCCTTGAGTTTCCTTCCTGACCATTGCACCAAGACATACGACGCCCACTAGAAGGGAGCTCCATCAAACCACACTACTCAAGACATTCACCAAAATCCCTCATAGACACCATAGAATGAGGATTACAATCAACCCTCTCGTCATCATTTCTAATAGAATTAAAATCACCAACCACAACCAAGGATGCTCATCAGATTGCACCCTTACTAAATCCCCCCAAAGCTCTCTTCTTTCTACATAAGAACATTTTGCATAGACAAAAGAAATAAGAACATGCTGGGTTCCTTCTAAAAACCACCCAATTAACATTTGATCAGACATATCCAACCAATCTACCACAAAAACATCCTGCCAAAAAACCCATAATTTACCTCTGAAAACCTCATTTGAATAGAAATTAGGAAATCCCAACCCACTTGCAAGTTTTGACATTCTTTCCTCTCTAGCAAAAGGTTCTAAAATAGCTAAAATAGACACAACATACTTACACATCAAACTCTTCAATCTTTTCACTCACTTTCGAAACTAGAAGATCACCAATCATAAATTAAATTTTGAGGGCCTAGACAAGACCCGTTGTGACTATCTCACTGCACTTCCTCTTTGTGACTTCCATCTACTATTTTTTCCCTTAACTTCCACCTTTGAGCCATATCCCTTTTCTTTCAAAAATCCCTTAATTTCCTTTTCATGATCTGATAAATGTTGAGTCTCATCAAGAATCTCATCCTCAACATTTTTTGCTTCACAACTTTCACTAACTATCAATTCAGCAGCCACATCCAATCTTCCCCTCATCCCATCAATACCCCGATTCCCTGCACTAAGAACCAACTACAAAAGGAGGTGCACAACCTTTCTGCATGGAAATAACATCACGACACTCAATTGGCCTAATTTTCTCAACACTTCCCTATTCCACGATCTCCAAGCCTACACCCTCAATCAATAAACCCCTCCCCTACTATTTCCTGCAAACCCTCCTGACCACTCCTCTCCATATTCTGGAACATCTCCACATGTTGATCCACATCTACTCTCTACACTCCATCCTCTACTAGGCCATCACTCCTATCATGTTCCACAACACACTGCCCCAACTTTTGAGCCTGAACATCCCTTATCTTTTGATCATCATTAAACAAAGGCTGATTTTTTCCCATAATCACTTGTTGAACCATCCCACCTTTATACCTCCACGCCTTCGATTTTCCAGAGTTCATAGCACCTCAACCCTTAATCTTCGAGCTATTTGTAAGAGCTACACAACAAATTACAACCGTATGACCCTGCCTTCTACACTTACTGCAATAGAACCCCAACCTCTCATATTTCACCTCTTGCCAAATTTTCTTATTATCCACTACAATTGGGAAACCTTGAATCGGCTCCTCCAACAAATCCACCTCTACACAAATCCTCGCACCTGTCGCCCTAGTATGATTCAATGTTGCATTATTAGTATTAAGATACTAACCAAAATGATTGGCAAGAATTTGAAGCCAATCCTACCAAAAAAGATGCATAAAAAATGCAGGCAAGAAAATCCATTGCTCCACCATCGTAGGCTCTGTTTTCACATCAAAATCCTTGGACCAACAATAAATTCTGAAGCTACACCCATCAATCACCCTACCCTCTCTAGCCCATCCATGCACAAAATCCCTTTCACTCTTCATCTGAACCAACACATGATGATCATCCATAAAGCACAACATCGAAATTTCCAACAGATCCCATGTCTTCACAATTGAAAGCTTAATAATATTAATGGAGGGCCTAACTCGAAGAAACTTCAAAACCAGAGCAAACATGAATTCCTCAACTGCTTTAGACATTTCTACTTCAGTGAAAATAAAACCAAGGTCACCATCTACATCTACTGGCTTTCTCATCACCATCTCGAAACTAGACCCTAAATTCATCTTTGACAAAGCCTGAACATAAGACTTCTAAGTCCCCCCCTAAGCATCGCCCTATAGACCGACCGCACCACCACCACTACTAGAAGACCCAGCCATCAACGACCCCACTAACGCTTGTGGTGCTAGAGGGGTAAGGGCACTACCATGAAGGCAAGACCCTAGGCGAATTCGAAAAAAAGCATAAAAACAGAATGCTCTGTGAATTTCAGAGCCAATACATTTGTTAAAGGCTTGCTTGCATATTCTATGACATGTACATATATAGCATGCTTTTATGTGAAAATGACATTTATATGCAATATGCTAAAAATGGTGAAAATATCACTTCATGTAAGTATGCACTCAATGTATAATATAATATTTTATGCTCAAAATGACAATTATAACATAAATGTGACATTTATCAATAAATCATAAATAATTCATCAAGGTGTAAGTTAGAAGCTAACTTACAAACTTTCTGAATTTAAAAGATCGTAGCAGCTAAAATGAAATTCGTATGAAGTTAGAATTCATACTACTATGGAAATATTTCATAATCAAAAGGCTTAAAAAATGGGTATTTACAAAAATATCCCTAAACTCCTAAAAATTGCAACTAAGGCCCTAAATTTTTCACTATTTGCAAACGAACCTCAAATTTAACCAAACTTTATGGACCTCATATTTTTCATATATTAAATCCATCTATACCTTTGGAATTGTAAAATTCAAAGTGGAAATATCTTAAATACACAACCCGTGGCATTCACCCAAGAACAAAATTCTTGGGTGAAAAAGTTGATCCAAACACTTAATCATTGCTAAAAACCTTGATCTTCACTAATCCTTCATTAATCAAGCATGATGCTCATAACCTAAATCATAAAGGCATACTTCCTAAATTCACCCAAAACATGCATTTTCATTCTTATCCCAATCACAAGGCTTTCTAGATGCTTAATGATCAACCCTAGGTGAATAAAGTAAAACTTCATGCCTTCATAACTTAATTAAAAACCATACATGCTTGATGATCAACACCAGTTAGAATCAAAACTTATCATGGCATGCTTCTAATTTCAAAATTAAACCTTCAATGATCATTCTAATATATTAATAAATCATATCATAAAATGCTAAGACATGCCATAACCAAAATTTTCACTAAAAACAATTTAAACTCTTAAATCATCCTTAATGAATTAGGTTTTGAATTAAGCATGGTAACCTTATCTAAACTTAACCAAAACTTATTCTAACACGTGAAAACAAAACTTGACATGTAAACTAAGATCTATGGCAAGAAAACTCACAAATTTCATGACCCATTCAAGCTTCCAACACATGAACACCAAGAACTTCAATAACATTCAAGCTCACACACACACCTTTCAGTTTCTCTCAAGAACTAAGGAGGAGATGGCTCACAGATGCTCAAGAGGAGCTAGAGTTAAGGTGTGGAGGAAATGAGGGGGTGGAGGGGCTTTTTATAGACAACCAAAGGGGAGGGGATGGTGGCCTAAGCCCTTGGGATTGGGTGGTTTGGGTGGTGGTGTAAAGTGTAGGAAATTCTTGCTTTGCCTCCATTAGCTTGTGTCACCTTGTGTAGGAGGAATAGTGACCTAAAATCACCATGACTTTATCAAGTCAAGTGCTACATAGAACCTAAAGAAGCTGGTCTGGTCGTGGTGCAAAAGAAAAGAAGGAAAAACACACAACCATCATACATGAGCAAATGGATTCAAAGGGTGGTTTCCTTGGGCAGTTTTGATCATGGCATTTGACATCACCCTCATATCCTTATTTCCTGGTTGCTTTGAGTAGGTCATAAGCCATAATTTAAAGGCTTTTCAGGTGAGGGAAAGGTTCACGGTTGGCTGCCTTGTGATCATGAAGTGGCAATGCAAATGGAAGGAGTGAAGGGAAGGGGGTTGCCGAAATGGAGGTGACTAGAATGATGCCTTCGGTTTGTATTTTCTTTGGCTAGGAAAAATGATTCAAAAGCTCATAATGAACATGAGAACCTCTTGAGGATTGGGTGGTGTTGGAGATGGCATGGGGTAGTGGCTCCGCCAAGGGCAGAAGAGAGGTTGAAACTCAATCAACTTGGTTTCCATCCAATTAGTACCTAAGGTGTAATTCGATTTTGGTGTTTTGGTTTGGTTCTTGAAACCAAACTCGTCCAAGGCTTGGTCTGGGTTTAAAGGGATCTCATGAGATGTTTAAGGACCATAGTTCCCTTGAGAAAAAGGCACAAAAAGATTGGGTTTAAGGGAAAAATAGTCCATTGCACACAAAGGGCACACATGAGTGACGATTGGTGTAGTTTGGGGTTTGCTATGTCATTTCCTTTAATGACGTGTGGAGGATTATCTAGGGTCCTAATATGATATAAGAATGATGCATTTAAATAATGAAAAAATAGAATTCCATATAAAAAAGACTATAAAGATTAAGAAACAAAATTAAGCTCAAAACAATGTTTAAAGACTACTAATCATGGGTAAGTTGATTAATAGTCCTCTCCAAATTTCAAAACTTAATTTGGGTTCAAAGAATTATGTAGGGTATTCTATGGGTT
The DNA here is from genome assembly GCF_018687715.1 of Carya illinoinensis. Lineage (NCBI taxonomy): Eukaryota > Viridiplantae > Streptophyta > Magnoliopsida > Fagales > Juglandaceae > Carya > Carya illinoinensis. Next base: position 26,971,607 of record NC_056756.1, on the reverse strand, counting down.
TGAGGAAACTCATGGTATGGTGTATTGGGCTTCAACTTGAAGGGTGAAGAGAATCAAAACAAGGCATTGAGCCTTGTTAAGCTTAAACGGGCCATGAGTGTGAGTGGAGAGGAGATGTTATTGGGCTAAGTGTGGGTTGATAAGAGGCATTTGTTTACAGATTTTGAGGGATTAAGAGAAGCTTTAAGATCTATAAAGATGGGACTTGAAAAGCTCATTTTGACCCAATTGGGTCATGAGTCAAATCTACACTAAGTTAGGACCAAAAGGTCTTCTATCTCAAACTTGGGTCAACCCTTAACCTACCAAGACCTGCATTCCTGTTTGGTTCGAGGTTTCTTAGTCTTGGCCCATTCACACTCTAAAGTTATAAGGCCTTATTAGGATTACTAATGGGCTTGCTCTACTAATCTTCCAAGCTTAATAAACAATGACACTAAGTGTCATGGTTTTAATAGATCTAACTATTCTATATAAATAAATAAAGTAAATAATATATAATATAATAATAATAAAGAAAAATTTTAATGTCCAAAATCATAAACTTAATATAAGGATACTTAGGGACTAATCCTAATGGTTAATTAGACAGGGTGTTACATGAGTGTTATGCCATCGGGCCATAGGCCTCTGGCATAAGTGAATTTACTTTTTTAAAATGATATGAAATATGGAAATATTTCCTTTCTAAATGGCAGGTAGCTGGTACCTTATTTGCATAATCCACAGAGAGAAGAAAACCCTCATTCTATTGCAAGCCATACTGAGAGGTTGATAATCTCATCACTTAGGAGTTGGAGTGCATTGCTAATGCATGTAAAGGATATCAGTGTGCTCGGGATTACATGATCCTTGTTGGTACCCATAGAGAAAATACTGGATTTACCTCTCTCAAAGTGTATCCTACCTACCTACAAGTCTTACTCAACTAAATTTCTTCCCGGAGGCTTTATTATCAATTTATCACTGTACATGCCGTATCACAGCGGTGGTGCATTTTGCTCAGCGTTACGTCCTGCTCTATGGAATTTCAATGCACCCTTTTTCAGTTTGTGTATCATGTGTAGTAGTAGGAAGATCCAACGATAAATAGTCCATCTTTCGTCAGTTCAGTTGAATGAAAATCTGATTGTTTAAGAGATTAATACCAAAAAGTCAAAACCTACCATTCCATATAGCTGGGGGGTTGTAACCAAGACCGGTAGAAAGAGAATGGAGGACACAACAACATCGAAGGCCTGTCCACCCTTCTAAACAACCCTTTATATCACCCTCAACTTCCTAACACAGATTCGTTTTCCTTCCCTTTATCATTCAAAGGTTTATCCCCCCCATCTATTATCGAATATAGAATCCTACGAGAAACAGCTTGAAGGAATACAACCACAGTTTCAGCCATGATAGAAATCCAACCAAACCTCAAGGTATGCTTCCTTTGACCTGGATAAGTCTCATGTAGCTCTCTGCATAGCATCTTCAATCAGATCCATCCTATTCATAATTTTGCCATAAAATAAGAGTACTATTTTTGGAACCATTCTAGCTCAAATTCTTCTGATCTTTTGCTGTATGCATCTTTTTCTAAAAATTGTATTCAAGGATGGAACACATTACTCAACACTTGATGCACTGCTTTGGAAAGCAAATGCCAAATATGGGTATTGGTTTAGAACAACACATATTGTTAAAAACATGGAAAGTCTTCATTCTGAGTGTGTGTTTTTCTTATAACTCGCCAGCACTCTCAAAACAATCCCATACTAACAAATTACAGCAAAGCGACTAAACAGTTTCAGAGGTTCAATAGAGAAGCTTTAGCATTGACATTCACATGTTCTGTCCGTGTCGAACCGAAAAGAACAATTACATGATCCTAGACATACACATCAAAAAGAACATGACACTAACAGAGTCTTTGACATATCCCACAATCCTCAGTACTTTCTTTCAACAAATCTACAATTCCCCAAGGATCACAAGCTGACAGTTCAGAACCCATCATTAAATTGTTACACCAAATACAGAATGGTACTCTTGTCGTCCTCTCGTAGCACATCGTCTATTCAGTGGCTAGATAAGCATCTAACAACTCACCCATCCATTTCTCCTCCTTTTCTAGAAAATGCTTTTCATATTGTGGTATCTCCAATCCCCTCAGCGAATAGGGTGATATTGTGTGATCCCGCGTTTTGGAGGCAGCTTCCTTAAAATGAAGAGGACCAAACAAGAAGGTAATATCTCGACCAACTGAAAAGAAAAAGGAGGAAAAGGAGAAAACTGTCAACCACAGGAACCATTTAATGAACAAAGAACATATAAATCAAAATCAAACTCTAGAATACCACAACAATACATATCCAAACATCATCACTATAGCTCAATTGCAATTTCTGGAAAGGTGTCAAGGGTCAACCTGGATCAATAAAACCCCTAATCACAACATGATGCCCTCATAGATTGCAGCATGATATAGTCTGCCTATATAATAGTATATTTAAAAGAATGAAAGCTTAGCCAATCAGAAATTAGGTTAATGTGCTTGTTCTCATCCCCCTCAGTTCTAGATGAAGATTCAATGCACATTTGCTGTTCAAATAATTGCAACCTGATGACAATCAAGGCATAAGCAAAGATAATTAAAATTCTCACATGCACGCCATTTATGCACGGGCACATGTTTAACTTTATATGAGAATGTCCACATAAGATTATACCTATAAAAAAGACGTCCACATAGGATTATAGATTAAGAATTACCAGGTAATATATTAAGTTGAGAACAGGATGATCCAAAACATCAAGGTCTGCTGCTTTATCAAATGCACTCAAACACATCTGCAGCAAGAGAAAAAAAAAAATAGGTATGACATCATCACCATCAATTAATCAACAAAAATGGACCGACCAAGCAGCATGAAGGATCCAGTGTAAATAATTTAGTTAGTTGACAAAACTCACGTTCACACAATACTAAAAGAAAAACAAATGTACACAATTATGAAATTAGATATCATCAGATTTGTGATCACCCGGTACTGTCTTTGGTATTATATTAAAAGCATAAAATTTGCTTCCCTTTTGCTTTGTTGGTTTAAGAAACAGAGGCAAGGTTAAGGGATATAGTAAAATGGTAGAAAAAATATACAAGGTCTCACCATAATGCATCTCACAAGGAAACATGAAAAACATATGGTGGTCACATAGCCGACCTGAAAAGATGAGACATTAACAACAATTAATAAAAAAAATAATAATAATAAAAAGGGTATAAATGAAAATTTCTGAACAAGTAAATACCTCTTGCAGCTTCTTACGCCGTCCTTTGGATTCTACTGGGAAGCGCTGCAACATCAAGAAGAGTCTGCCAGAAGATGAGAGTTGGAGATGTCAGAAGATCGAACAAAACTTAGCTTACAGAAAACACAGGTATTCGTTAAAATTCATCATTCTGCTAAATCCATCCGATCACATTACCAACTTATTGCAGAAAACATGGATGCCAATGATATTTTTTTCTCAGCAGGATGCCAATGATTTTGAAAGTAGGGGAATCGTTCCAAACAACATAATCAACACAAAGGTATTATGTCACAATTTCTAACACATTGTAGAATAAGCCCAAGGAAATTAATATCTTATATAAATTCTGCCTCTTCACACCACAAACCCATGCTTACCACCACAGCGATCAAAATTTCAGCCACACCTTCACCCAACAGTCAGACAACTACAGGGTGCACATTTCAGAATGATGTCTACAACAGTGGCCAATGGAATTGAGAGAGAGAGAGAGAGAGAGAGAGAGAGAGAGAGAGATTTATTAAGCATCCACAAATAAAGAGCCTTTGCAGAAAATACCCTACTTTGAAGAAGGGCAAGGAGTAAGGCAGCTATGGGATGGCTGATCAGAGTGACCCACCAAAAGAAAACTGCTCATTAATCCTTGAGCACCAAAGCAGGTGGGCTTTGAAGTATTCGGCTGTTTTCCAAGGACCATTGGATATGGGATTTTGGATACGAATAACACCCTCATGCCCACCCATTTAATAAAACATATCTTTCTAATTTATAATATATAAACGTCATCTTCAAAATTTTGTCTTTCATGTTTTTAAGTAAAAATTTTATGGATAACCAACAAGGTAAAACCCCAGTACATAGGATGTACACAAGAGGAGACACCTAGTTACCAAGAAGGGGATTTTTGTTTTTGATTGACACCAGGTGTCTGAGAACAAAGTTGTGACTAATCCAAGGGTGCACAGTCCCTCCTAATTCAAGGGAAAGTCCCCCTAGTCCGATGACCCCTAGAAATTATTTACACCCAAGAGGATTTGAATCTTAAACCTAAAGGGAGCATACCACCAAGACCAAGGCCTTTACAACTTGAGCCAACCCCTACGGGTTAGGAAGAAGGGGAATGAATAAACTACAAAAATAATAGTATTTTCCTCAGGGTCCTTTCCTTTAATTAGTCTTCAGACATTAGGGTCTTTTCCTCCTTCAGATCCGACTGCCTCCCCCTTCATACCAGAGAGTTCAGCCTCCAGCCTCTATCTCAGGCTATTAGTTTATTCTCCTCCTCACCGGCACCAAGATCAGATTAATGAAACTTTTGAAAAAATTTTAAAGAATGGTTTTTATGGGGTTTTATGAAAGTGGTGGAACCCGTTAAAAAAGTGTTTGGATTGAGAAAGCTTTTTAAAGATGTTTTTAGTTGGGTATGAAAACATGGTGAGCTCCATTGAAAATGTGTTTGAGGAGCTAAGAACCAAGAAGAATTTCTCACAAACCTCATTTTGCCAAACATCACAAAGATTCAACTTGTTACAAAGTTTTCCATTTCCCTCGGCCCACAAAAGAAAGATCAAACTTTCTTTTTTACCACTTATAACCCATAGGCAGCTAACTACTAAACTTACTTTCCAATGATACACCGACCTAGAATATTGCAATGTAAATATTGAGCCAAAATTTTCCTATTTACTTGAGTTGCGACTATTGCACTTTTCAATAAAGGATGAATTATTATTTTAAAAAATCAAGTTAAGCTTTCACATGTTTGTGGTCATAAATTAGATAATAGGGCAATGGTAGATAGGGTTTGAAGTTCCAATTTCAATCATTTGTCAAGTTGAAATTTAAAAACAAAGACTAAAGCTAGGAAACCCAATTTTAGATATGAGCTAAGATTAATGAATTAAGGAACTATGATTGACATTGAGAGTGTGAATATCTCCAATAATACAAAACGCTTATAGAAGTCTCACTTTTTTCTTTTAAGAGGGGCACAAATTCAAGCCCTAATGTGTATGAATGCATACAATTTCGCATGTGTTAGTGTATGTGTGAGGCATTTGGATTGCTCTGAAATCAAGTTGACCACTAACTTTGGGTGAGAGTACGTGAGTCACTGACTCATACATGATGCAACCACATTACCAACCGATTGTAGACAACTTGGACACTGATTAACTTGCAATCAGAAAAGTTGTTTGCCAAACAAGGTAATCTACATAAAAGTATTACAACACCAAATTTCCTACCACACATTGCAGGATACAACCAAGGAAACCTTTTTGATAGGTGGAAAAGCCCAAGGAAACTGATACCTAATGCCTCCATTTCCCTCAACCCACAAAAGAAAGATTGAGTTTTCTATTCTATTGATTTTAACTAAATGCTGATTCACTTACAAATGGAAAACTGAACTAGAAGATAGTAAATAAAAACTGAGACATTTTTCACATGATTGGGGTCATAAATTACACTGCAGTGCTCAAGTGGACTGCTTTTGAAGTCCAAAATCCAATCACTTGACAATTTGAAATTAAAAACTCATAGAATAGAGATTGCAGATATGAGTTCATAACAAATAAAGGAGCCAGAACTGACATTGCAAGTGAATGCCACTGGCAATATAGAAAACTGTTTTAAGTCTCACTTTTACTTATATGTTTTTGAACTAATTGGCATTCCACAGTGGGTGATGGGTATGAACACAAGCCCTAATACGTAGGGGTGCATACAATTTCCCATATGTATTATGTATGAAGTAACCATAGAAGATCAAGCTGACCAACAACTTCAAGCGAGAGAAAGGGGATTCTGGTTTGTGCCTTCATATATATGCTGAGTCACAGATTCATACACGATGCAACTGCGATAAATTCGTCTTGATCCAAAAGCAAATGCAGCAGATAAGCAAAAGCAAGAAAATTACCTTCCACCATAGACAAGAAATCCAAGGGCAGCAAACAAAGAGACACCTGCCAAGATATATGGGTCAGGATCGATGATTCGGTATCAGGATAAACAGCATAGTTTCTCTAAAAAAAGGTGTATCTAGCATAGATAAACCTGCAAAGAACATTTTAGATAGGATGACCACCATTCGTACAGGCTTCCACCATAGTATCAACCACAAAGCAATCTGGAAGGATAAGACCATAATAAGAGGGGAAAGCAAATGGTTATACAATAAAAACCACATAAATTTCGTTACACAACACAAACAAAATCATAGTTTAAGTAACAAATAAGAGTACAGAACATGGCAGGATAATCACTAAAATTAACACCATGCATGATGATCCCGCCTCCAAACCTCAATACAGTAATTCAGGTGGATACTGATGAGTGCGGGAAAAATTGGGAGCATAATTTTAAGAATGAGACCTAATATATTAATACAGACCATAAATGTACGTAACACATATGGATGCTCACACCCCCTCAAACATATGTGTGCGCCGCAAATAAACATCACAATGATTGCACTGAATGATGATTGTGTAACAATGTAATTCTTTTTTTCTTTTGGGGTTTTATATAAAGAAGGAAGAAAATTCAACATATGAATCCAAGCTTCCAAAGCATTTTAATACCCACAACAAATAAGTAGATGTTCATTCCACATATATTTGCAGGAACTGACTTTCATAAGTGTTACTGTGGACCTTTTGTGAGAGTGGTCAATAAGGAATTACGAAACGAGAAGAGCTTCAAACTCAAACCATGGAATTTATTTTTTTTATCATTGGTGACTCAAAAAATTTTATTTCTTTTTCTACCTTTCTTGCTTTATTACAGTCTTTTATGTTGGTTCAATGACAATCAGCTGCAAAACAAACACACCGTCTAATCCCAACCCCTTCTATGAGTGTTATAAGGTCAATTTTATAAGCTTACACATACATGTGAAAGTATATATCAAGTAAAGGTTAACCTTAAACCAGTTTTAAGGTCATGGAGAACTTCATTTTCTTTTAAAATTTTTTGTCCTGTCGATTCTCCCCGTCTAGATTGGGGAATTTAAAACTCCATAATCAACTGAATAGATGGAATACATCACTATTATGGACTGAAAAAATCAGGCAGGGCATCCCCTTCAATCATACCAGCCTCGTGGTAAGGAGAAAATAGTATAAAGCTTTGGATGGAAAGCACTGAGGAAAGATAGATAGGATATTGAATCGAGTTGAAGGGCAGAACCATCCACTTCGATTATTAAATACGGTTATGCAGTTTCCCAGCCTAACCTACTAGATGGGGTAGTGCCCTATGATGCGTGATAACATGAAAATCAGATCTGCTAGGTAGACATTATCAAATAGCACCTTTTGATGAGAGATATGAACAAGAGGCTCATCGCTTCTTTCTGGCGACTAGCTTCTCAAGTAGGAGGCTTGGTAAGCAAGCTACATTCAGAAATGGATGGTATCGAGGTTGTGGGCAAAGCATGAGAGCATATGTCAGTCCACGTTTCTACTCAATCAGATTCTTTTTACAATAAGTTGGAGGAACTAGTCCTAAAAATAATTTTAGGTACAACAATGACAAAATTTGATAACGAATGATTCAATTGACGACCACTATATTATAAGAAAAAAAAGTCAGAAGTGGGACAGGCAAAGATGGTGACAATCATAAAAGTAGAGTAAAATATGAGTTCATTAGTCCATACGTGGAGCGTCTATATCTTATACCTCTTAAGCAAAAGCATAAAACTGACTAAGCAACAAATTGTCGATGATGATTCAATTGCTTAATACTAACTTGAATGGATATCTTTTTCGATACATAAAGATGTGAAATTATATTAAAAAGCGTGTGTTGTGGACGATGTACTAATATGGGAAATGGGCTTTTCAGAATAGTAGTGTGAAAAACATTCTCCATAGATGGAGTATCTTCCAGGTCTTATAGATTCGGTATGACAAGTCCAAAATCGTATTTTTGACATGATGTGTAGTGCAGAGATCAAGCCCTACGGGAAGTCTACCAAGAGTTGTTTAGAATGTCCAACAGCAGGGAGGTGTCAATGGCTGAACTTCACCAAGTATCTAAGGGCTTCCCACAATGGAGTCTCTCCTTTATCCGACTAGTGGGATTAGGAAGTGGCTCCATCTAGAAAAAAAGGAAGTTTCAACTTTGAAACGGTGCTCAAGTAGGGTCCATAAATAGAGATAAGTAGATAGAAACGGTGCTTAAGGTGGTAAACATAGCTATTTCTCACATAAGTGATGAATCATAAGGTTTTCATTGTTTTTTTTTTTTTTTTGTTTTGGGGGGGCGGGGGGCGCGGCGCGGAGAGAGAGAGAGAGAGAGAGAGAGAGAGAGAGAGAGAGCATAACTTGGATGGGATAAAAAAAGGTTACAAATGGTGATGGACCAATGGATCTGACGATCCAAAATTCCAAGCCCTATTAAATTAAGAAACAAGTATAGCTATGAATCTAGTAAATGATAAAGTTGCTAGGGCTCTGAGTTCCTACTCAACCATTTTTTATTTGGGCCCTTTCAGAAATCAAAACAAACCAAGGCTCTACAATAACCTTGCAAAAATAAACACAATATGCTGGATAAAAAAAGTTACAAATGGGGATGTACCAATGGATCTGACGAGCCAAAATTCCAAGCCCTATTAAATTAAGAAAAAAGCATAGATATAAATCTAGTAAATGATAGTTTCTAGGGCTCTGAGTTCCTACTCAACCATTTTTTATTTGGGCCCTTTCAGAAATCCAAACAAACCAAGGCCCAACAATAACCTTGCAAAAATAAACACAATATGCTGGTCAAATCAAACATGTTCACTTTCTGCATTGGCTTAAGATAAAATTCTTTTCATCCCCATTTAAAAGTCTTATTTTTTGGTTTGGATGTCCCGAAAAGCATATTTACTTTCTATGTCATTATATATAAGTTTTTTTTTATTGCCCATACTTTTCCTAAGAAGCAACAAGATTGAATTAAATTCATGCCATTTTTACTTTTTTATTTATAATCAGGACGTTTCAAACCAAGGCATATAAAATGGAACAAAGTATATGCATGCACTTAACATCAGTCTTTCCTAACATTAATGGCATCAAGAAACAAGACACCAAGCACCAACATATACTTCAATGAGGGCAAAAACGATATTTGATGCTAAAGGGGGAAAGGAAAAAGGAAAAAAAATCATGTTACCCATTGTTGATCTAATCGAAGGGAGGTCCTTTGAGGCCAAGATGGTCTTAACCTCGCATGAAGTTACCGATTTTAAATATTTGAACCCGGCAATTGACCTTGCAAACTTTCACCACCCCCCGCGCGCGCGGGGGGGGGGGGGGGGGGGGGGGGGGGGGGGGGTTTAATGCAAAATCAATACTTAGTTTTTAGATTTTTACAAATCGTATGCTTAGGTTTTCATCTTTTGCAAAATTGATACCTAAACTTCAAAAAATCCACAATTAGGTAACTTCATCAATCTCCCATTAAAAACTAATAGAGGATTGATTAATTTGATTGGCTGACACGGGGTATCAGTATGTCACATCAGCCAATCAAGGACAAATGCACGACATATTAATGTCATTTAATCTATTAGCAGGTATCAATTTTGCGAAAGCTGAAATCTTAGGCCTCAATTTTGTAATAACGTGAAAACCCAAATACTAATTTTGCAATGAAATCTTTTTTTATCTATCACTTTTTTTTTCCCTCAAATTTTTATCTATCACTTAGTTACGACATATTATTGTTATGAAAGAGAAATAATGATTCTTAGTGGGAAATTAAATAAATCCATTCCCCCAATCTCTTCAACATAAAAAGAGGGGATTGAAATAGGGGGATCCCTATATCCATTACTATTTGCTTTCGTAATGGAAGCATTTAGCAAAATGATCTCCGATGTTGCGGAGGGGGGTTTTACATTTGGCTTCTCAGTGTGAGCGGCAAATATTGGCTCTCTGAGTGTATCTCATATCTTATTTGCCAATGATACCCTGTTATTTTGTGAGGCCAGCCATTAACATATCTGTGTTGTGAAGCTTTGTTGCTCATCGATGTGAGAATAGCCATGGGCAGTACTTTTCAATCGTAGAGTATGGTCAAGCGGGAAGAACTTGTTTGCTCTGTTTCCCCGAAGGTGAAGATGGGTGGGGTTGGAGAAGGTTGAAGGAAACTGTTGCAGAGTTGGTCCATTCAAGGGGAACAAGGTCGGGACCCATTGTTGGAGCTCAGGTGAGCAAAGTAGTAAGGGGGGTGAACACTGTTGATCGGTCTTTCAAGGAGGTTCTCACGACGGTGGGACCAAGCCACGAGCAGAGGAGGGGTGTTGGAGGTGATAGAAATTCTGACGGGGTGGAGCATCGAGCCCCGCACCATGTACGGGGTGCAAAAGTTGGCAGGTTGTGTGTTGGGCAGGAGGCATGGGAGACCCGTAGGCATTTGATGGATTTGCAAGGGCAACTGAGGAAACTGCAAAAAGAGGAGGAAGTACATTGGCACATCGGGTTGAAAAAGAAAAGAAATTGGAAACGGGATGATGGAAGGGGTAGAAATGGAAAGGGACCAGAGTACTCAAACTCCTATCGGGGGCCTTATTGGAGTAAGAAGGTTGGGCCACAATCTCAACCCAAATCCCATGAAGAACCCCATAACACTCACGTGCTTTCTGGAGGGCAGCTTTAGGCTATTATGGAAAGGGCCCAGCCCAAAGCCCTTTCTGATGGCAACAGGGCCTCGTCAAGTGGAGGGCTCTATGGGTCCTGGGCTTCCTCAACCCAGCTTCGCTAAGGAGTCCAATTTCGTTAGGGAGAGTCCCCCGACTCTCTACAATGGCTCTGTGGAGTGCATAACTGAGACGCTGTCACTCTCGCAGTCGGTGGATAGGGTAACAACGAGCCCACAAACGCTGCCAATGATGGTGGTGGGGCATTCCAGTGACGCCCAAGCGGCGTTGAGTGATCGGGTAGAGCTAATGCAGCATGCGTGGGGCTCTCTATCAAGTTTGGCAGGCCTCCCTCCTGTGAGGGGAGGACAGACGGCCCCGATAAGCCCTGAAGATACGAGATTGGGTCCGATTGTAGCCTTTGTAAGTCCAGATCGCGAGATGGTGGAGGAGGTCGATGAAGGGGAAGGATTCGAGGATCTAATGCACTAAGTGGATCGTGATCTGGGGTTTCCTAAAGTATGTGGTCAGTTGGGGTTGGACAATAACTCATTAGAAGATGAACATCAAGGAATTCAGACGAGCAGGATGGAGGACCCTGTTCCGTTGAATTTCTGCTTCCCGGCTCAACCGAATGTCTCAAATTAGGTCTTTCATAAGGTGAGTGAGATCCAAAAATTTGTGGGGATTGAGTGTGATGGTTATGAGGACCAGTTTTTGGCTCTGTTCATCGCAATTGAAGCGGGACATAGACAAAAAACTAAAGGTGAATCGAAGAAGCATCGTGAACTTAAAAGATTGACTTGGTCAATGAATATGGAGGGTAGTTGATGCAGGGGTAGGATGAAAGGGAAGGGGCTGGACATTCCTCAATGAAACCCAAGATTGTGTCGTGAAATGTCCGTAGGCTAAATGAGATCAATAAGCGTTTACGGATCAAAAACTTGCTTCGGGAGTGGAAGGCCGACATTGTATGCCTACAAGAGACGAAATTGAAAATGATTAACAGGAAAATTGTGAGAAGTTTGTGGAGTGGAAGTCATGTGGATTGGGTATTTTTAGCCTCTAATTGGGCGTCGGGAGGGATTGTGGTGATGTGGGATCGGCAAGTGGTGGAGAAGGTGGAGGATTTTGTTGGGCAGTACACGGTAGCATGCTCGTTCAAGTGTCGCCGATAACTTTCTGTGGGCTTTTGCAGGTGTCTATGGTCCTAACTTAGATACAGATAGAAGTTCAATGTGGGAAGAACTAGCTAGGGTCCATACCAGGTGGGAACTCCCATGGTGTATTGGGGGAGACTTTAATGTTGTAAGATTCCCAAGTGAAGTTTTGGGTAGTAGAAGATTGCGGACAGCTATGGAGGAGTTCTCGAAATGTATCTTTGACCTGAACTTAGTGGATTTGCCATTAGCCGGGAGTACTGCTACTTTGTCTAAATAACCAGTCATGTTCTCGACTAGATCTGTTCTTAATTTCACCATAATGGGAAAGCCATTTCCTAGATGTATGGCAAAAGCGTATGCCCCGTATTGGCTCGGATCATTGGCCTATTTTGCTTGATTGTGGAGGAGTGCATAATGGTCGTTAGCCATTTAAATTTGAGAATATGTGGCTAAAATTGGAAGGTTTTGTAGATAGGGTCAAACAGTGATGGTCTTCCTATCAGTTTCAAGGTACTCCCAGTTTCATTTTTGCAGGTAAACTGAAAGCACTTAAAAGAGACCTAAAAGTGTGGAACTCAGAGTCATTCAGTAATGTTGGGGAAAACAAAAAAATAAAGTTGCTGAAAATTCAGGAGATAGAGAGGCTTCAAGAGGTACAACCACTTACCCAGGAAGAACAAGATCGAGAGGCTGAACTAGTTGCAGAGGTTGAGAGGATGTTATTATTAGAATAGATGTCTTGGTGCCAAAAGTCTAGGACTTTGTGATTGAGGGAAGGAGACCGAAGCACGAGTTTCTTCCATAGAATTGCAAACTCTCATAGGAGAAATAATAATATTGAGATGCTGAAAATCGATGGGGCAAAATGTAGAGATGAGCAAGTAATCCACAATCATGTAGTTGACTTCTATGAGAACTTACTAACGGACCAAGTGGGATGGCAGCCCCCACTGAATGGGATGACCTTTGATACCATTGGATCGATCGAGGCATCACACTTGGAAAGGGATTTTCAGGAAATAGAGGTTTTTGAAGTAGTAAGGAAAATGGCAAGGGACAAGGCTCCAGGACCTGATGGATTCTCTATGGGATTGTTCCAAGAGTGTTGGGAAGTGCTAAAAGAGGATCTCATGAAGGTGTTCCAAGAGATTTTTGCGACTGGAAAATTTGAAAAAAACCTTAACACCACTTTCCTTGCATTGATACCTAAGAAGGTGGGGGCTACGGAGATTAAGGAGTTTCGGCCTATTAGTCTAGTGAATGGGGTTTATAAGATAATCTCTAAAGTACTTGCAAACAAATTGAGCAAAGTGATCAGAAGATTGTCACGAAGCCTCAAAACGCTTTTAAAAGGTAGACAGATTTTGGATGCGGTGCTAATTGCCAATGAATGCCTTGATAGTAGTTTGAAAGCTAGGAACAATGGGATCATGTGCAAACTTGATATGGAAAAAACTTATGACCATGTTAAATAGGATTTCCTTCTTCATTTGCTCAGGAGATGTGGTTTAGGGGAGCGATGGAGTGCGTGGATCCATTGGTGCATATCTACAGCAAAGTTCTCTGTGTTGGTGAATGGATGTTCAGTGGGTTTTTTTCATAGTTCTCGTGGTTTGAGACAAGGAGACCTGTTGTCACCCTTGTTGCTAGTAATAGTTGTGGAGGCTCTAAGTAGGATGCTCTCGGCTATGGTTGCAAATGGTCTACTAAACAGAGTCCTGATTGGTACTATCAATATTTCTCATTTACTGTTTGCAGATGACACTCTTATTATGTGCGAGGCAAAGCAAAATCAGTTGCAAGTTTTGAAAGCTCTACTCTTTTGCTTTGAGGCAGTTTCCGGGTTGAAGGTGAACTTAGAGAAATCAGAAATGGTACCAATCGGGAAAGTTTCAAACATACACCAGTTGGCTAGGACGTTGAGGTGCAAGATTACCGCCTTTCCTATGACTTATCTGGGACTTCCATTGGGGAGTGCTTCGAGGGCGCCTTCATTATGGGATACAGTGATTGAGAAAATAGAGCGAAGACTAGCGAGGTGGAAGAGAATGTACTTGTTGAAAGGTGGAAGGATTACCTTGATACGGAGTACTCTTTCTAACCTTCTTACTTATTTTTTATCTCTTTTTCTGATACCTACAAGTGTGGCAACCCGTATTGAGAAGTTCCAGCATGATTTTTTGTGGGGGTTATGGGAGAGGAGTTCAAGTTTCACTTGGTTAACTAGGGGTAGGTGCAGCGTCCTATCTAGGGGGAAGGTTTGGGGATTAGAAGTTTAAGGGTATTTTATCGAGCATTATTAGGCAAGTGGCTGTGGAGATTTGCTAGGGAATCAGACACTATGGAAATTGGTGATTGAGAAGAAATATGGTGGCTTATGGGGGGGGGGGGGGGGGATTGGTGTACTACAGAAGTAAGGGGGGCCTATGGAGTTGGGTTGTGGAAACATATAAGAAGAGGGTGGGGGGTTTTTAATCGTTATGTTAAGTTTCAGTTGGGTGTGGAATCGAGGATCAAATTCTGGAGAGATGTTTGGTGTAGCAACAAGGCTTTACAAGACCTGTATCCTTCTCTTTTCCAGATTGCAAGTGCTAAGGATGCTGCAATGGCGGAGATCATGGAGATATCAGGGGGACAAATACTTTGGAACATTAATTTTAGTAAGGCGGCACAGGATTGGGAAATAAGTATCTTTGCAAATTTCTATGGCCTCTTATACTCTATAAGACCAAACAGGCAATAAGAGGATGCTATGTGGTGGACTCTAGCAGGCAAAGGTACTTTTTCCGTTCGTTCTTTCTATAAGGCCCTGACTCAATAGCCCAATACTCAATACCCTTAGAGGAAGATCTGGAGACACAAGGCACCTCCCAAAGGTTCTTTCTTTGTATGGACTACTTCTTTGGGCAAGATTCTCACCACTGATAACCTGAGGAAAATGAGGATTACCATTGCATATTTGTGTTGCATGTGCAGAGGAGGGGGAGAGTCGGTTGAGCATCTCCTTTTGCATTGTGATACAGCTAGGATTCTATGGAATGAGGTTTTTGCTCGAATGGATTTGGCCTGAGTTATGCAGAAGACCGTGGAGGCAATTCTAGCTAGTTGGTCAAACATAAGAGTCAGGCAACCAATTAAAGAAATTTGGAAGATGATCCCCTTTATGCATTATGTGGTGCTTGTAGCAGGAGCGTAATGAGCAGACTTTTGAAGACCAAGAGCGATCGTTGAAGGAGCTTAAAATTTTATTTTTTAGAACTCTTTGTAGTTGGGCTATTGCCGTGAATTTTAATGGCATGGCCCATCATGATTTTCTTGTCTCTAATGTGCCTACCTAGTTAGAGCATTAGAGTTGTGTACTGACTTTGCTATTCTTTGTTCAATATAATTTATTTATTTATCAAAAAACACATATGTTCATTTAGGGTTCTCCTTCTACACTTCGAAGTCATTTATGGATTGAAGGTGAACTTGGGCAAATCATATGTAGTTCCAATGGGGAAAGTGAAAAATGTGGATAGTATAGCTTCCATATTGGGATGTAAGATATCTCATTTACACATGAATATCTTGTGTAAATGGAATAGAAACTTGCTAGTTGGAAGCGGATGTACTTATCCAAAGGTGGCAGAGTCACACTTATCAAAAGTACCCTCTCCAACTTACTGACCTATTTCCTCTCTTTATTGATGCTTCGATCAAAGGTGGCTTACCGCATGGAGAAAATACAACAAGATTTCCTATGAAGGAATGAATGATGACTTCAAATTTCATCTAGTAAAACGGGCCATAGTTTGTTCCCAATTCCAGGAGGTTTGGGAATCCAAAATTTCCAGCTTTGTTGGGCAAATAACTATCGAGATATCCCATAGAACATGGAGCTTTGTGGAGAACAATTTTAGACTCAAAATATGGTAGAGCATGGGAAGGTTGGTGCTCGAATGAGGTAGGTGGACCATATGGGGTGGAGCTCTGGAAGCACATCAGAAGAGGATAGACTAAATTCTCTAGCTTTACACGTTTTGAGGCAGGTGACGGGTCCTGAATCAAATTCCACCATGACATATGGTATGGTGAAAGGGCACTCATGGAAGCCTATCCAAACTTCTATGGCATAGCGAGAATGAAGGAAGCCTCGATTGCAAATCACCAAGACCAATCTAATGGCACACCCTAATGGAATGTAACAATTTTTTAGAGCTTTCCATGACTGGGAAGTCAAAGCAATCTTTGAACTTTACAATCTAGTATATTATGTTGCACTTGTGGGTTTTTTTTTTTTTTTTTTTTTTTTTTTTTTTTTTGGGGGGGGGGGGGGGGGGGGGTGATGTGAAGACAAGCTTTTTTGGTGCCCCTTAGTGAAAGGTAACCGCACAGTCCACTCCTACTAATCCATCTATAAGCATAATGCCAATCCATTCCCGTAAAAGAGTATGTATGGACAGCTTCTTTGGGGTAGAGTCTCACTATCAACCACCTAAGGAAATGCTGAATCATAGTCTTGGATTGGTGTTGTTTGTGTAAAAAGAGCGGGAAATCCGTTGATCATCTACTAATAAATTGTGAAATTGCCACAACTTTGTGGAATGACTTTTTTGCTAGGGTGGGTGTTGCTTGGGTGATGCCAATAATGATGATCAGCCTCTTAGCTTCATAGAGAGGTCTCCAAGGCACTTCTCAAATTGTCGCAATTTGGAAGATGGTTTCGTTCTGCCTATGGTGGTGTCTTTGGAGGGAGAGGAATGAAAGAAGTTTCAAAGATTGTGAGCGATATATGGATGAACTTAGAACTTTCTTTTTAACAATTTGTTCCAATGGTTAATTGTAATTGATTTTAATGGCATGAACATTCATATTTTTTTTTTTATTGGCACTAGGTGTCTAGGAACAGTGTCCCGATTAATCCCGATGGTGCATAGGCCTTCCGATGGCCCCTAGAGATTATTTGCATCCAAGGGGATTAACCTTAGACCTAGGGGAGCATAACCCCAAGCCCAAGGCCTTTACCACTTGAGCCAACCCCTAGGGTTTTCATGAATTTCTTGTATCAATAGAACATCACTCATAGGCGTTGCTTTTGTATATGACCCATGTACTTGGACTTTTGCCTATTCTTATAATAAAATCTTTTTTTTTAGATCGATAATCAAGGCATTTTATTCATAAAAGTAGACAAAGTCCAAATACATAGAAAGTATACATGAGAAATAATCAATAAAATTTTATTTACCAATCATAAATAAAAAATAAAAAAAAAGGATAAACAAGAGCCAAATTCTGAACCTAGATCTAGGCCATGAAACCATAGCATATAAATTTTCAAAGCCTGGGCTTTACCACCCATAATCATGCATACCAACTGGTGGGTAACTGGCCCCATTGCAAAAGGCAACAAACCAAGATCTAAAAAAATCCCACTAATATGCGCATGCAAGAATAATAATTGTTTAACATGAATAACATCATATAGCATGACACCAATATGTACTTCATTTAAAACAAATATATATATATTTGATGCACAAGGGATTGGAAAAGGCTATATTATCCACTTTGTGATGCCATCTAAGCAAGGCCCTCTAAGATCAAGATTCAGTCCTAACATTTACCTCACATGAATTGGCCCATTTAAAAAGAAATGAACCGCTATACTTAGCTTGAAAGCCCATGACCTTTACTATTACATGAACAGGGAAAAGAGTGTGAATAGAGAAGGACCGATGAACCTAAATCTAAGTCACAAAATCAATAATATTCCTGTTTTTGAAGCACAAGCCTCACATCCCATAACCATCTATGGCCAACCAACAGAGGTCAAACATTCAAACAAAAATGGGTTTAACGTGCAAGTACACACTCTATGTACCATTGGTACTCAAATTTCTAATTATGGGATCTGTCCAGTAACTACACCCATAGCAGAAAGCAACATATGAAAAAAACATAAAATTTCTAATTCATTAGCGGCTTGACATCTAACAATCAACCTTTCTTGAAGCCCCCAGGACCTTCCACTCGATAGAAGCCCAAACATTTCTTGTAATTCTCATGATTCCTTCTTTTTATATATTTATTTTCATGATTCTAGAATACCTTCATACACAACCCTTGGATAGTTAAAAATTCAAGTACAAATATAAGAACACAGAAGGTTCTTCAAATCTTTCATATTCACAACGGAAGATTTTCTTTTATGAGTATCACAATGGATGATTTTTGTAAGTATACAAAAGGTTCACAGAATCTCAACTCCGCTATACAAAAAAGTCCCTCAATATTAAATTAGCAGGAGAAATTATGGTATAGAAATACCATAAGTTGCTTCCACCTAGCTCTAATTACTCTATACATTTACCAACTCCAAACAAGTAACAAAGGTAAGAGAGAATAAAATAAGGAGGGGGAGGGGCGTAACAGCTAAAGGCAATTTAATGACAATGCTCAATTCATGAAATAGAACTAGCTTCTCCACAAAGGGAATCCAACTTCAAGACGTCTCCCATTTGCCAGGACTTTGAAAAGGGACAATGGGAAAGAAATTTCACCTGAACAGCATAAACTACTGCATTAATCGTAATGAAACTTGGTCTCAGTCCATCAGTAGATGCAGCACGTGCCTGTTTTACATTCAGGACAACAGTGTTATTATCAGAATACCGTTTGTGCAGATAGGCCTCATTATTCCAAAACAAACCAAAAGCAGATAGCACGTTAACATCCCTAACCTGGTAATAAATCTCTGCCCAGAAAAGGACCAAAAGCGCATATGTCGTGAAGAAAGCAAGACTTGGCATATCAAGCAAGACATGTTGGATAATCTAATGGACATACCCAAACCACCTACGTGTTAGATATACAAATAAAATAATAGAAGCTAAAGATTAAACCTTCTGAGAACAACATAAACCATCAATTTTAACCTCAGGTTGTATCTTCTGCATCTCCCGACGAAAGATAAAAACTAATGATCGAACTGCAAAACAGGAATTGTAATCGGTAAAAAAAAAATGATATACAATTGATTGTAATCAACAGAATAAAAAATAAAATTAGAATCTTTTTTCCGATTCAAAGGATACAAACCCCCATTCACCAAGAAATTAAGGAAGTGGAAGACCTTCTGCGTGGTCCATCCATATTCTGGCACTCTCAATTGTATCCGAATCAGTTGAACCTTTAGGGGAAAAAAAAAAATCCCAAATCACCAATCGTATAATTGAAATTTAAATTAAAAAATATATATATGAGTAAAACCCTAAGAGAAATTAATTCGATATGACTTAGCAGAGGAAGAAGGAAATGGCAAACCCGTCAAATTGCCCAACCACACAAAAAAAAAAAAAAAACCCTTCAAGGAAAAAGTAGCATAACGTGTAGAAAAATATACACGTACAGGCATATAGAGAAGACAAGACATACCAGAGCTACGGCGGCGACAACACCGTAGAGAGCCGCGAGGACGTGAAAGATGCGATCCTGCCAGACCGGAGAGTGGTTAATTCGCTCCCACCAATTGGAGGCGTCTTGGAGTTCGTACGCCGCCACTGCCGTCGGTAATAATAAGCCAATACTACTGCTGCGACCCATTCCCTTTAATAGTAACTCCCTTCCACGGCAACCCCCCGGCGTCTCGACGCCACACCCAGCAAACCCTTGCTTTTTTTTTCAAATTGTTGATGAGGATTGTGCGATATTTACGATTCTTGCTTCTCTTAAAATAGTGACAATTCTAACGTATAATCTCGTATATATAGACGAAGGCACTAGAGCATGTTAAAAGCTAACATGAATTCGACAGGACTTTCTTATTTACGGAATTTTCTCCAAATGTATTTTACTATTTTTATACGAAGTTGGATCTTTAAGGATGTAAATATTAGCCTGGACAGCACGTGCACAGGATGTATTTAGTTTCTCGTATGACGTGTCCTCCTCTTCTCAATCCGTCTCTCACTCTCAAAAACACCTCCATATTTGATTTTTGTTAGAGAAGAAGTGTACTCCATCTTCCTCCCCTCCCCTCATTTTTTTAGTTTATTTTTCTTCTTTCAAAATCAAAAAATCAAATCTTTAATTTTTTGACATCTCTTAAGAAACATGTACAGTATAATAAGATTCTTAAACTACAAATTATTTAAAGGATGGTGGCAGTTTTCTAAAAATAACTACACGCGATCCTCATGCACCACATTTTTCGACAGCTCTTCTAGCCACATGCACCACATCATTAGAATCGCCACCACTAAATATTTCAGATCTAATTTTTGTGACTGAAAAAATATAAATGTGTTGCTTTTATATGCTGTTAAAGTTTATTAGAAATGGTCTAAACTATAATTCATCATTTTTCATTCTTATTTTTCATATTTTATAGTAAAAATAAAAAAACGATTTTGTCTCTTAGACGGTTGTGTCCGTAGAAATTAAGTCTTTCTTTTTTATGAAGAGTGAGACTGAGTTTCTGTTTAAGTAAAATACTATTTTTTAAACGTTTATCTATAGAGAGTATCAGCAGCAATGAAGTCCAAATCAATCTAGTGGTGTATTGGTAGAGCTCTAAATAGTTGATATGGGAATATCCCTACTTGTATCTAATTATGGATGTAAATTTTTCTTAATGAATGAATTTTCCTTCAAAAACAAAAAAGTTCCTCTTATCCCAAAGAAAAAAAGAAAAAGCTCAACAATGCTACAAGTTAGAATTAGTGCATGTTTGGGATTGCGGTAGAAAATATTACTTTTAACTTAAAGCTTAACGCAATAAGCTCTACTATTAAAAAACTATTTATTGTTTGGGATCCGTATATCTATAGCACTTTTTATTTGGTTGGAAACAAATTTAAAAAGAACTTTTTGACATAAAAATGACATAAAAGAACATATACTTAATAAAAATAAAATATTATGATAAAATAATAACAAAAATAGTCTAATAGATTTTTCAATAATTATAATGAAAAATAAAATTTCTTTAATGATGCATAAGTGATAGGAGAAGAATGAAAAATATTGATATGCAAAATCTTGAGTAGATTATACGGGAATAATAAAAAAATATAAATTGGCAAAATTGTCATTGTGCTAAAATGATGAAGGTCATTTCGTAATATATATAGCACGATAAAATACGGATTATTTTTTCTGAAGTGCTTCTGACAAAAAGCATCACTTTGATACTTTTGTTGAAACGTAATTTTCTATTTTTTCTTAGTTTAGAAATACTTTAATGTAAAACTACCAAACGGTTAAATTTTATTATATAAGTACTTTATACCGTTCTATCGCACTTTTTAGACTTTCCACTGCAATTCCAAATAGACACTTAGTAGGTAACCCTTCCTTTGTATCAAAGTCCATGAAAGCTTTTGCGTTAAGGCTCCGTTTATTTGGCTTTAAAATGATTTTTTAAATAATTTTCACGATTTTTAGTGTTTCGATATGATTGAGAAAATCGGTTATTAAAATAGTAATGATTTGTGTTATGGTTAGTAGGTAAATCCTTAAGCAGTCTCTTTATAAAAAAGTAAATTAATATTAAAAAAATATTAAAATAACAAAACTTTTAACTTTTTTAACAAGACTCACTTTTTTACAAAACATCTACTAAAGATTTATACATTTTAAAGTTATACATAGTATTATTTTATTAAAAAATAATTTTCACCATTAAAAAAAAAAATCTAAGCTTTTGAAAAAGTAAAAATGTTCAAAAACTAATTTTCAATCCTATGAAATAGTTCCAACATCTCAATTAACGTTGTTGCCCAGATGACTAACACAAGAGGGGAGTGAATTGAGTTGTATTAAAAAAAATAAGAATTATAAATCAAATATATAATATAAAATATAAACAAAATATGAAATAATAATAAATATAAAGAGTAAGGGTAAAAGAGAAGCAAACTCAGTATGTTAACGAGGTTCGGCCCCACTGCCTACGTCCTCGCCTCAAGCTACCCCTTGAGGATTCCCAAATTCACTATTCAACCTCCTTCAGGTGGAGATAGAAACCTATTACACCTTTGAACAACACCGCTACAAAGGATCCGTGTAGAACACCCTCTATACTTGCAATCACTTTACACATGGTGATTCAACTATTCCCCGTGTAGAATACTTTCTACACACACAAGGGTTATACACACAATTTTTCTGATACAAGAGCTGATAGTGGGTAGGTTATCAGAAAACACTCCTCAATGAGTAAAATAAGAACAATACAGTGCAAACTATATCTCTCAAAATGAACAAGAATTAAGGCTCAATGCTTAGAGAAGAGAGAATGAAAGTTTTGAATGAATGTTGTATGCTCTTAGTGTTGTGAATGTAAAGCTCTCAAATGATCTATTTATAGGCATATGAGACTTCATATTCAAATTTAAAAAGATTCACATGTCAAAGACAACATCATTCACTTTTTCAAAAAATTCAAATAAAAGGTTCTTCTTTTTCAATTGTCAAAGACAATATCATTCACTTTTTCAAAAAAATCAAACCTAATCTTTTACTTTTGGCATATGACAAAATGAGCACACTTTCTTTTTCAAAAAAAATTCAAACCTAATCTTTTATTTTTTACATATGACAAAAGGAGCACACTTTCATTTTCAAAAAATTCAAACAAAATCATCTACCTTTTATATAAGTCTAAAAAAGTATCAATCACTTTTAAAAATATTCAAATAAAATATGCACATGTGAAAGATGACAATTAATCATCTTTAATATTTTCAAAGTTCAACCCTTTAATCAAGGCATGCACATGCAAAAGATGACAATCAATCATCTTTCAAAATTTTCAAATTTAATTTTCAAAAATATTCATGCACATGTGGAAAATGTATTTTAATGTTTTATGATAAAATATTAATTTTGAGCATTAATCCTAATTTCGAATTTTAAGAGATTTACAACATTACTCTATGACTTTAATGTGAACTTGTTTCCTTCTTGCTCATACTTGGTTCTTTGATGTGCTTGATTCCATTGTGTGAACAACTTGAACTTGAAACTCCTTTATTCTTTGAATTCATTTGTTATCATCAAAATCCATGTGTAGATTTATAATCACATGAAACTTAAAACCTTGGGTTCAATAAACACTATGTTATTTCTCTCCTCAATTCTTATTGGGTTTCCTTTCTCTTTCGATCTTTCTTATCTTCCTCCTCCCCGGCGAGTATTTTTAGACAAAAATTACAATATTATTAAAGAAATGCTTGCTTAATCATTAAGGAGAAGAAAAAAAAAAAAAAAAAAAAAAAAAGCTACATGGGCTCCCTAGTATTTTCCTTTTGAGATTTATGAATTTTATTTATTTCTTTATTCTTTTATATTTATTTTAATTCTTAATACTTTTTTTAAGTTTCGAAATAATTTTAATATATTTTCTTTTGTTCTATGGCATAAAGCACATGCCATGTTAACATAAGAAAATGACTAATTCAATTAATCTCAAAATCACAAACAGTAAAAAAATTTAATTAAAAAGGACAAAAAGAAATTTAATTATAAGACAAACCACGAAGATTAATTTTGTATTTAAACAAAAAAAATAGGAAAAATATTCTCTCACGTGATAGTCAATCATGAAAAGAAAACATTTATTTTCTTGTAAAATAATTTTTTAAAATATTTTAGGCAAAGTGTTTCTTTTATATCCAAACAAATGGACCGTTGATTAATCACGAGTGTCAATAATCATAAATAAATAAATAAATAAAAATAAAAAATAAAAGAAAATTTAATTAGTAATTCCCTACGCTTTGCCTAGTTTGGAAATTCCATCTACCTTAACTAATAAAAAAATACGTTACAATTGGACTCTCTCGCGTAGGAAAGTATTTGTTATTTTTAAAAATGGAATTCAAATTAAAATAATTATGATAAATTAATTTTATATATTAAAGGCAGATCTTCCTTCGTTACCCACATATTATCGTAGCTCTAGCAATATGGAACTGGTTAGAGCTCGATCCACCATTAAATATAATAACCGTTTGGTTTGATTTAGTTCTGTTTGGATATAAAAATTATTTTATTTTATTTTATTATTATAATATTTTTAAAATTTTTATATAAAATATAATAAATAATTTAATTTTTTTAAATTTTAAAATAAAAATAATATTAAAAAATAATATTTTATTTAATTTTTAATTTTTATTTTAATTCATTTGATCTCATTATTCAAATTACATCTTAATAAATTTGGCCACCAAGCGATGGACCATGGTTCAAGAGCAATGTTACATATAGTCGTGAAATTGCAAACGCTGCGCAATCACTTTGAAAAATAGTAGAGTCCACGATTAAAAAATTAATTTTTTTTCATGTGAGTCCTATATTAATTTATTTTTTTCAAAACGACTGCATATCGCTTGTACAACCACGACTGCAAATATCATTTCTCATGATTCAATGACCACCACATGGAGGCTAAACCCCATTTGGAATTTTGAAAGCCAAATCTAGCCACCTCTAGGCACTAGATGATTGAATCCAACCACGAAGAATTTTTTATAGTGATATGGTTCAAAATTCATTATAGTGAGGGTGTCATAAGGCTTGTTGCCTGGTAGGCAGTCGTGGAATTATGAACTTTTACGAGGAGGCTAATTTTTCTTTTATGTGAAACGTTTATATAAAATAAAAAAATTATAAAATTATAAAAATATAATTATATATAAAATTAGATTTTAATAAGTTGCTATATATATATTAATAAAATTTTAAAATACATAACTTAATATATGTTTCAAATTTCTAATGATAATGTTTTTTGAAATAATATTAATCTATTATTATTTTTGTAATGAAATATTTAAAATTTATTTTCTATATAGAAATTATTAAGTGATCTTTTAAAATACTATCTTTTATTCTAGTATATAAGTTAGTTTATTAAGTTTCATGCAAACTCTAGATATTTTTATATCACATTAAGTATATAATATTATAATTGAGAGCTTAAATAAACTTTTTTTACTTAATGAAGTCTAGGATAAAAGCTCTCAACCAATGTTTTAAATTTCATTCCGATAATCATTATGGTTTAAATACTGGAATGGAATATTTTGATACCGGTGCATTCCGATGTACCATATATTATATATAAATATTTATATGTCTATATAAACCAACAATTAATAGAATAAATACATACATACATATAAATATATATATATATATATGTAAGTATGTATCATGTATATGTGTATATACACGGCAGAATTCAAAATTTATAAAATGAGTATAAGTTGAGAAAATCTCAAACTTGAGTTGAGACAAAAAAGCAAACTAGAAGAAAAATAAAAGAATAGATAAATTATTTAAAAAAAATAAGGGGACATATTTAAATCTACAAAAAATTAAAATTATATAAATATATTTTATATTCAAGAATTAATTAACTACCATCTATTTTTTAAATTTACAAAAATGTCATTCAAACACGAGAAAATTACAAAAACAGTTCAAAATAGAATAGAACTCGAAATGTAATTCCGGTTAAAATAGCTAGAATTTGACTAGAATGATCAAAATGGGCTGAAATTTAGAGCGAAACAAAATAATGAGATATAGTGTACCGGATACTAGACTGGAACAGAAAATTCCGGCCAGAATGCAACAGAATTTAAAACTATGCTTTCAACCATTTTTCATGTAAATCATCAACTTTAAATGATTTTTCTTATATTTTCACTTTAAATTCTATATTAAGAAGTAATATTGGATAACAAAAAAACTTTGAGATTTTATTTAATAAGTTTATTATTTATTCTAAACTTGGTTTTAATTTAATTTTGGTGAGGTTACATTCTTGAAAATTAAAAATATATAGAAATTATACAAAATTTTGAAACTATAGTAAAAAAATTGGAGAAAGATATTTCTAGATATATTAAAATTTGAAAAAATTTTAGAAAACATGTGAGGATGGTAATTTTGGGGGGGGGGGCATTTGCTATATTTATAGAATTATAAATAAAATATAGGGTATTGATTACGCCCAAAGAATAACGCAGTAGTTGTAGCACAGCTTTGAGGTGTCGATTCCACAGGGAGACAAATTAAAAAAATAGCAAAAGGGACAAAAAAACTAAAGAAAAATATTAAATAAGTAATAGAGAACAAATATTAATTTTAAATGTAAATTAAAGTGAAGCAAAGTGATTAACGGAAAAAGTACTCAAATTTTACGAACGGTAGAGCGTTGGAAATCCCTTACACAAATCCGATATTTTAATTATTTTTAATTCATTGGATAACACAATTAGGAACTCAATTTACGAAATTCCCAATCGGAAAGTATAGATTTATAAACCAAAATTAAATCAAATGTAACCCTTTGAAAAAACATTCACCACTTTTAAAATACGTAAATTACTACCCATATTGAGAAAATCCAATGACGATAATGTACTCAGGGAGCGATATTGTAGCAAAAAACTAAATCAATATAGATAAATAATTAATCCAAACATAATCAAAGAACTAATCCATTCAATAGAAAAAGCATGACTGAATCTATAAACAGAATAAATTCTATGATTATTCGGAGAAGAAAACATTAATGATGAATTGAGAATGATAAAACAAAAAAGTTTTAGCAATTGAAAATCAAATACATAAATTAAAAATAAATTAGAAATACCATCTAATGTGCAAGTTCATCCCTAACCCTACTTGAAAATTTAGTTATCCATAAATATAATGGACAACAAAATTTTTTAGAGAAAACTGAAGCGAACGGTAGCCATGAAAGTGCTTTTCTCCTCTCTTTAGATCTGCGTCTTGTGCCTCCTCCTCCTCCTTCATTTCGTGCTAATGATATGCTTATATATGGTAGGAAGGAAACCCTAATGTCCTCTTAATTTTCGCATAAAAAAATAGCCTAAATTTTAGAACTTATCTTGGCAGCCACGTACAGCCTTCATGAATTCGAATTTGGAAATCCTTATTAGAGACAAAGTTATAGCCCTTTAAAATAGATTTTTAATGCATTAAGAATCGTATCAATCTGATATGTGAGTAAAAAGATACAGTCAAAACACTAAAATATGTCCAAACTGTCTCCTAGCGAATTTCAGACTTGGATTTCTTGTGGTTTCATTTTGTGATTTTTTTTTTCTTTTCTTCCAAATTGCTCTCAAATCTCATAAATGTCCTCCTTTGAATTTGACTGAGCTTGACTTGCTTTTTTATAAATTCTGAAATTAAACATAAAAAAAAACTGCTTAGGAGTATCCCAACGTAAATAGAAATTCAATTAAAGAATACACATTAATTTCTCTAATTTCTATTCATATTTTAGCATTTTAGTCCAATAATAGGGTATTTAGAGTGCACTTTCGCACACTCATCACACCCTCAACTTACTCATTGCTAGTCCCTAGCAATTTTCATGTGAAAACGACGAAAGAGATTAAAGAAAATCACACATAAAAGTCATCAAGTCACACTTTTTAAATTCACATATCAAAACAATTTAAAGAATCCAATAACCCATCAAGATCAATCCACCTATAGCAATCCACAGAGTGTGTGTGTGTTCTCCAAGCCATAATCATCTTACTACTAACCTTGACGCATGCAACATCAAGAACGTTTCAAGCAAAAGGTTCAACTCCATAACTCACAGGTATAATAGTGTTTCGTGTAAGGGCTTTTTCTATGGAGTTGACAATGGGTGTATACACACTCTTATGGAAAATTAGGCAATTATGTACAAGCAAACATTGATCTTATGATAGGAACACTAACAAATGAGACTTCCACCAATCTTTCCAACAACTTACTTAAGATCAGAACGGTCAATACAAAATATTGTAATGTGGCTTGGTTTCGGGGTTATATGAAAAAAAAGGATGAAAGGGATTCAAAAATTTTCAAGTACATACAAAGGGAATTTTATTAAATATTTCAATAGACCATACTTCTCACTTGATGTACTCTCCAACTTTTCAGATCATCAAATAATAATATTTTTCCTTCTTCTTCCTCTTTTTTTTTCAACAATTTGATGGACAAACAAATGCTATTTTGTTATTCTTTCCATCTCTACCAACTCTTTTTTTTTTAAGCTTACTCAATTGAACACTTTGCAACTTGTACTCTTCTCTTTTTTTCTGTCTTCTTCTTGTTTCTTTTTTTTAATTGAAAATGATAAAATTAAAGAAAGAAAATACAAATTTCACACCTAGTGTATACTTAGAAGTAAAAAGGGTAAGAAAATCTGTGTATAGGTTATACTCCAATGTGGAGAGGTATGAATAATATGGGCATATGAAAAGAAAAAGTTGCATGTGTTTATTGGCTCAAAGTTGGCAACTAGGGGTCTATGATGGAAATGGATAGCTTGAAAGGCTCAAACGTTAATCCTAAGTTGACTTTCGTCATATCCCAAGTATATCTACCATTGTACTACAAACCATGTAATGATATTCTCAAAAGAAATGCCCAATTCAACAGATCAATGAATGCTTATCACAATTTACTGCATTTGTATGCTCTCAATCCTCTCCAAACTCACATGAATACTTAAGTAAAAGAGTTCTCTAACTACATGTGTCAAACCACCATCTTACCACAAAACTTGGATAAGTGCATTAATGGTTCTGTGAATGCTTCAGCAAAAATGATTATGGTGGGTTTGGTGAATTCACGAAGATGGCTATGAATGAAAATGAGTACACATGTGAAAATGATACATGTGTGATGCAAATTAAAAAAAAATTGACACATGAAAATATGCCATAGAGTTCTAACAAGCATTTTAAATACTGAATTTGCACTACCACCCCCAACTTAAATGAAACATTGTCCTCAATGTTTAAAAATCAAAATTGAATGGGGAGTAACTGAAAATGGTAGAATACACCTGATGAGTGACGATGGTAGCTCGCTAAGCACCAAAGATGGTAATCTGAAATAACAAAATGAAATTATCCTGCAATCAAAAATAAAGAAAACAACAGCAAACAAAAAGGAAAAGAAAGAAAATAAGAGAAAACAAAAATAAACAAAGCAAAACAAAATAAATAAAGTAAAACGTACCTTGGTAGTGTGGTCAAGGTTGATAGATTGGATCAACAGGTGGAATGTCTTCTACTTCTGGAACTTGCCTATCAATTAATACTTTAAAGCGTTGACCATTTATTTTAAAGATCCGACCATATTTAGGATCTTCTATTTCTACCGCCCCATTTACAAAAACATTCCTTACTAAAAAGGGGTCAGTCCACCTAAACCGAAGTTTTCCTGGGTGCTTATGGAGTCTAGAATCATATAAAAATACTCGATCATTAAGGTTAAACGTTTTTCTCAAAATATTTTTATCATGA
This sequence comes from Carya illinoinensis, assembly GCF_018687715.1. Lineage (NCBI taxonomy): Eukaryota > Viridiplantae > Streptophyta > Magnoliopsida > Fagales > Juglandaceae > Carya > Carya illinoinensis. The sequence goes on along the minus strand of NC_056756.1, from coordinate 26,942,157 downwards.
AACGCTTTCATTTTAGCCTTATAGATTATAGAGTTCTCATAAGCATCATTTCTCAACTCCTCTAACTCGGTCAACTGAAATTTTCTAGGCTTACCTGCTTCTCCCATATCAAAATTGAAATGCTTAATGGCCCAATAAGCTCGATGCTCGAGCTCCACAGGTAAGTGGCAAGGCTTCTAAAAAACAAGCTTATAAGGTGACATACCTAAGGGAGTCTTGAAAGCTGTACGGTGGGCCCAAAGCGCATCAACTACTCTTAAAGACCAATTTTTATGATCTGGGTTAACAGTTTTTTCTAAAATTTGCTTAATTTCCCTGTTTGCAAGTTCTACCTGTCCACTTGTCTGGGGGTGGTAGGCAGTAGAGATTTTATATACCACCCTATATTTTTTCATCAAAACCTCAAAAAAACGGTTGCAAAAATGTATACCCCGATCACTAATGATAGCACGTGGTGTACCAAATCAAGATAACACATTCTCTTTGAGAAATTTAATTACCGTCCTATTATCATTACTCCTGCAAGCTGCTGCATCTACCCATTTTGACACATAATCTACTGCCACAATAATATATTGATATCCAAAAGAAGGAGGAAATGGTCTCATAAAATCAATGTCCCAACAATCAAAAATTTCAATAACTAAAATTGAGTTTAAGGGCATCATATTACGATGAGATATAACTCCTAACTTTTGACACTTTTCACATGAGCAACAATAGATGTTTGCATCCTTAAATATGGTGGGCCAATAAAATCCACACTGCAGAATTTTTGCAGCGGTTTTCTTCATTGAAAAGTGGCCCCCACAAGTTTGAGAGTGACAAAATTCCAAGACGCTGGCAATCTCTTCATCAAGGATGCAACGCCTAAAAATTTGGTCAGTGCAGTATTTGAAAAGAAAATGATCATCCCAATAGAAATTACGTACCTCAGTTATGAACTTCCTCTTGTCCTGAGCGCTCCAATCCACCGGTATCTCACCTGCAGCCAAATAATTCACAATATGAGCAAACCATGGTAGAGAAATAATAGATAGTAAATGCTCATCGGGAAAATCATCCCTAATTGGCAGGTGGTCAGAGTTATCCTCAAATGTGAGCCTCAAGAGATGGTCAGCCACTACGTTCTCCACTCTTTTCTTGTCTTTGATGGTGATGTCAAATTCCTGCAAAAGTAAAATCCATCGTATTAATCGTGCCTTAACATCATTCTTTGTAAGAAGGTACTTAAGGGCTGCATGATCTGTAAAAATAATAATAGGAGAACCAATCACGTAAATACGAAACTTATTTAAAGCAAATACTACAGCTAGTAACTTTTTTTCAGTGGTGGAGTAATTCATCTAGCCACTATTTAAAGTTCTACTAACATAGTAAATGACAAAAGGCTTTCCCTCCCTTCACTGTCCAAGTACAGCACCTACAGCAAAATCATTTGCATCACACATAATCTCAAAAGGTAAAGTCCAATCAAGTGGCTGCATTATGGGTGCTGAGGTAAGCTTGCCAATTAGCGTTTTAAAGGCCTCTTGACAATCTTGTGTCAACTCAAATAGGGCATTTTTAGCTAGGAGGTCACATAGTGGTCTAGATATGGTGGAAAAATTCTGTATGAACCTCCAATAAAACCCCGCATGACCAAGAAAGGATCTCACGTCCTTTACTGTCCTAAGTGTAAGCAACTTATAGATTAATTCAATCTTAGATTGATCTACCTCTATCCCCCTAGAAGAAATAATATGCCCTAACACAATACCTGAAGGTACCATAAAGTGGCATTTTTCCTAATTCAAAACCAATTCTTTCTCCTCACGAGTCAGCACTCTCTCTAAATTCAATAAGCATGCATCAAAAGTAGATCAAAAAACAGTCAAGTCATCCATAAAAAATTCCATGCAATTTTCAACCATGTCATTAAAAATGCTCATCATGCAACATTAAAAAGTAGCAAGTGCATTACACAATCCAAATGGCATTCTACGAAAAGCATAAGTACCAAAAGGGCAAGTGAAAGTGGTTTTATCCTGATCTTCTAATGCAATTTCAATTTGATAATAACCAGAATAACTATCCAGGAAACAATAGAAAGGATGACCAGTCACACGCTCAAGAATTTGATCAATAAAAGGGAGAGGAAAATGATCTTTCCGAGTGGCAGCATTCAATTTTCTATAATCAATACACATCCGCCACTCAGTCACAAGTTTTGTAGGGACTAACTCTCCCAGGTCATTCTTCACCACAGTAACACCTGACTTCTTAGGAACAACCTGTGTAGGACTTACCCATTTACTATCAGCAATAGGATATATGATTCCTGCATTTAATAGTTTCAACACTTCATTCTTCACCACTTCTTTCATAGTGGGATTAAGCCTATGCTGGGGGTCTCTACGAGGGCTAGTTCCTTCCTCCAAATTAATTTTATGAGAACAGACTAGGGGACTAACACATTTTATATTGGCAATGCTCCAACCTAAGGCTGACTTATGCTCACTTAGGATCCAAATTAATTTCTCACCTTGAGACTCAGACAATTCAGATGAGATAATAATAGGAAAAATATCACCTGGACCAAGGAAAGCATGCTTTAAACCCTTAGGCAGAGGTTTCAGTTCAACTTTGGGTGCTTCCACATTTGAAGGAATTTGTTTTTCCTCTTTCTCAAGCAACTCCTCAAACTTCGGTTGCCAGGCTCGAGTTCCATAATCCTGAGTTCTATCAAAGATAGCACAAATATCAATTACATCAGATGGATTACTGATAGAATCAAACTCAGAATTAACAAGAAAATACTCAAGGGGCTCAAAATCATGAGCTATAGAAACTCCCCTTTCTATGAGTGAGTCAATCATGTATGTCTAGTGACTTTCGTCATTATCTTCTGGCTGTCTTGCAATATGGAAGATATTCACCTCGAGAGTCATGTTTCCAAAAAAAATCTTCATGAGCCCATTCCTGCAATTGATAAGAGCATTAGCAGTGTCAAGGAAAGGCCTACCTAAAATCACAGGAATTTTAAAAGTAGTATCAACAACAGAACTAGTGTCAAGGATTAGGAAATCAATAGGATACTAAAATTTATCAATTTGAATTAAAACATCCTCTACCACACCCCAGGGTATTTTGACTGAACGGTCAGTCAATTGTAATACCACAGTGGTTGGTTTGATTTCTCCTAACCCCAACTGCAAATAAATAGAATATGGCATTAGATTCACGCTAGCTCCTAAATCTAGCAAAGTTTGCCCAAACTCATGATTTCCAATACTGCATGCAATGGTTGGGCAATCAGGATCCTTATACTTGGGAGGAATCCGCTGCTCAATTAGAGCACTAACTTGCTCTGTCAGAAATGCAGTCTTCTTAACATAGTGCTTCCTCTTAACTGTATACAAATCTTTAAGAACTTTTGCGTAAGTAGGAACTTGTTTAATAACATGCAAAAGAGGGAGGTTAATTTTTACCTGCTTGAGATTCTCCAAGATTTCATTGTTAGGATCCAAAGTTCGCTTATTCAGTTTTAAAGTTTGAGGAAATGGTACTTTAACTGGGCTCTTTATTACCTCGGCTTCTTTCGGTAGCTCGGCACCACTATTGCTTTGATCCTCTTCCACATCCTCTGATTTGTTCGTTGTTGGGATGTTTAATGACTTACCACTTCGTGTCACAATGGCATTCACATCCTTCAAATTCTCTTGTGCCATGTGTTGACCATGGGGTACGGATTGAGCTTGAGAAGGAAACTTACATCGCTCATTTACACTCAAGGAGCTTATCAATTTGGACACTTGGCTTTTTATCTCCTTATTTTCTTCAACAACCTGCGTAATTAAAAATTCAAACTTTTGGTTAGTCTTACCGTGTGCCTCAATAAAAGCATGTAAAGTATCTTCTAAGGGGCTCCTAGAAGATGAAGGTGCATGATATGGTGCAAGATATGATCTAGGGGATTGTGCAGGCAACTGGTTTTCAGACTTCCAGCTAAAATTGGGGTGATTACGTCACCCTGGATTATAGGTATCAGAGAAATGTGTAAAAGGCTTCTTGTACATACCTAAGGCATTACATTGTTCCTCATACATCCCTCTCATCTCGGCAAATGTGGGACACTCTTGGGCAAGGTGATCTACCCACCACACACAAAACATGGTCCAAAAGACTACATGATTAGCCACGTGTATTGGCTTTAAGTCCTTAGTCTTCAACGCCTCTAGCTCCCTAGTAAGCATCTCAACCTTAGCCTTTAGGTTATCTTCTTCCTTAAGATGGTAAATTCCACCACCATTTAGGTTTCCTGCAGGTCGTGACCTATTTGTGCTCTTAGTAGCACTAGGTCCAGTCTAAGTGTGAGCTTTTTCAGCAAGCTCATTGAGGTATTGTATGGCCTCATTAGGATCTTTATGTAAGAACTCACCATTACACATCATCTCCACAAATTGACGCTCTCTAGGTATAAGTCCCTCATAAAAATAGCTCATTAAGCGCCAATTCTCATACCCATGGTGAGGACACATACTCAATAGCTCCTTAAATCTCTCACAAGACTGATACAAAGTCTCACTGTCTTTTTGTACAAAGGTGGAGATTTGCATTTTTAAAGTATTGGTCTTATGTTAGGGAAAATATTTATTAAAGAAAACCTAAGTCATCCCATTCCACGACCCAATAGATCGTGGTCTCAATGAGTATAGCCAACTCTTAGCTCTATCATTCAAAGAGAAAGGAAAGAACTTAAGTCTCACAACGTCATCGGTTGCATTTTGACTATGAAAAGTCGCAACTACTTCCTCAAACTCCCTAATGTGCACATATGGATTTTCATTTTCCAAGCCATGAAAAGTAGGGAGTAACTGTATCATCCCTGTTTTAAAATCCAATTGGCGAATATTAGCTGAAAACATGATGCATGATGGTGTGGCTGTGCGTGTAGGGTGGAGGTAATCCTGAAGGGTCCTAGTGGGTTGATCTTCATGTTCACTTATTTTCTTAGAATTAGAAGAATTATCAAACAAATTATCAGAAAAATTAAACTTTGACTCTAACACAGGTCTACAAGCAAACCGACCCAAGGCGTCTCTATACCTGTGCATGCAAGGTAGAGAAAAACGCAACACTAAAAAAAACTACAAAAAGAAATAGAAAATAAAATAAAGATGCAGCAAGCTAAAAGAGGGAACGAAGTTACCGCCTTTACAAACTGTTGAAAAGAAAACTATCTCACAATTCTTCTACCTTCTCCCCGGCAACGACGTCAAAATTTGGTTACGCCCAAAGAATAACACAATAGTTGTAGCACAGCTTTGGGGTGTTGATTTCATAGGGAGACAAATTAAAAAAATAGCAAGAGGGACAAAGAAACTAAAGAAAAATATTAAATAAGTAATGGAGAAAAAAATTAATTTTAAATGTAAATTAAAGTGAAGCAAAGTAATTAACGGAAAAAATACTCAAATTTTACGAACAGTAGATCGTCGGGAATCCCTTGCACAAATTCGGTATTTTAATTATTCTTAATTCATTGGATAACACAATTAGGAACTCAATTTACGAAATTTCCAATCGAAAGGTATAGATTTATAAATCAAAATTAAATCAAATGTAATCCTTTGAAAAGATATTCACCACTTTTAAGATACGTAAATTATTACCCATATTGAGAAAATTCAATGACAACAATATACTTAGGAAACGATATTGTAGCAAATAACTAAATCAATATAGATAAATAATTAATCCAAACATAATCAAAGAACTAATCCATTCAATAGAAAAAGCATGACTGAATCCATAAACAAAATAAATTCTATGATTATTCGGAAAAAAAAACATCAACAATGAATTGAGAATGATAAAAAAAAAAGAATTTTAGCAATTGAAGATCCAATACACGAATTAAAAATAAATTAGAATACCATCTAATGTGCAAGTTCATCCCTAACCCTACTTGAGAATTTAATTACCCATAAATATAATGGACAACAAAAATTTTCAGAGAAAACTGAAGCGAATGGTGGCCATGGAAGTGCTTTTCTCCTCTCTTCAGATCTGTCTCTTGTGCCTCCTCCTCCTCTTCCATTTCGTACTAATGATATGCTTATATAGGGTAGGAAGGAAACCTTAATGTCCTCTTAATTTCTACATAAAAAAATTGCCTAAATTTTAGGACTTATCTTGGCAGCCATGTTCGACCTTCAAGGGTTTGAATTTGGAAATCCTTATTAGAGACAAAGTTATAGCCATTTAAGATAGATTTATAATGCATCAAGAATTGTATCAATCCGATATGTGAGTAAAAAGATACAGTCAAAATATTAAAATATGTCCAGATTGTCTCCTAGTGAATTTCGGATTTAGACGTCTTGTAGTTTCATTTTGTGATTTTTTTTCTTCTTCTTTTCTTCCAAATTGCTCTCAAACCCCATGAATGTCCTCTTTTGAATTTGACTGGGCTTGATTTGCTCTTTTATAAACTCTGAAATTAAACATAAAAAAAAAAAACTGCTTAGGAGTATCCCAACGTAAATAGAAATTCAATTAAAGAATACACATTAATTCCTATGATTTCTATTCACATTTTAGCATTTTAGTCCAATAATAGGGTATTTAGAGTGCACTTTCGCACACTCATCAGGTATACTTTGAATCTTTTAAAAATTTTAGGGGTCCATGGCCCTTTTAGTCATAAGGTAGGTCTGCCATTGTGGGCAAGTAGCCGAGAATCCCATGTGACACCACAAATTTTGAGATTTTTATTTTAAGAAAGTTAGAGTTTACACTATAATTAGAGTTTATATTTTTAGAGAGTAAATTAGGTTTAGATATAAAACTAGGCACTTGAGCCCATATTCATTCATTAAGGTTCATTATTGAGCATCCAAGATTACATATCGTTATGGAGGATTAAATTTGAGAAGATTGTCAGGTATGAACTAGTAACTCAAGCAACTAAGAAATACTGAACAACTAAAAATGGAAACACGAGAACACAAGAAAATCCAAGAACTGAAATCTTGGAGAAAATAATGGGATTTATTCAAGGTAAATCCTACCTCCAAAGGGATCAACAATTCAACCAAAAATCGCTACCTCTCCTTCAGATTTCATACCCTTTATACTCAATTGGCTTACGACTTCTTAGACATATAAAATGCTCTGTTTTACTCAACTTTCGAATTATTACAAAAACTCACCGTTTCACTTATCTAAACTCACTATTTCACTCACTAACTTTACATCACTTACAACACAATTCAACGCACCGTTTAACTAAACGTTACGCACAATTTCTTCATTCTTCAAAACTCTATTAACTCACTTGCACTCCTGATAGCCCATAACAATTCCTCCCTACTTCAAGAGCCTTGTCCACAAGGTAGTAGCTAAGAAATCTGCTACTACTCTCCTTTACTTTCCCTGCAGTTCTTTCTCTTCACTTTAGATTCACAGGCCACCAAGACATACTAAACTCTGCCCTCTTAAAGAATCTTGCCTACAAGGTCTAGGTAAAGGTCCCTCAATCTTCACAAGCTCTCCCAAGTACTGGCCTCAAGTGAAGTACCTAGCCACTTCACTAATACTTCAGTCACTCCTTAATTACCCCCATTCTTCTATTCAAAATCTCTTCATGCTTAAGTTGAATATTTCCCTCAGCATCCACCGGTGGTAATTTGGGTAAGGGAGTGACCTATTGTCCAAATTTCTTCTTAAGTCAAGAAACATAAAAGACAGAATGTATTCTAGCAATAATAGGTAAATCAAGTTTGTAGGCTATTGTTCCTATCTTGAAAAATACCTTAAATGATCCATAATAATGTAGGGCCAATTTAAGGTTATGCCTCAAGGAAATTGAATTATGTCTACAAGGTTGCAATCTTAAGAAAACCCAATCTCCAATCCAAAATCTAGAATTGTCTCTCAATCCTCTTCCTATCAGCAAAGAACTTCAACATCTCCTGTGCATTTTTTATATTTTCTTTCAATAACAGCAACACTTCTTCTCTAGACTTCAACTAATTATCCATAGTTGCATTCATTGTAGTACTAGGCATATAAGATAGTAATCTTGGAGGTCAATATCCATACAATACCTCAAATGGGGTCATCCTTGAAGAATAATGAAAAGTGGTGTTATAACACCATTTAGCTAAGGGCAACCACATACTCCAACCCTTACCCTTAGGCTTAGTATTTGTATGGCATCTTAAGAAAGTTTCAAGACACTTTCTTAAGCTTTCAGTATGCTCATCTGTTTGTGGATGTTAGACAAAGTTGAAAGACAAGACAGTCCCTTGTAGCTAAAAGAGTTCTCTCCAAAATGAGCTAGTGAGAGCTACATCCCTATTAGATATTATGGACCTTGGCATGCCATGTAACTTGAATCCTCCTGCAAAGAAAACTTGAGCAACTTTGATGGCCGTGTAAGGGTGAACAAGAGAAAAAAATAAGCATGTTCAGTTAGTTTCAGTTAGTCTATCAATGACAGATAGCACCACACTAAAACCATTTGATGTAGGTAATCCTTCCACAAAATCTAGGGAAATGTTAGTCCAAGAAAACTCGGGTATGGGTAATGGCTATAACAAGTTTGCTAGGTGCATTGCTTCATACCTATTCACTTGGTAGAAATCACATTGTTTGACAACTCTTCTGATATCTTTCCTCATTCCCTTCCAATAAAAATCCTGCGTAACCTTCTTTAAAATTTTATGATAGCCCACATGACTAACTTGTGGACTATAGTGAATATGTTGTAAAACCTTCAACAAGAACTTAGATTGTGGAACAACCACCATCTTTTCTTTCCTGAGTAGAAGTCATTGTTGCAGTGTATAATGTTTCAGAGTAGTAGGATCTTGTTGTAGTTGTGAGATTATATCCTAAATCTTAGGAGAAAGAGAGTAAATTCTCTTAAGATCCTTAATCCATGTAGAGGTTGGAAATGAGATTACTGTTAAGTCTCCATCTCTTTCTCTTGTCTCCTTGACAAGGAATTTGCAACCTTGTTTTCTTTGCCCTTTTTATACTTAATTGAAAAATCATATTTCAAGAGTTTAGTGATTCACTTTTGCTGATTCTCAGTTCCCACTTTCTATTCTAGCAAAAATTTTAATGCTTGTTTGTCAGTTCTTATTTTAAATGGCTGACCAAGAAGATAATGTTTCCACTTTTGAATTGCACTCACCAATGCCAACAGTTCCTTTTCATAAGTGGAAAGTGACAAGGTCTTTCCCTTAAGGGCTTTACTATAATAGGCAATGGTCTGCCCCTCCTACATCAACACTGCACCTAAGCCTAGCCACTTGCATCACATTCAATTGTGAAGTTCTTAGAAAAATATGGAAGCTTCAAAGCTGATGGTTGTGATACAACATTTTTAAGCTCTTCAAAAGCTCTAGTAGTCCTATCATCCCATTCAAATTAATTCTTCTTTAGTCAAGTAGTTAATGGAGTTGCAATTAAGCTATAACTTCTAATACACTTCTTATAGTAGCTAATAAGGCCAAGGAAGCCCCCCAACACCGTCAAAGAACTAGGAATTGATCATTTTTATACAATAACAAACTCATATATTAATGGTTTATTTGAATATACACATGGTGGTTTGCGGCAAATGTTAGGATGGATTGTTATATCAGAATGAACCTTATAACTGTTTAAAGAACAACTTAATGGTTGCAGAGTGTAATCTTTGTAACTAGTGGTTGGGTGTTAACACTTCCTAGTTTCCAATTGAATATATTAGATGAATGTTGAAACTTATTGAACAAGCTCGATACAATCATATATCGTTGTGATTTTTGGACTAAATCTTGACTGCTAGTTGTCATGCACATGATAACTTTCTTATGATATAGAGTTTAAAGTCTGTATATTGTCTAGTTTGGGAATGTTGATATATATCCATGAGTGTTTCTAGTAGATCATGTCATTGCTAAGAATTATTTGTTTAATTCTGTAGTTTGGCCAATAATTGTGATTTGTGTATTTTAGAATGTGGTTGCACATTGATGGCATATCAAATTCCTTATAATATGAAAGTGTTTGGGGGGTGCTGTAAAAATGTAGTTTGATCTTGATTTTGAATTAATAGTTTTAAATGTTTTATTGTATCTGTTATTGTACTTGCGATTTGCTTTGGTCACTTCCACGGATGTTCAACATCAATGTCTTAGCTACGGATGGTTGAGTATGCATGGCCAGGTTGATGTAAATGTATTTTTTTTTTTAATGTGATAGTGAAGACATTATTAAAAGAAGTTGTATCTATAATGTACTTCTAATATTCTTTGTTTCAGTTTTGTAGATGAATGGATATTTTACACCTATTTGGTAGAAAGAAGACAAGACTATAAGAGTTAGGCTAATGGTGTGCTCCTTGAGAAAAAGTGGGTGATTTCGGATAAAGATAAACTTTGGAGGTTCATATTTGTTGCACTAGTTCTTTGGTAATTAATTAAGCTAGATGGATGGACATTATTAATTAAATATTAGACAAATTGTTGCATCTTTAGTTATGTATAAACAATGACATTGTGACTGCTATGATCATTGGGTTTGTCAGGAACAACAACAAATTAGATTGTATGATTAACTAGACATGCACTTGTCCTCGCATGTTCTTCATGAATAGATGATGTTAGCCCATTCTTTTGTTCTATGTACTACCTAGATTTTGATATCTCAATTGTATTGATTTTGTATTTTTCAGCTAAGTGATTTTTTTAAGCAACAAATATGATGAATGAATTAGTTAAACCTTCTTAGCATAATTGGGTTACAATAAATTAACAAATAATGCTAAGCACTAATATAGGTAGAAAATGCATTTTCATTACTATAAATTGCCTATATTAGCTACACTTTGTGCAGTAATTGTTTTTAAAAAAAGTCAAAACATTTTCCCGCCAAAAAAGTCGCTAGAATAGACTTTTACGTTGCTAGTCATTATACATTTTCCAGCATTAAAAATAATCGGAACAAAATTCCTTTCTGGAGATTACAACAATCGTCAGAATAAGTTTGGTGACATTATTTTTCTTAATTGTGGTGACAACAATCGTGCCAAATATCTATTTGCGACTAAAGCACATGTTTTTCCCGTCCAAAACCTATCGTGGCTAAAGCTTATAATCGATAAGTTATATAGCGGCATATAATATATTTGCAACAGCTAATAATATGACAGGAATGCTAGACGCAAATCTAAATATCATTTGTTCTTGGACCAAACAACCGTAAGGATTAACAATTTGCAGCAAGGTCTTAAATGGCTACCATATTTTGTGGCTGGGAATTACACATATTACGCCAATATGTGTCGATGCAAATAATGTGGTTGTTGAGGTTTGATTTGATTTCTTGCTACAATTTCTCTATTAAGACAGGACAATTGTTGCGACTTGGAATCGAGCTAAAGTAGACACAATTGACAATTGCGGCGCAAATGACATCTTTTTGGAGCGATTGGTCTCACCGAAATTGACCATATTCCTTGTAGTGTAAAGGACATTGAAGAAATTAGACCCTAAACAAGAAGTAAAGGAGATTACTAACTACACTGAAGGATTGTGATCCTAATTGATTCATGCAACACTTAGAATTTTGTGGATCATGCAGTAGTTAAGAGATCAAAATTCCCTGTTTGTGTTAAAGAAAATGTGAAATTTAGGATGTCAAATGTTGATCAATTACTTAGTGAAGGGAAGGGGCAGGGAGTTAAAATTAATATCCAAGCATTCCTATTTTCCATGGATCTGCTTGTGTTAGATTTGGCAGGATGTGATGTAGTCTTAGGTGTTCAATAGCTACAAACCTTGGGCACAATTGTATGAAATTTTGAGAAACTGATTATGCAATTTACCTTTGGGGGCCGAAATGTCAGCTTGGTTGGGCTGGCATCCACTCAGTGGTTAAAAGAAAGTTCTTGTAGGGAAAGAGAGAAGTTAGAGACAGGGGTGTATTACTATAGTTGTTGGGGGAAGTGGAGCTAACGTGAGAGACCATATTATCACCAACATTGCAAAATATATTGCAAAATTTTGCAAATGTGTTTTAGGAGCCTCAAGGACTCCCTCCTAGTAGGACATATGATCATGCTATCAACTTACTGCCAAGGGCAAAACCAATGACTGTTTGACCTTACAGATATCATTTTTATCAAAATGATGAGATTGAGAAGATAGTACAAGAACTAAGATTGAGAAGATAGTACAAGAGCTGTTACACTCGGGGGGGTAATTCAGACAGGTCAAAGTCCCTTTTTCTTCCCTAATAATTTTGGTCAGAAAAGTAGATGGTTTATGGAGACTTTGTGTTGACTGCAGGGCTCTAAATCAAGTGACAATAAAAGATAAATTTCCTATTCCTATGGTAGAGAAATTATTGGATGTGTTGAGTGGCTCTACGATATTCTCTAAATTGAATCTTAGATTTGGCTATCACCAAATACGAGTCAGACCTGCTGATGTGCATAAAATAGTCTTTCGTATCCATGAAGGCCATTATGAATTTTTGGTCATGTCCTTTGGCTGACTAATGCACCATCTAATTTTCAGAGTATGATGAATGAGGTTTTCAGACCTTATTTAAGGAAGTTTGTGCTAGTTTTTTTTATTTTTTTTATTTTTAATGACATCCTGATCTATAGCCAAAGTGAGGAAGACCATTTCAAATACTTGAACTTGACTCTGGAATTCTCAGGAAACATAAGTTGTTTGCAAAAAAATCCAAATGCCAATTTGGATGCCAAGAAATTGGTTATTTGGGTCATTTGATCTTGGGAAAGGGAGTGAGAGTTGACCTCGAGAAATTGAAGGCAATAGTAGATTGGCCTAACCTAAGACCTTGAAGTCTCTAAGGGAATTTCTTGGGTTAACAAGTTATTACAGGCATTTTATAAAAAATTATGGCAATATTGCTGCTGCCCTTACAGCCTTGTTGAAGAAAAATAGCTTCAAATGAGATAATACTATAAAAACAACTTTTAATAAGCTAAAGAGGCCTTGACCCAGCCACGAGTTTTGGCCTTACCAAACTTTTCTTAACCATTCCAGAATGAGTGCGATCCCCAGGGAAGAGAGTGGGGGTAGTCCTATTGCAACAAGACATACTAATTTCATTTTTCAGTCAGGCTCTAAAAGGAATGACCCTTCTGTTATCCACTTATGAGTAGGAATTATATGCATTGGTAATGACCATACAAAAGTGGGGGCTTTATCTATTAGGAAGATCGTTTGTGGTTAAAATTGACCACCACAACTTGAAATACCTATTGGATAAAAAAATAGGCACCCTTATGCAGCAGAAGTGGCTGAGTAAGCTACTTGGGTATGACATTGTGGTTCAGTACAAAAATGGACCAGAAATAGAGTGGTGGATGCACTCTCGAGACAAGGGGAAGGGGATGAAGAAAGTTCTCTAGCTCTAATCTCAGTACCTTCAGTAGATTGGGTGGAGGAAATTAGGTAGGAATATGTTTAAGGATCTTGAATTACAACAGCTAATTAAAAAGTGCCAAGAAGGGCACCTGAGCCAAAACTATTATGTGAGGGAGGAACTGCTTTTTTATAAAGGTAGACTATATATACCAAGTGTTCCAGAACTCAAAAACAAGTTAGTAGAGGTTTGCCAAGTGCAGAAAATAGAAAATACTCTCCTTAGTGGGCTACTACAACCACTGTAAATTCCTACCCAACCATGGTCTCCCATTACAATGGACTTTATAGAAGAGTTATCCATTTCTAATGGGTTTAGTACCAACTGGGTAGTGGTGTACCGTATGACTAAGTACAACCACTTTACTCCCTTGGGCCACACATACTCAACTAAATCTATGACCCAACTTTTCATCAAGCATATCTTCAAATTGCATGGCCTACCAAATTCTATAGTGTCTGACAGAAATAGTACTTTCACTAGCTCATTCTAGAAGGGGTTGTTTGCAGCTCAGGGTGATAAGCTGTATCACCCATAGACTGATGTTCAGTCTGAGATTGTTAACAAGACCCTAGAGACATACCTACAGTGCTTTGTGTGGGATAGGTCCAAAAATTGGGTGAAATGGGTACCACTCGAAGAGTACTGGTATAAGACCAATACCCATGCCTCTAGCAAATCTAGCATGGTAACTCCTTTTGAGGCTTTGTATGGATACAAATCATCGAGACTCCTATCTTACGGCCCAAGACTTTCTAAAGTCGAAGAAGTGGATTCTACTCTAAGAACAAGGGATCAGATTTTACAAACATTAAAAATCAATCTCAATAGAGCCTAAGAACAGATGAAAAAAATGCAAATCTGAAGCGAAAGGAACGAATTTTCAACATAGGGGACAAGATATACTTATGGTTTCAACCTTACCGCCAAACCTTAGTGGCCCAATGAAGAAACCTCAAGCTGGCTACATGCTTCTACGACCCATTCAAAATCACAAACAGAATTGGGGACGTGGCTTACAAGCTTAAACTTCCACCCAGTATGCAGATTCACCCAATTTTCCACATCTCGTAGCTCAAGAAACGGGTGGGCAATGGCATCATAGTGTCAACATAGCTACCACTAGTCAATAATCACAGAGTGTTGCAACTAGAGCCAAAGGAAGTTTTGAGCCAAAGAATCTGACCAGTCAACAATTGGGCCATGACGGATCTATTGATTATGTGGCAGGGGCAAAGTAAAGAAGATGTAACTTGGGAGGATTATTACAAGCTCAATTGGCCTTCCCACACCTTGTGAGCAAGGTGTTTTTAATGGAGGGGGTAATGTAATAACTATGACCACGAACAGCGGCAGCTACTAGGTGGTCGACGGTATATAGGGGGTGAACTAGGATTAAGGAAGTAAAGAGATAGAGATGAAATGAAGAGATAAGTTGAACTAGAAGTGTCAGGACTTCAGAGGCTAAGGAATGGAAGCTATTTGCTGTGGGCTGGGCTACAGTTGGGGCCATGGGCACATTATTTTTCTATCTTTCATTATGTTGTTTTAGTTTCAATTCAGTGTAAGGGTTTCAGACCAATAGTGTAGGGCCTACAAGTCTGAGTCTTTTTTACGATTTTCTGTTATTTTCCAAGAGAATAATACTAGTCATTTTAGTTGATACTCATTTTTGTTATAAAATTCAAATATATTCCATTAGAAGGTGCTAGTGAGGTTTATGCAAAATTATTATAATATAGTTACTTAGAGAATTTTCTCTTAACTTTTCCATTTTCTCCTGGAGGACTCTCCCCTCAAAGTGAGATTTCCATTTCTTTTTCCTTGCCTGTTACATGCATCTCAAACCATCCAATGTTTTTTTTTTTTTTCTCTCTTTTTTAAATAATTTATCTTGGTGGTAGACATGTGGCATGGCTACATCAAGTCAACAAACTATTTTTGTTAGTAGGAAGAGTTTTGGTACTCGTAATCTTCACAGACTATATATTATATCTATTTTTATTTTTTAATTTTAATTTTTTTGTTCTTTTAAAACTAATTGAATTCTTATACTCATAATTCATTTACCATAAATTTGATAAGAGAAAAAGATAAAAGAAAATTAAAATATAATGTGTAATGTGTAGAGCCAATGAGTAGAATTTTTGAAAAAAGTACATTTGTTTTCATAATCATTTTTAACTCATTTCATCTAATCATTACAATTTTTTCAAATTTTCATACAAAATAAAATAAAAAATTCAAATTTTTAAAACTTTTAAAATAAAAATAATATGAAAAAAATATATTATAATAATATTTCATTTAGCTTTCAAATTTTACCTTAACTTATCTCATCTTATTTCATTTATGAAAATAAACCAGAGGTAAATATCAAAGCCAAATGAAGCACCTCTCTTAGGGCTCTCTAGGTGGGAAGTGACACAGAGAAGTGAAATGTAATAGAAGAAAGAATAAAGTTAGGGATCCCGCTGAGTGCTCTTGCTCCCATTTTTTTCTTAATAATTAAGAAAATGTTGTTTAATATTATTGTGAATTTTTATTTTTTTAATGATTTAAAATTATTAAAAAATAATATAAAATTTTTTTTAATCTAGCAGGAGCCCAATCGTGAATTTAGAGGCACCAAAAAAAAAAAAAAAAAAAACTCATGAGGGTAATAATTTTGTAGTTTAATCTTAAGATAAGTTAATTGTCCAATCTTTTTTTCTGAAGACCTGCCTTTGAGAGGGAGGTTCTTAAAAAATAAAAAATAAAAAATAAAAAATCTTTAAAAACAAAAATTTTTATTCTCACCGATGGTTGGATTCGATTGGGTCTTTATATATATATATTTTTTCATAGTTAATGATAAATGAAGTATTTTTGGACGATGTTATAAATTTTTTTTTAAAAAGAAATATTTAAGCGTATAAAGAACATTTAAAAAAAAAAAAAATACCTTTTAGATCTTGCACCCGGCTCGTGCTACAGTTGCAGCACTGCTCGAAAGAAAAAGATTTATACAGAACCTGCGCATCTACGCTTATACGGATCATACTCCATCGTTAATTGGACACCATCTCTGTATCCGTACTTTCTTCGGTAGGGGAGTGGACTTGGCCCGGTAGTTTGTTTAGCGATAGAGAATGAATAAAGGAGTTGGCGGAGGCGGCGGCTTGGGAAGTGCTGCCGTCGGTGGTGGAGGCGGACCCACGGCGGCTGCAGCGGCGGCGGCAGCTCAGAAGCAGAAGTCGTTGCTACAAAGAGTCGAAACCGACATCGGCAACATCGTCGACAACTTCAGCCACCTCGTCAATGTCTCCCGGGTGATTTTTTATCTATTTTTATAAAGTTGCATACATTTGTAAATACAAACTAAATCTGTTCATACCATGACTGTTTCTTGCGAATTTCTGCTCAAATTCCTTTTTATTTGGTCTGACATAAGTGGAGGGATGATAAATCTGACCCTCAGGGGAATTAGGATTCAGGATAAGGAAGCAGAAGTGGTCACGTTAAGGTAATTGGAAACTGGATAAATCATTTCCACGAAACCAGTATTTTAGCTCTAACAATAAATTGTTCAAATATCTTTCAAAGGGCGGTGCTGCTCCGTAATGCACCACCCTGACATTGCCCTTGGTCTAACCTGCCTTCAAGACAGTAATGGTTGTCTCCCCCAAATGGAAATCCTAGTCCTATGAGCCAGCCCTTTTCTGCCTTGACCTGGGCTCCTCCTAGTTCTTGGTAGCTTGGGTTTCTCCAAATAACTCAAAATATGTCATTTTTCTTTGTAATCTCACTGGGGTTTGCAGCGATGGAAGAACTATTTTGGAAACAAAGAGATATTCTAGTTTTAAGATTTCTAAAGGAACTGCTAGGATGATGTTTAATGCCTCAAGAAGTGGGTGTTCAACCTTTAAATTCTACCACCAATGCTTTTGATGGCGGCCCCACAGATTTATCTCAGTAATTTCCCAGGGAAGGGTGGTTGTCGAATAGAAGCCTGAGGATAAGTTAGATTGTTGAAGAACCTTGGACACTTTGTGAGCAACAAAGGAATAAAAATTAAGGATTTCGTGCTCAAAGATATCTTGCTTATGTCCACCTTATGGGTTAATATCAACTAACAAAGTTCCTCATCATCCTTTTGAACGACTGTTCCATACATATCAGAAGTCTTAACTTGTGTTAATAGAAATGAAGGACTCCACCCATTTTCATAAAGCATCTAAGTTTCTTGTTTAATGCTTCTTTGTTTGGAAGCATGTCTAGAGTAGAAGGTACAAGCCATATGGTAGTATAGTTAAGTATAGTGGTGATTCTCATCACTGCAGACCTAGGAAGGGGATGGGGATGGTTTAGTTCAAACTTGTCATATAACCTTCCCATCAGATGTGTTGTTGGTTACTAAGCACTTGAGAAGGTTCAGACTATACTTATCCAAAAAAAAAAAAAAAAAAAAAGAAGGTTCAGACTAACATTTACTGATTTTTAAACTATGCACGAAGAATGAGATACAAATTGACTGAATCAGCATCTCTTTCATTCAATAATGCCTTGCTAGCAAAATCACATGACCTGAAACTTAGGGAAAGATCTCAACTGTCGTTGTTTTCTAACATGAATCATATTCGAAGTATGTGATGAACACTTTTTGGCTAGGACATTGTCTCCATTTGTAGTTTGGCTTGCATCCTTTTCCCCAACCTCACCAGGGACATTAAAACATAAGAATTAAATGAGTTGAATACTCAGTAAATTGATACATCACACAGCCAATAAGGTAGAAATAAGTTTGTTTTTAAAGAAACATTCAGACATTTTAAGAAGACACTCAAATGTTTCACCAACCTTTTTCCTTTAATCTCTTAAGTGGACAGCACACACTTATGCTGTGTCTAATCCCAAGGATCACAGTTTCGTTCTTGTGACCACAGGTGGAACATCCTTTAAGATATGGATATCACTCGATAACTTGGGTGTTCTGGACTTCCTGTGTCAATCCCTGTGGACCATACAAGATGGCTGCCCTTACCTCTTCTTTATCTCTGATATCACCGTTCATCAATCATAAGGCCAAGAAAACGATTTAAGTCATTTGCATAAATTCCAAACAATCACATTGGCTTCCTTTCCTTTCCTCTCTTTCTTTTCCTTTGCTTTTTCATCATGTCATATAATTATAGCATTTCATCTCTTTTTCAAATGGTATTGGATGCATAAAAAGGGCTACCTAGGGTGGCTACATAACACCATAATACATGCATAATCTTTTTTTTTTGATAAATTAATACATGCATAATCTTAGAGAGACATTACATTTTCATTCGAAGAAATAAAGGTATGATCATATCTAATTACCTTGTTTTCATAGCTTGCACAATATCACCACTTCTTTTGCAGCCTAGGGATATCTATTAATATCAAACCTTTTTACTCTTGCTAACGCATAAAATCCCTTTCATACATGCTTTTGTAGACATGGACAGATCCGATTTCCTTGATTTCAACTTGTGTTTTCAAAGAAAATTCATGAATAAGAACTTGGTATCAAGTTGACAATGATGGCCTAACTTCTATGGATGTTAAGGTCCTTGAAAAGTCTCCTATGGTTGCTGTTTCACCCCTTAGAAACTTTCTACAACCACCTTAGTATTCTGTCTCCTGATCGAATAGTGTTAGGTGTCAAATGTAAAGAGCATGCATATGTCATTGTTTAAATGGCTAAAAAATCTACTATGCTAGGGCTGATGGTAATTTATTTTTGTAGTCTCTGTAAAGCCTCTGTTCAGGTCTGCTTTTGGGCCTAAGACCTTTTCATGGGCCTAAAAGTGCGATCTTAGGCCTAAAATTGCTAAGTTTTCGTGTGCATGAGTGTGTGTGTGTGTGTGTGTGTTTAGGCTGCATAATTAGCCTCGTGATTTCAGTCTAGAGAAAACTTTCTTGGTATTCGATTTAAGGGGCAAGGCGTTAAAAACCCTAGGGATACTTTAGTATTAGAGAGGTGGTGCTATCAAATTGTTAAAGCAGTGAAAATCCCTCTAGGGAAGGGAAGTTATCTGTACGTTCCTTTTAGGAGGCCACGGCCATTCAGGATAACAATCTTTTTCATTGATGGAGCATTTGAAGGAGTAAGGCAGGTACGTTCATCGCCTTCTTTATATGGACAGCTTCCTTTGGGAAGATCTTGACCAAGGACAACTTAAGGAAATACGGGATAATTGCTATTGATTGGTGCAGCATGTGCAGAAAAAGTGGAGAAACAATGGGTCACTGGCTACTTCATTGTGATGTCACCAAGGCATTGTGGGATGATTTTTCAATAGAGTTTTACTTGCAGTGGTTGTGATCTCCTTGCCAACTGGAGAGGTCTTTATGGCATCCCGCAAATTGCAGCAATATGGAAGATGGTTCCCATATGTCTACTATGATGAGGGAATGGAATGACCAGAAATTTGAAGATAAGGAATGCTCTCTGGAAGAACCTAGAAGTCTCTTTTTCAATACGTTGTTTCTCTGGGCAATAGCTATAGACTTCAGTGGGCTCAATTTTGATGGTTTCCTTGTTTCTATTTCTAGATCCTGACTAGGTGTTTTCTCTTGTATACGCCTATTCCTATGACAGCATTAATAAATTGCGTTTACTTGTAAAGGCAACTGTTTTAGTTTGCAGGAAATCGAAGTATAACAATTTTTGATGCCCCCAAGCTCTTATACTAATTATTAGGAACTTACCTCTCGGAAAAGGCCCTACAAAAGCTGATGACAAAATTCTGGATGAAGAATGTTTCTCATAAAAATAGAAATGAAAAGAAAAGCAGTTATTAGGAACTTAAATATATTTCTTGGATTGCTTAATTAGGAATCTTGAATAAAGAGAAGAAACAGAGCTTTCATGAGTTCTTTGAGGCAGTCTGGCCTCTTTTATAGAACACTGTACAAATTCTGAATGATACTGACCAATGAATTCTATTGATTAAAAAAGAGCTACATTTATGGTCTATTGAAAACCAAGGATAATGAACTTACTAATATTTCCCAGTTGATAATTTAGTTTGAATAACATCACTCAATCAATATCAATTTTCACTTATTGATCAACCTATCAAAATTTTTACTTACCAATCAATAACATCACTCTGTTGACAGTAACTACTGACTCTAACTTCACAACTCCTAGGAAAAGTAACTTTCCACAGTGCACAATTTCATTGCTCTGATTGAGCAAACGTACTTACTACGTCAATGATTCAAAATCCTTTGCAGTTGGCTTGAAGATTTTATGGGTACTTTGTGTTGCTCTCACCTGTTTTAGAAGGGAAGAGTCTCATTCCTAGAATTTGCTGAGATGTAATATTGGGAAGGGGAAGTCTAGGGCCTTAAAGCCATCTTAAACTGTGGAAAGCCATTCCATGGCAACATTACTCGAGGTGTACTTGTGGGAAACTCCTTCCTAAGGCCTGGCACACTTGGCATTAACCGGGATTCTGTTTTCGGACACCCGGTGCCAACAAAATAAACAAGGAATGTGAAAATGAATTATATTGGTGTATACAGAAAATAATGGGTGCCAACAAATTAAACAAGGAATGTGAAAATGAATTATATTGGTGTATACAGAAAATAATGGGTCAGTGATCTTGTAACGGATTATATTGGCTTTGTTTTTTATTTTTTTTCTATTTTAGTAAAGGGAAGTTTTACTAAAGGTGGCTTTGTTTTATACAACCTTTGTTTACTGTAGGTGAATGATCCACCAGTAAGAAATTCACAAGAAGCCTTCATGATGGAGATGCGTGCAGCTAGAATGGTAAGATTAGTTGCCTCTCTCTCTCTCTCTCTCTCTCTCTCTCTCTCTCTGTGAGAAGTGTGACTGTGACATATACTTGTCGCTGGAATCTCATTTATCTATATCTAGATTGCGAGCTTGTGAAGCATTTTATGATGAAGGAAGAAGGTTTGGATTGTCAGGGAATTTTGGAGAGTTTTCTGTAACGGAAAATTTTGCCCATGTGATTAGTCTAGAGTAATATATGACCTCAGTAAATCTGCGGTGCTATCCTTTGAAATTTCTTAGACCATATAAGTTCGTGGCTTTTGTGCTTGTTTCTTGCAAAAACTAATGCTGCTGATTGTGGATTGAGAAGTTAGAACGTTGAATGTACTTGGCTGGGGTCTCTGTGGCCTCATCAGTAAGACCCTAAACTAATGCAATCTTTCTAAACCTTCAGTTTACGAATGCTTACACACATTCTATTATAGGTTCAAGCAGCTGACTCCCTGCTTAAGTTGGTGTCAGAGCTTAAGCAAACAGCAATCTTTTCAGGATTTGCATCCCTTAATGACCATGTGGAGCAAAGAACAGTTGAGTTTAATCAACAGGCAGAGAAGACAGATCGGATGTTGGCTAGAATTGGAGAGGAGGCAGCTGCCAGCCTCAAGGAGCTTGAAGCGCATTATTATTCTTCTGTGGAGAGGGCGAGTCAATTGCAAAATGGGGATTTACGATGAACAGCACAAGAGCAGCTGCTGTCTCTTTCCCTTTTTGGGTGGGGCGTGGGGTTGTCGGACCTGTTCGACCTTGATTTAAGCTCTCGTGAGGGTCTATAGCAATATTTCCATTCAAACACTATCTGCAACTTCAAGTTTCTGTTATAAGTTAACTGCAGGATCTGGATCATTTATAAGTTCCATTGTAAATGTTTCCATGCCACCACTGATTAAATTGTCAATGAATCCAACGTGGGTATGATTCAGAACTGGTTAGCATCCGTATGTGTTTCTTTAGGTCACACAATGAGCACATGCGAACTCTACAATATTAAACTCAAAAACACCAAATTATAGCAGAGAATGGGCATCCCTTGGAATAGGGCTGTTCAACTTGGTTCCAATCCGGAAATACTTGGACCGGAACTCGGATTTTAAATCCGGACTGGAACCAGACCGGTTATCCTGGGTCAGATCCAAGCCAAAACCTGGATTCCGGGTTGAACTCGATTTTATTTATTTATTTATTTTTTTAAGAAAAGTCTACATATTATTAATTTTTTTTTTCAAAAATAATATTGGAAGCTTTTTTTTTTTCCTCCTCTAAAAGCCTTTATTTTATTACAAAGAAAATTTTTACTCATGACAGACAATTGTCCTCTCAACTCTGTTCATATCCATCTAGATCTCTCTCTCTCTCTCTCTCTCTCCATGCTGCATAAAACCTCCACCACAAAATGCCAGAACCTATGACAACCCACCTACCAAAGCTACTCCTCATCTTGGCCCCCTCAACACATCCAACGACTGATCTTCTCTCATTCCATCTTAAATAAGAAAAATGCTTATCATTATAATTTTTCTATTTTACTCATTACAAAGAAAACCTGGCAATCCCATGGTACCTTAGATCCCAGCAATGCGCACGACCCAATTGTGTTGTTGCTTGTTCTTGGTGGATATGCTGTCCTTGAGCAGCACAGGAATGCTATGAGCTCTCCCAAGCACTCGACGGCTGCCTCCTCCCTCTGGTGATCGGCCTCCCTTGACCGGTCAGATAAAAATCTAGCCCGAATGAACAGTTCTATCTTAGAATAGTCCAATCGAAATATTTATATATTTTAGCAGTTTTTTCAGGTTAATAATTCATATGGATCTGTTTGGGTGAACAATGATGATCAAATGGTTGACCTTTCGAGTGTGCTTGCCCTGAGAGCCTATACAAAACTAAACCCTTGTTTAAGTACGTAGGATTCTTTGATATAGGTTTATTCCCTATCTTCAAGCATTCCATCCCATTCCACATAACACTATTTTTCCTATAAGTTAAGGAAAAATTTAGGGATTTGGTTAAAATCTCCCATACATCCGAAATCATATTTTAGGAAAAAGGTTTAGAAGATGAACAGTGGTTCACCATATATATGGAATCACTATTCATCCTCTAAATTATTTTTTATTAATATTTTATTCTAATAAAAAAAATAAATTATTCTTCCAATCATCTACACTTTTTCACATACTCATATTTATTATAGTTTTAAATAATAATTTTAAAAATAATTTAAATAATTACGAAAATATGAAAAAAATTAATTTTAAAAATATTATCATACCCTCAAAAAAATAATTTAAATTTTTGTTTAAAATATTTACTAGAGTAATAATTCAAAACATAAGAAAAAATATTAAGAAGTTAAGTTTGTAAATAGAAGTGAGAGAAAAAATGTAATAGAAAAATATTATTTTAATATAAAAGAGAAAATATGGGGAATGAGATGTAAGAAGTTTTTTAAAGATGAGTAAAATTTAAAAAAAAAATTTAAGAAATGTAATTTTTAACTAAATTATAAAATTTTTTATAATAAATGAGATGTGAATACTCTAACACGTGGACATAGATAACGTGTGAAGAGAGACACCTTTTGAGGTAAAAGGTGGCTGATTTCAAGGGATCGACCCAAGACCAACGCATAGATTCCTGGCTGTCTATATTGATAATGTAGATATCAAAGCTTTTCAGTAATTGGCTCTCTATTTGGCGTTAGGGATAACATGAAATCCAACACTTTTCAGTTACACCATACAAAATCATAACAATGCATGTCTCACGTTGTAGGAGAGCGGTAATTACGAGTGTAGAAAATTAAGAACCATTGTCTTAAAGAACACGATAAATAACTAAAAAATTCATTTCATTATTTGTTGAAGTTAGATAAGGTTTATTAGATGATCTAAATAAACATCAGATCCTCTTGAAAGATCTCAGATGGTTTAGGTTGATCTGTAAATAGTAATATTTTGTAGGTCTCATTGATATGTATTTAAATTTATAAAGTAGATTGAGATAGATTTAACTTTTTTATGGGAAGTTAAAAAATATATATATATCTTATCAATGATTAGTTTGAGATGGGTTGATTTGAGTGTGTTTCAAATATGACTTAAGAGAAGAAATTCAAGTTGGGTTTTGTGCTTGCCTTACAACTTATGTCTAATTCTTGAGATTATACTTCTGGGTGTGTTACATAGAATATAAAAGGTATGACATGGCAGAACTCTCATGCAATAGGGTTTGCCACATTCAAACACGAGGAATTATAATCTACTTAGCATAAAATCATCCTAACGTACATAAGTTTTTTAGCAGTGCCATTTGTCTTTGTCGTAGGGTTTCAATTGACAAGTTTCTAACATTATAAGCAATATTTTCATTTATAGAATTTGGTCCTGAACATGCCATAACATAACCTTTAAAGAAAATGATGAATTTAATCAACTATGACATGGAATCAAATGCATGCTTACGAAGTCATTCTAAATACAATGCAATCACATTCGTAAGGGCTGGAGAAAAAAATTCAAGATTTCTTTTATATGAATGTTAGATGAGAATTCTCAAATTCATTCATATACATCAAGCAAAGCATAATTCTTATCAACCGAATCCCTTAGTTGTCTTACAATCTAAGCCGAATTATTGAGATTACACATCTACATCACTTAGGAGACTATAAGAGTCTCTAAAAATGATTTTATCCTTTAATATCAAGAATTTAAGATGCAGCAATGCTACATACGTACAGTCGTGGAATTGCAAACGTTGCGTAATCGCTTTGAAAAAAAGTGGGGTCCATGATTAAAAAGTTAGTTCTTTTTCATATGGGTCCCATATTAATTCATTTTTTTAAAGCAACTGCACGCCGCTTGCACAACCACGACTGCAAATATTATTTCTCTTTAAGATGATTATTCTAAAAAGAAATATTTAAAGAGAGTGGAGTTTCCTTTTATATCACTTGATCTGCATGTACCCAAAATAAACAACTAACAGATAATTCCCTTCTTGAGAGTAGTCTAGAGGGTAGTTATTAAAATTTGTACTTAAATTAATAAAATTTATGGAGTTAATTAACTAGCCTAGAATTAATAAAGGGATAGAAGTTTGGAAATTATTTGTTACCGACTCAAGAAGACATATTTCCTACTCCTTTCTCTAGGCCTATTAAGTGACCTAGGGGCCTATTAGGCAACCTAGGGGCCAAGCTCAGATAGCTGGGCCCTAGTTAAGATACCACACATGCTATAAATCATAGCCATAGCCCCATGATAGGTGAAATGAGAAGCTAACAATCTCCCAATGGCCATGATATTTTCTATAGCTCTCCACAAATTGGATAAATTGCAAGCAACAAGAAAGAAATTAATTCAAATAATGAGTGCCAATTTGGTTTCAAACTAGATATAAGAAAGTTACGAGTCTCTAGAGGGCGCCCATTGCCACTCTATACATATCCATCAGCTCACATTCAAGAAGATATGCAAACATTTCTATTGCAATCTACAATCAATATTATAGCAATTCCCCTAACCTAGGCATCAAAGGTGTTCCTACACCTTTGAGCATTTCTCTTTAGGCCCCAAGGAAGAAGGTGTAGGACCTTCTTTAGTAGAACTAGACTTGTCGGTAGGGCTAACCTTAGCGCGGGAAGAGGGAATTCCAACACGAGCTTTCTTTCCCTTCTTGTTCCCTGCAGTCAAAGATGATGGCCTCTTTTTCCCTCAAGGCAACAGTGGGGTGCCCAAAAACTGGCGACCAAACATGTGCGCTCTGCTAGGGGAGACAATAAACCTATTAATGTTGGCACAAGTCAGGAGGGCTTCCATTAAAGTCGAACTGTCATTTTGTTCCACCCAAGCTTGTATAAAAGGGAGATGTGCCTTTGGCATTAGAAAGAATAATCTCAAAACTTTAGTCATCGTGAACATGGCCTTACAAAGCTCAGATTGGGAATTCATGACGGCTGGCTTCTCTTGGGGGAAATTCCCAACCTCATTAGAAACAAAGAAAAAATTTCATTGCCAACCTTTGGCATGGGAAAATTGGTGCTTAAGTTGGGCCACTCAACTACCATAATGACCTTAGAAACTGTAGAGATTCCCGTCCAAATGACGAACACCATGAATATAGAGAAATTCATAGGCTATCAAGTCAGGATACTCGTCACCCATGGGCTCAAGAACTTGCCTCCAAGCAATACAACAAGCCATCAGTATCCTCCAAGAGTTAGGCACCAGTTGAGCAAGGGCAAGCCCTAAGAAATCTAGAATATCTCTTACCAGATAGCAAAAGGGCAAATGAAGCCCCATGAGAAACATCACAGAGTATGAGGCTATAGAAACGGCTAGGCCCCTAATATTAGTTGCCCCCTGTGCGGCTCAGGAAAGTTTAGAACCATCGAATCTGGGATTTCCTAACAATCCCTCATGGAGTCAAAGTTAGATCGGGTGGTTGTTACGACTCACTGATGGCCATCGAAGACATAATGCCGATTGACTTTAGTTTCCTCAACACGAGAAGGAGAGTTGCGGGGTCGAGAAGAATTGCCCCCTCGAGAAGTAGATGTGTGGAAAAAGTTGTGAGAAGCCATGGGGGTATCGAAAAAGCAGTGAAGGGCTGAAGGTGCAGCAAGAAAGGTTTGCAAAATAGAGAGAAAGAAAGGTAATTGATAGAGTTGGAATGGGAGACAAATTGCACAATTTGAAACCACAAGGTAATAGGGAAAGAAGCATGTAGAGTATGAAAAAGGAGGAAGAAAGAAGGTGCAGAAATGGAACGACTCCTCCACTCCTTGACATCCAAGGCTCAGAAGGCCAAAATGCAGATCACGAAGCAACACAACGAATACAAGTCCTTTCATGCCGCACGTGAAGAGATTTCGTGGGATAACTGGAGAAGACATACTTCCTACTACTTTCTCTAGGCATATTACGCGACCTAGGGACCAATCCTAGATAGCTAGGCCCCAGTTAAAAATACCATATGGGCTATAAATCATAGCCATGGGCCCATGATGTGATGACCCGCTTTTGAGTGTACTTTCGCTGAAATGGTTGTTTTTATTTTAATTAATATATTAGTTTATTATTTTAATTTATTTGCGTTTTAAAATTATTTTTTTTAATTTAATTGATGTTGTGTTTTATTTCTTTTAGTTGTTTTGTGGTTTTTAATCTCGTTTCGGCGGTTTAGTTTTGTTTTCCGGAATGAGGATTAGACCTCATCTTTTTCCCTACACCTCTTTTCCTTTTTCCTTTTCTTTTTCCTTTTTCTCTTTTTTCTTCTTTCTTTTTCCTTCTTTTTCTCTTTTTTCTTTCTTTTCTTTTTTTTCTTCCCTTTCCCGCTCGACCTCTCTCTCTCTCTCTCTCTCTCTCTCTCTCTCTCTCTCTCTCTCTCTCTCTCTCTCTCTCTCTCTCTCTCTCTCTCTCTCTCTCTCTCTCTCTCTCTCTCTCTCTCTCACGCCGGAAAGCCTCAACCCCCCGATCTGCGGCCGTCCGGCCATCGTGCGGCTCATCGCCGGCACCGGTCGACTCGTCTCCATCCGGCGCACCTTCCCACCAAAACTCACCCCCATCCGGCCGGCCGTTTGGCCGGAAAACCCCTTTGAAGCCCGCACGACTTTTGCTCCGATCCGCCGCCGTCGCTCCACCTCCGGCCACCATTTCTTCACCACTTCATCACCGGTCCCTTGCTGTCCTAACCCACCTATTTTCGGCCTCCAACGACCACCGGAACAGCTCCTACGAGCTAGCTTTCCTTTTTGGGAAATCCAGCCTCCCACCGCCGTTTCTGCCGCCACCCACGGCCAACCACCACTTCCAATAGCTTCACAATCATCCCTAGACCATTCCCTATCAATCCCAAGCCCTAGTTTGTCCCCGTTCAAAAGTGGATTTTTCACAACCCACGGCCACAATGAATTTTCACTGTGACGTTGCTTTTTCTCCGCCGTTTGCAACGCCGCGTGTTTTCTAAAATTGCCATATAGCGCTGTAAGTATTTTCCAAACCCTATTTTCAGATTTAAATATATATTGCTCTTTCAATAATTTATTGCTGCTGGTTGGTTGATTCTGGACTGAGTCCGAGGAGTTCGGGGGTCGGATGGATGGAGGACGGAGTTGCCTGTTTATTTGATTTATGTTGTTGGATTATTTTTATGCATTGTTATGGCATTGCATGGTGCATGCACGTGTATTTGTGAAATAGTGTGAAAAGCCTGTGTATTGGCGTAAGTGGTCTTACGGGTGCGTGTGTATCACGACCCCAAGTCGGGATGGGGTATTATCCCGGTGGAGCTCCTCTGGTCACTCGGGAGCGGAATAAACTGAGTGATGTCCCCTGGGTTGTCGCTAGACGAGGGGAG
This sequence comes from Carya illinoinensis, assembly GCF_018687715.1. Taxonomy (NCBI): domain Eukaryota; kingdom Viridiplantae; phylum Streptophyta; class Magnoliopsida; order Fagales; family Juglandaceae; genus Carya; species Carya illinoinensis. The sequence continues at coordinate 26,913,533 of NC_056756.1, read as the reverse complement.
CGGGGGCTAGGGGTTGCTTGGCTACGAATGCGCCGGGCGCGGAATCGGGCATCGCTCTACGCACCTACTCCGTGGCCCTTCACTGGTGAGGGCTAGAGGATGCTGGCTACGAACACGTGGGGCGTGGAACTGGGCATTGCTCGTTAGGTGTCACATGCGTAGTGGTACTCTGCGGTGTGGCACTGGAGCCAGGGTATGCGGATGACCCCTAGGGGAGGTCATGGTGCATACGGATAAAATGGATTCTGGTTTGAGTCGGTTAAAGGCCAAATGTGACTTTTGGCGTGTTTTTTGAAAAGGATGTGTTTTTGGGCCAAATGGGTTCTTTTGGCGTGTGTGGAAAAATTATGTTTTATGGGCTTTGTGTATTGGGTATGTTTCATGCATATTATTTGAGTTCTATGTGTTTTTATCTGGTAGTGTTTGGGTTTTTCTTACCTGCGGTACCATTTTTGGTTCTGTAGCTTTTGGTGCAGAGTTTGAAGATGAAGAGGAGGAGGCTGAGCCCGAGGATGCGGCTCCGCCGGGTTGCTGATGCTATGTTTTATATTTGGTTTAAAACTGTATTTGTGTTTTTGTAATATTTTATTTATGTATGTTTTAAACAGCTTGTATTACGTTAAGAAAAAATTCTGGTACCTAGTTATGACTTTCGTTATCCGCTGCTTGTTTTTTTGTGCACATATGTTGCCTTTGCACACACTTGGCACCCGTCGATAGGATGGTGACCCGGGTTGTCACCATCCAGACGTCTCGATTTCTCCGTGTTTGAGCGTGGGGATTTGGGGGCGTCACAGGTGGTATCAGAGCGGTTTGGCTCTGGGTAAAACCACATGTCTCGTAGGTAGTACCAGAATGTTTTTTTATAAAGTTGTGTTTTAAAAATTATGTTAAGTACAATTGTTTTATTTGTTTGAGCTTGTTTGCTTGTTTTTATTTATTTATTTGGTTATGTTTTTGCAAGCTGGTTTCTTCTGTTTCTTGTTGTGTGGTGTTGGTTTTGTTTTTGTTGGTTTTATGATGGTTTTATTTGTTTTCTTAAAGAAGGGTTAAGAGTGGTGTTGTGGCAGGAAAATGGGGAGACTAGGGAAATCTACTCAGGAACCACGGGACAATACCTCCAGGGATGACTCCATAGCCGAAGCAATACGGCAGATGACGGAGTTTATGTAGCAGAGTGCGAGGCCTCAACAGACAGGGCCTTGGCCACAACAAGGACTTTGGCCACAACAAGGGGGTCCCTGGCCACCACCAGGAGGGCCTTGTCCACCACCAGGAGGGCCTTGTCCACAACAAGGAGGGTTTTGGCCACAACCAGGAGGTCCTTGGCCATATCAAGGAGGGCCTTGGATGTATCCAGGAGGGTCCAGTAGTATGGTGCAAGCCAGATGCACCTATAAGCGCTTCCTGGCGCATAGGACTCCACACTTCACTGGAGATGAGGATCCACTTCAGGCTGGAAAATGGATCAAAGATCTGGAGAGAACCTTTGAGGTGTGTGGATGCACTGAGGCACAACAAGTACTCTACGCCAGTTATCTCTTGCAAAGTACCGCTTCTTATTGGTGGGATACCAAGAGGGTGATGCTGGAATCTGAATTGGGATATTTCGCTGCGGTGACCTGGCAGCGTTTCAAGAAGGAGTTCAATGACCGCTTCTTTCCAGTATCGGTAAGGAAGCAAAAGACAAGAGAGTTCTCAAATCTGGTCCAAGGGGGAGCGACAGTGGAACAATACGCCCGGAGATTCATAGAACTTGGGCGATTTGCTCCTCACCTTATCGCGACTGAGGAGATGCGAGCAGATCGTTTTCAGGAGGGGCTACGCCATGACATACGCCGTATGGTGGTCAGCCATCGGATATCCACTTTTCAGGAATTAGTGGATGTGGCCACCCTTGTGGAGCGGGAAAATAATCTGAGTGTGGGCTCCCCTCCAGGGCATAAGAGGCGGAGTTTTTCTGGTGAAGGAAGCAGCTCGGGTTCGCCCCAGAATTTTGTTCAGCGGACCGGAACTCGACCTCAAACGTCCTCGGGTGTTCGTATGGGAGGACGGGTGCCTATTTGTGAAGCTTGTAATAGAGCTCATGACGACGAGTATCGGATGAGTAGCGGACCCCAGTGTTACCGGTGCGGCCAAGTGGGACATATCGTTCGGGATTGCCCCGTCAGAGTTCAAGGAAGCCGTGGAGGTAGACACGGTGGAAGAACCAACCCGAGACAAGCAGTGCAAGCCCGGGTTTATGCTGTCACACCCGGAGAGGTGGATGATGAGGCGCCAGCGACCCGTGATGCTGGAGTAATTACAGGTATGGATTAATTTAATTTTAAGTTGGATTTAATTTTTTTGGTGTATTTGGTTTCTCCTTTGTTTTTTTTTTTTTTTTTGGATTTCATGGGTTGATGTGTCTGGTTCAGGAAGAGTCCGTTTGTATGAGTTTTATGCTTGTACTTTGTTTGATTCCGGTGCTTCACAGTCGTTTGTATCTTCCACGTTTGCTCGGGTGTGTAATTTGGTCACGGAACCGTTGCCTAAGTCTATGGTAGTGGCTCTACCTGATGGTGAGATGGTGTGGTTCCAAGGTTGCTTTGGGATGCCCGTTAAATTTTGAGGGAAGGTTCTTGGATGCTGATTTGGTGGTGTTCAAGCTGTTGGGATTTGATATCATCCTCGGGATGGATTGGCTATACCGATATTCTGCGAGTATTAATTGCAGAAGTCGGATAATTAGCTTTCAGCTTCCAGATGGTGATTGTCTGGAATTTGCGGGGAGTAAATTAAAAGAAAAGCCGATGATTATATCGGCGATTCAGGCAAGAAGAGAGATTGCATGGGGAGCGGATGCGTTCTTGGTTCAGATGGTGTCTACGCCGTCTGAGAAGAAGTCTTTGGCAGACATTCCAGTTGTGGAAGAATTCCCCGATGTGTTTGTGGATGACTTGCCCGGACTACCCCCTGTGCGAGAGATGGAATTTGTTATAGACTTGGAACCTGGAGCGGCTCCTGTGTATAAAGCTCCTTATCGCATGGCACCGGCTGAATTAAAAGAGTTGAAGACTCAGTTGCAAGAGCTGGTAGAGAAGGGATTTATTCAGCATAGTACTTCACCGTGGGGTGCACCAGTTTTATTTGTTAAAAAGAAAGATGGAACCCTCCGTATGTGCATTGATTATCGGGAATTGAATAAGGTGACCATAAAAAATAAATATCCTCTCCCGCGGATTGATGATTTATTTGATCAGCTTCAAGGAGCAGCCGTGTTCTCTAAAATTGATCTGAGGTCGAGATACTACCAGCTGAGGATCAGAGACAAGGATGTGCCTAAAACTGCTTTCAGGTCGAGGTATGGACACTACGAATTTAAGGTGATGCCGTTTGGGTTAGCTAATGCCCCTGCTGCTTTCATGGATTTAATGAATCGAGTATTTCGATCTTATCTGGATTCCTTTGTGGTAGTGTTCATTGATGATATTCTGATTTATTCCCGAGATGTTGAGGAGCATGTGTATCATCTTCGTCTGGTACTTGGGAAATTGAGAGAACACCAGTTGTACGCCAAGCTCAGCAAGTGTGAATTCTGGTTGGAAGAAGTTAAATTTCTTGGGCATGTAATTTTCCGAGACGGAGTGGCTGTTGATCCTAGTAAGGTAGAAGCCATTTTGTCATGGCAGCGTCCGACTACAGTGCGCGAGATCCGGAGTTTCTTGGGGCTCACCAGATATTACCGAAGATTTGTAGAGGGTTTTGCTCGCCTATCCGGACCTCTCACAGCTTTGACTCGGAAGAATACAGAATTTGTTTGGTCAGATAAATGTGAGAGAAGCTTCCAGGAATTAAAGAACAGATTGACGACGGCACCAGTGTTAGCGCTCCCAGAACCGCATAAGCCATTCGTAGTCTTCAGTGATGCGTCTAAGTTTGGTTTGGGTTGTGTCCTTATGCAGGAAGGACGGGTTGTAGCCTATGCATCTCGTCAGCTAAAGGACCATGAGAAGAATTATCCGACGCACGATCTAGAATTGGCTGCGATTGTTTTTGCCCTCAAAATCTGGCGGCACTTCTTGTATGGGGAAGCTTGCGAGGTATTTACTGATCACAAGAGCTTGAAGCCTTTGTTTTCCCAGAAAAATCTGAATATGAGGCAGAGGCGATAGCTGGAGCTAATCAGTGACTATCAGTGTGAGATCAAGTACCACCCGGGGAAGGCTAATATAGTTGCTGATGCTTTGAGCCGGAAGTCACACTTGGAAGATGAAGCCGAGCCGTCAGAATTGGATTCGTTGCTTTGTGGGATGAGAAGGCTCCTTATAGAGAGTTCACAGCAAGTGGAGATTTTATCTTCAGTTCTTGATATTCGGGTAACTGATTTTGAAGAATTGAAGACTCTCCAAGGAAAGGATCCGAAGCTGCTGAACATCAGAAAAAGAGTCAGAAAATCTCGAGGGTCGTTGCATTATAGCATGGATAACGATGGGATACTTCGGTTCCGAGATCGCAGAGTGGTCCCCAAGGACTCTGAATTCAAAGAGCGGATCATGGCGGAAGCTCATGCGGCCCCTTATTCAGTTCATCCCGGCAGTACAAAGATGTATCGGGACTTGAAGAAAAATTACTGGTGGGATGGAATGAAGAAGGACATTGCCTTATATGTTGAGAAATGCCACACATGCCATCAGGTGAAGGCCGAGCATCAAAGACCTGCAGGTATGCTCCAATCCCTCCCTATTCCTGAGTGGAAGTGGGATGACATCACGATGGACTTTGTAGTGGGTTTGCCGAGAACGCCTAGTGGAAAAAATTCTGTTTGGGTGATTGTTGACCGGTTAACGAAGAGTGCTCATTTTCTGCCTGTTAATAACACCGACTCTTTGGGTAAGTTGACCCGCTTGTATGTCAAAGAGATAGTGCGGCTACACGGCATACCAAAGAGTATAGTGTCGGATCGAGACCCGAGGTTCACGTCGCAGTTCTGGAAGAGTTTGCAGGCAGCTTTGGGTACTAAGTTGAAGTTCAGTACTGCTTATCACCCGCAGACAGACGGCCAGTCAGAGCGCACCATTCATACCCTGGAAGACATGTTGCGAGCATGTGTCATGGAATTCCAAGGGAGTTGGGAAAATCATTTGCCGCTCATTGAGTTTGCATACAATAACAGCTTCCATGCGACCATTCAGATGGCTCCCTATTAAGCTCTTTATGGGAGAAAGTGTAGGTCGCCCTTGTGTTGGGATGAAGTTGGGGAGAGTAGGATAATTGGACCCGAAATAATTCTAGAGATGCAAAGCCAAGTCCAGATCATCAGAGATAAAATGGGGCAGCTCAGAGTCGCCAGAAAAGTTACGCTGATACCAGGAGGAGAGAGTTGTCTTTTGAAGTTGGTGATTGGGTTTACCTTAAAGTCTCTCCCATGAGAGGTGTTAAGCATTTTGGTAAGAAGAGGAAGCTAGATTCGAGGTATGTCGGCCCTTTTCAGATTCTGGAGAAGGTAGGGTCCGTCGCCTATAGAGTTGCTTTGCCAGATTATTTTGGGGATGTTCATGATGTCTTCCACGTATCATCCCTGAAGAAGAGCTTTGGACAGCAAGAGCCACGCTTCGTCGACCCAGCGGGTATTCAGTTGCAACCGGATCTCACTTATGAAGTTGTTCCGTCGCAGATCTTGGATTGGAAGGAGCAACAGTTGAGGTCCAAGACTATACCTTTGGTTAAAGTGGCTTGGGGAGATCCGTTAGCTCAAGACTTCTCTTGGGAGCGAGCAGCGGACATGAGGGAGCAATACCTGTACTTGTTCGAATAAAGAAGGTATGTATCTTAATCTTGGTCACAGTTGGTTTATGTGCTTTCATGTGGCTTGCTTTAAGTTGGTGGTTGCTCTGCAAATTTCGAGGACGAAATTTGTTTTTAAGGAGGGGAGGATGTGATGACCCGCTTTTGAGTGTATTTTCGCTGAAATGGTTGTTTTTATTTTAATTAATATATTAGTTTATTATTTTAATTTATTTGCGTTTTAAAATTATTTTTTTTAATTTAATTGATGTTGTGTTTTATTTCTTTTAGTTGTTTTGTGGTTTTTAATCTCGTTTCGGCAGTTTAGTTTTGTTTTCTGGAATGAGGATTAGACCTCATCTTTTTCCCTACACCTCTTTTCCTTTTTTCTTTTCTTTTTCTTTTTTCTCTTTTTTCTTCTTTCTTTTTCCTTCTTTTTCTCTTTTTTTCTTTCTTTTCTTTTTTTTTTTCTTCCCTCTCCCGCTCTCTCTCTCTCTCTCTCTCTCTCTCTCTCTCTCTCTCTCTCTCTCTCTCTCTCTCTCTCTCTCTCTCTCTCACGCCGGAAAGCCTCAACCCCCCGATCTGCCGCCGTCCGGCCACCGTGCGGCTCACCGCCGGCACCGGTCGACTCGTCTCCCTCCGGCGCACCTTCCCACCAAAACTCACCCCCATCCGGCCGGCCGTTTGGCCGGAAAACTCCTTTGAAGCCCGCACAGCTTTTGCTCCGATCCGCCGCCGTCGCTCCACCTCCGGCCACCATTTCTTCACCACTTCATCACCGGTCCCTTTCCGTCCTAACCTACCTATTTTCGACCTCCAACGACCACCGGAACAGCTCCTACGAGCTAGCTTTCCTTTTTGGGAAATTCGGCCTCCCACCGCCGTTTCTGCCACCACCCACGGCCAACCACCACTTCCAATAGCTTCACAATCATCCCTAGACCATTCCCTATCAATCCCAAGCCCTAATTTGTCCCCGTTCAAAAGTGGGTTTTTCACAACCCACGGCCACAGTGAATTTTCACTGTGACGTTGCTTTTTCTCCGCCGTTTGCAACGCCGCGTGTTTTCTAAAATTGCCATATAGCGCTGTAAGTATTTTCCAAACCCTATTTTCAGATTTAAATATATATTGCTCTTTCAATAATTTATTGCTACTGGTTGGTTGATTCCGGACTGAGTCCGAGGAGTTCGGGGGTCGGATGGATGGAGGACGGAGTTGCCTGTTTATTTGATTTATGTTGTTGGATTATTTTTATGTATTGTTATGGCATTGCATGGTGCATGCACATGTGTTTGTGAAATAGTGTGAAAAGCCTGTGTATTGGCGTAAGTGGTCTTACGGGTGCGTGTGTATCACGACCCCAAGCCGGGATGGGTTATTATCCCGGTGGAGCTCCTCTGGTCACTCGGGAGCGGAATAAACTGAGTGATGTCCCCTGGGTTGTCGCTAGACGACGGGAGCAGGGGCTAGGGGTTGCTTGGCTACGAACGCGCCGGGCGCGGAACCAGGCATCGCTCTACGCACCGACTCCGTGGCCCTTCGCTGGTGAGGGCTAGAGGATGCTTGGCTACGAACACGCGGGGCGTGGAACTGGGCATCGCTCGTTAGGTGTCACATGCGTAGTGGTACTCTGCGGTGTGGCACTGGAGCCAGGGTGTGCGGATGACCCCTAGGGGAGGTCATGGTGCATACGGATAAAATGGATTCTGGTTTAAGACGATTATCTTAAACCAGCTAGTAAAGGATATGGAAAAAGACTTTTTTTCATTCTCAGAGTAGCTATAACCTTCCCTTCCCAGTCTCTAGCAATAACTCCTATTCCAATCTTGCAATTCTTGTAGATTTTGCTAAGTATCTTGTCAATTCCTGACCACAATGTTAGGATGAGTAAATTTTGCTTTAAAGATGAACTCATTCCTTCTCAACCAGATTTTCCTTGCAACCATAGCCACTTCCTTTATCTCTTCTTGTCCCAGAGCAATCAATATATCTTCTATCATATCTAGAAAGTTCCTATTAAAAAAGTGACTCTTTTTCTTCTTAGAGCACTATCCCCAGACAAGTTATAACTGCTAATGATTATAACTATAGGAGACGCCATCTGTAATTCTTTGTGCAAGTGGTAAGCACTTTTGACAATGAATTAACCATTTGACGATCCTTTTCATATCAACTTATCAGAGCTATTAGACAAGCTAAATGGAATTTGTGCAATCGGATCAGCTTCTTCCTTTGCAAAAATATCCTATAGCAAATCAGTTCTCCATGTTTTTGTTCCATCATCAATAAGCTCATGAACTTTGGCACTACTCTCCAGAATTTTAATAGGGCTTTGAATCTTGGATGGTGTAAGCTTGGAGATCATCCACTTATCCTTTCCTATGTATGCTTGATCTCCACTGCCTATTCTCTAAATTGTGCCTGTTCAATTAAGGGTCTCGTTGCAACTATGCTTATCCAAATAAATGAAGGCTCGTTGCCCAATCTAGCCTGCATGAAAGAAGTCCCCTGAAAGTACTTGGCTTGTAATACCTAAGAAGCTAAAGATTGAGGGTTCTAAATTAATCTCTAGCCTTGTTTAGCAAGCATTGCAAGATTGAAACTCTCCAAATCTCTAAAGCTTGTTCCTTCTACTGATTTGGCTTTGCCCATAGTATTCCATGCAACCCAATGTATTTTCTTCTCATTTTCTTATTGTCTCCACTGATAATTCTGCATAACCTTGTTGATTCTCTTGAGAAGCCTGCTTGGAAGCTTGAAGACACTCATATTGTAAGTAAGGAGAGCTTGCATGTGATGACCCCTTTTTACGTGTATTTTCACTGAAGGGTTGTTTTTAATTTAATTAATATATTGGTTTATTTATTTTAAATTAATGTATTTTAAATCGGTTTTAATTTATTTGATGTGTTTAATTTATTTTAATCGTTTTACGGTTTTTAATATCGTTTTCGGCGGATCGGTTTTTGGTATCCGGAGTGAGGATTGGACCTCATTTATTTTCTTTCCTCTTTTTCTTTTTCCCTTTTTCATTTTCTTTTTCCTTCTTTTTCTTTCTTTTTATTTCTTTTCTTCTTCTTTCTTCTTCTTCTCCTTTCTCTCCCACGTACGCACAGCTGCCCCTTTTTCTCATTCCCGTCGCTGCCACTTTGACCGGCCAGTTCTCCGCTGTCCGGCCACCGTTTGGTGCACCGTTACCACCATTCTCTTCCCCTTCCACTAAAGATCATCCCCACCAATTTTTAGAGCCATCGGACCAGCCGTTAGCTTTCGAGAGCTGCCGGAAGTCGCTGCATCTGCTCTGTTTTTGCCCCTGTCGCCGGTTGCTTTCGCAGCCCAGAACCGCCGCTCGCCGGCGGCGTGGCCTACACCACCCACCCAGTTTTCTTCCCCTCTCACCGGTGAACATCCCCACCAAGTTTCACCTCCATCCGAGCCACCGTTAGCCACCACGAGCTCCTCCAAGCCACACGGGTTTTCACCGATTCCGGCGCTGTCGCACCACCTCCGGCCACCATCTTTTCACAGCTTCTTCCCCTACCTCTTGCCGACCTAAACCACTCATTTCCGACCTCGATCCGTTGCCGGAGCAGCTCCCACGAGCTCAACTCCGTTCAACCCCTTTTTGGCCTTCGACCGCCATTTCCACCACCACCCACGGCCAAAACTCATTTCCTTTAGCTTCATAAATATCTCAAGACCATTCCCTATCAATTTTGTGCCTTGGTTTGTCCTCGTTCAAAAATGGGTAATTTATTACCCACGGCAACAGTGTAAATTACACTGTTACGTTGCTTTTCTTCCGCCGTTTGCAACGCCGCAAGCTTTCTAAAAATACCATATAGCGCTGTAAGTATTTTCCAAACCCTATTTTCAGATTTAAATATATATTGCTCATTCAATTTATTTTATCTGCTGGTTGGTTGATTCCAGACTGAGTCCGAGGAGTTCGGAGGTCAGATGGATGGAGGACGGAGTTGCCTGTTTATTTGATTTAAGTTGTTGGATTATTTTTATGCATTGTTATGGCATTGCATGGTGCATGCACGTGTGTTTGTGAAATAGTGTGAAAAGCCTGTGTATTGGCGTAGGTGGTCTTACGGGTGCGTGTGTATCACGACCCCAAGCCGAGATGGGGTATTATCCCGGTGGAGCTCCTCTGGTCACTCGGGAGTGGAATAAACTGAGTGATGTCCCCTGGGTTGTCGCTAGACGAGGGGAGCGGGGGCTAGGGGTTGCTTGGCTACGAACGCGCCGGGCGTAGAACCAGGCATCGCTTTACGCACCGACTCCGTGGCCCTTCGCTGGTGAGGGCTAGAGGATGCTTGGCTACGAACACGCGGGGCGTGGAACTGGGCATCGCTCGTTAGGTGTCACATGCGTGGTGGTACTCTGCGGTGTGGCACTGGAGCCAGGGTGTGCGGATGACCCCTAGGGGAGGTCATGGTGCATACGGATAAAATTGTTTTTGGTTTAAGACGATTATCGAGGCCAAATGTGACTTTTGGCGTGGTTTTTGGAAAAGAGGTGTTTTTGGGCCAAATGGGATTTTTGGCGTATGTGGAAAATTATGTTTTTGGGTTTTGTGCATCGGGCATGCTTCATGCATTTTGTTTGAGTTCTATGTCTTTGTCTATGGTAGTGTTTGGGTTTTACTTACCTGCGGTACCATTTTTTGGTTCCGTAGCTTTTGGTGCAGGTTTTGAGAATGAGGAGGAGGAGGCTGAGCTCGAGGATGCGGCTCCGTCGGGTTGCTGATGTTATGCTTTATATTTGGTTTAAAACTATATTTGTGTTTTTGTAATATTTTATTTATGTATGTTTTAAACAGCTTGTATTACGTTAAGAAAAAAAAATTCTGGTTCCTAGTTATGACTTTCGTTATCCGCTGCGTGTTTCTTTGTGCACATATGTTGCCTTTGCACACACTTGGCACCCGTCGATAGGATGGTGACCCGGGTTATCACCATTCGGACGTCTCGATTTCTCCGTGTTCGGGCGTGGGGATTTGGGGGCGTCACAGGTGGTATCAGAGCAGTTTGGCTCTGGGTAAAACCACATGTCCCGTAGGTAGTACCAGAATGTTTTTAAAGTTGTGTTTTAAAATTTATTTTAAGTAAAGTTGCTGTTTGATATGTTTTAATTGTTTTATTTGTTTGGGCTCGTTTGCTTGTATGTATTTATTTAGTTGTGTTATTGGATGCTGGTTTCTTTTTTATGTTTTCTTGTTATGTGGTTTGGTTTGGGTTTTTGGTTTTATGTTGTTGGTTTTATTTGTTTTCTTAAAGGGGGTCAAATGTTGTGTTGTGACAAGAAGACGGTATAATCGAGGATACTATTGTTAGGCAAGAACATTTAGTGTAGTAGGCTTGAATTTTTAGCGATGTGGTTTGCTTGTATGATGTTGAGGTCTGAAGGGAATGTCATGGTTTAGGCAATCTTTGTAAGGCAGGAACTTACGTAGCAATGAGGAGAGGGATTAGCTTTAAGTCACTTAAGATGATTGAGGTCAAGGTTTTGTAGAATTTATGTAACGAGGCTATAGGATAGGAGAGTGTAGGTTCAGCGAACTTTAAGGATGTGTTTAAGGGAATTTTGTTTAAGGATTGGGGTCTTTTGCCGCTGTAACCTGGCAGCGCTTCAAGAAAGAGTTTAATGACCGCTTCTTTCCCGCATCGGTAAGGAAGTAAAAGGCAAGAGAGTTCTCAAATTTGGTTCAATGGGGGGCATGACAGTGGAACAGTACGCCCGAAATTTATAGAACTTGGGCGATTTGCTCCCCACCTCATCGCCTCGGAGGAGATGCAGGCAGAGCGTTTCCAGGAGGGTCTACGTTCTGATATATGCCGAATGGTGGTCAGCCACCGGATATCCACTTTTTAGGATTTAGTGGATGTGGTCACTCTTGTAGAGCGAGAGAATAATCTGAATATGGGCTCCCCTTCAGGACAAAAGAGGCAGAGTTTTACTGGTGAAGGAAGTAGTTCAGGTTCGCCTCAGAAGTTTGTTCAGCGGGCCGGGACTCGACCATAAACAGCCTCGGGAGTGCGTATGGGAGGCCGAGTTCTAGTTTGTGGCAAATGTAATAAAGCTCATGAGGGTGAGTGTCGTCTGGGTAGTAATCAATGTTTTGAATGCGGTCAGATGGGGCATTTTGCTCGTGAGTGCCCTAGTCGAGTTCAAGAAAGCTGTGGAGCTCGTCGCAGTGGTAGAACTAACCAGAGGCATTTAGCTCGGGCTCGAATGTATGCAATGACTCTTGGTACTGTTGGAGGCGAGGTTACGGAGACTCAGAATGCTAGAGTCATGGCATGATCTGGGTGATCTTTTAGGGAAGTAGAATAATTGAGTTCTTTAGTTCCGAGGAGTTTATGAAATGGTCTATAGCGTAATAGTTTGTAAGTTCAACAAATTTCAAGGGTAGATTTTATGAAATTTCATTAAAGTTTTAAAGTTTGGGGCCTTATAGATTTTAGGAAAATAAGTTTATGGTAATTAAGGTGTTAGGTTCGACAAGCTTTGGGGGGGAAATAATTAAATTTCGAGTTTTAGATTTCGTGATTCGGATGAATAATTTGGTGACAATTGGGGCTTTAGATTTTACAAGCTTTTAAGGTGAATGTTTTTGATTAAAGCTACCAATCTTGAGAATTTCAAAAAAAATGATTTATTATCTATTAATATTTTAGAATTTAAAGGATTTGAGAGTCGATTTTTCTTTTATGGGATGTAAGTTCTTTAATCTTAGAGGTTCCGGAAGATGATTCTTGTTTGATTTAAGGTTTTAGAATTGCAGAATTGAAGGACTGATTTATAATTGGATTTGAGTTCTTAGTTTTACAGACTTAGTGCTGTAGCTTGATCTACTCTGTGAGTGATTAGTTTGTAACCATTAAAATGGGGTTGATTAGAGTTGAGTTATTGATATGAAAATTTTTCTAGAGTAGATTTCTTTGAGGATTAGCGGTAATGATCTATTTCGTGTATTTCTTTGAGGATTGAAGATATCGAGCTAGTTTAGAAAATAATTATTGTTAACTCGAGGTTGTAGTGGCAGATTTTAGGAAATGATTCTATTGATTCGAAAGATATAGGTCCATCAGGGTGTTGGAAATAGTAGATTTTGTGTTGGTATTGAATACGATTGAATTTGAGGCTATACGATTCGTAGACTTTTGGGAATGGATTCTTAACAAGTTTAAGGTCATTCTCGGTACCAAACTTTAAGCAATGGCTAGTTGCTGATTTAAGGATATAAGTTGAGTAGATTCAGGAATGATTCTTGTTGAGTTGAGGATATAAGTCTAGGTGATGGAAATGTGATAATGGATCACTTGTACGTTTGAATGATTTTTGGTGTTGGCTAAGAGTGCATGAGATCGATGAGTAGTAATGGTGAGTGCGTATGGATTCCGGGGAGTGCTGGTCCTAGTTTCAGCAATTTTTGGCTTGGTAGGAGTTGAAGAGGAATCTGTGTGATAATGTTAAATTCAAGAGATTTTGGCTCTGGGTCGTTTGGTAAGTTGAACGGAATGTACAGTCGAATCGGGTTACCCATTGGAATGATGGTTTGAAACGACTGTTGTATTCATCTTGAGAATTAATTGCGACTTGAAGTCATAGGAATTTAAATTGGTGAGGCTATACTTTTCTTTGGAGATCAAGTATTCAATTGGGAGAATTGGGGATATGGTTATTTAACTTGAAAGAGATCGTTAGGTTACCATGTGTGGTGTATGAAGTAATAAAGCAGTAGGATCCATGAGTGTTGTTTAATAGTTTTTGATGGATTGAATATTTAAACAGTATGGCCTGTCTTGAGATTTATTTGTGAAGTGCTATGAAGAAATTAGTTGTGCTAAAACTAGAGTTTTTGAGAGTACAAGTAGGTGGGTGAGTTACCAAGAGCGTTTTGATTATGTCTAGGTGAAGTCAATGGTAGTTTATGGTGAGTTAGTTATTGCAAGATTAGATGTTATTCAAAATATAGGAAATGAGCTTGAAGTGTGGGATATCGGATAGAGGTTATAGGCACTCTCGTTGGTTGGCTGGGAAGGATTTAGGCTTTTTGGAGATGTTCCTTATCTTTAGAAGAGACAGGTGTATTTTGGGATTATGTTATGTGTTTGTAAATTGGGGCCTGGAAGTTGATTAGTACTGGTTTCCATCATCAATCAATGGATGTATTTTTGCGGAATGTTGGTTTTCGTTTAGGGCAGCGATGACCAACTGAGGAATGAGTGGAGATTTGTGGTTTTTGGAAGTATATGATTTTCTATGAAAATGTGGTAAACGTTTTCTTGTGGTTAGGTGTGGATTGAGCTTGTACTTCATGATATTAATTTTTGAGGATATAGCCTTTATGTATGTTGGTGAGTTATCAGAGTGCGCGCAAAAGCATGATTTTAGGAGATTCTTAGAAGTTCAATATTTTGTGTTGATTTTGAAGGATTAGTAGTGATTCGAAGTTTTAATGGGAGATTAATCTTTTGATCGTGCAATTTGGTTTATGGATGGTTAACTTTGGAAGTGGCTATTAAGTTACCAAAATTGGAATGGGATGAAAGTTTGGAAGGTAAAGCAGAGACGTCGTGGATACTGGATATTAGTAATTTATGGTGTGAAGATAATAACCATTAGATTTATTGGGAGTTGTCGATGATATGTATCTCTCAGTTATATTCAGAGTTGTATCCTGTATCTTTTTGGCGCTGGTGGTTGATCATGCAAATTTCGGGGACGAAATTTGTTTTAAGGGGGGAGGATGTGATGACCCCTTTTTACGTGTATTTTCACTGAAGGGTTGTTTTTAATTTAATTAATATATTGGTTTATTTATTTTAAATTAATGTATTTTAAATCGGTTTTAATTTATTTGATGTGTTTAATTTATTTTAATCGTTTTACGGTTTTTAATATCGTTTTCGGCGGATCGGTTTTTGGTATCTGGAGTGAGGATTGGACCTCATTTCTTTTCTTTCCTCTTTTTCTTTTTCCCTTTTTCCTTTTCTTTTTCCTTCTTTTTCTTTCTTTTTCTTTCTTTTCTTCTTCTTTCTTCTTCTTCTGCTTTCTCTCCCACGTACGCACAGCTGCCCCTTTTTCTCATTCCCGTCGCCGCCACTTTGACCGGCCAGTTCTCCGCCGTCCGGCCACCGTTTGGTGCACCGTCACCACCATTCTCTTCCCCTTCCACCAGAGATCATCCCCACCAATTTTCAGAGCCATCGGACCAGCCGTTAGTTTTCGAGAGCCGCCGGACGTCGCTGCACCTGCTCTGTTTTTGCCCCTGTCGCTGGTTGCTTTCGCAGCCCAGAACCGCCGCTCGCCGGCGGCGTGGCCTACACCACCCACCCAGTTTTCTTCCCCTCTCACCGGTGAACATCCCCACCAAGTTTTACCTCCATCCGAGCCACCGTTAGCCACCACGAGCTCCTCCAAGCCATACGGTTTTTCACCGATTCCTGCGCCGTCCACCAGCTCCGACCACCATCTTTTCACAGCTTCTTCCCCTACCTCTTGCCGACCTAAACCACTCATTTCCGGCCTCGATCCGTTGCCAGAGCAGCTCCCACGAGCTCAACTCCGTTCAACCCCTTTTTGGCCTTCGACCGCCATTTCCACCACCACCCACGGCCAAAACTCATTTCCTTTAGCTTCATAAATATCTCAAGACCATTCCCTATCAATTTCGTGCCTTGGTTTGTCCCTGTTCGAAAATGGGTAATTTATTACCCACGGCAACAGTGTAAATTACACTGTTACGTTGCTTTTCTTCCGCCGTTTGCAACGTCGCAAGCTTTCTAAAAATACCATATAGCGCTGTAAGTATTTTCCAAACCCTATTTTCAGATTTAAATATATATTGCTCATTCAATTTATTTTATCTGCTGGTTGGTTGATTCCGGACTGAGTCCGAGGAGTTCGGAGGTCAGATGGATGGAGGACGGAGTTGCCTGTTTATTTGATTTAAGTTGTTGGATTATTTTTATGCATTGTTATGGCATTGCATGGTGCATGCACGTGTGTTTGTGAAATAGTGTGAAAAGCCTGTGTATTGGCGTAAGTGGTCTTACGGGTGCGTGTGTATCATGACCCCAAGCCGGGATGGGGTATTATCCCGGTGGAGCTCCTCTGGTCACTCGGGAGCGGAATAAACTGAGTGATGTCCCCTGGGTTGTCGCTAGACGACGGGAGCGGTGGCTAGGGGTTGCTTGGCTACGAACGCGCCGGGCGCGGAACCGGGCATCGCTTTACGCACCGACTCCGTGGCCCTTCGCTGGTGAGGGCTAGAGGATGCTTGGCTACGAACACGCGGGGCGTGGAACTGGGCATCGCTCGTTAGGTGTCACATACGTGGTGGTACTCTGCGGTGTGGCACTGGAGCCAGGGTGTGCGGATGACCCCTAGGGGAGGTCATGGTTCATACGGATAAAATTGTTTTTGGTTTGAGACGATTATCGATGCTAAATGTGACTTTTGGCGTGGTTTTTGGAAAAGAGGTGTTTTTGGGCCAAATGAGATTTTTGGCGCGTGTGGAAAATTATGTTTTTGGGTTTTGTGCATCGGGCATGCTTCATGCATTTTGTTTGAGTTCTATGTCTTTGTATCTGGTAGTGTTTGGGTTTTACTTACCTGCGGTACCATTTTTTGGTTCCGTAGCTTTTGGTGCAGGTTTTGAGGATGAGGAGGAGGAGGCTGAGCTCGAGGATGCGGCTCCGCCGGGTTGCTGATGTTATGCTTTATATTTGGTTTAAAACTATATTTGTGTTTTTGTAATATTTTATTTATGTATGTTTTAAACAGCTTGTATTACGTTAAGAAAAAAAAAATTTTGGTACTTAGTTATGACTTTCGTTATCCGCTGCGTGTTTCTTTGTGCACATATGTTGCCTTTGCACACACTTGGCACCCGTCGATAGGATGGTGACCCGGGTTGTCACCATCCGGACGTCTCGATTTTCCCGTGTTCGGGCGTGGAGATTTGGGGGCGTCACATTGCACTACTGCTTTGGGGAGAATTTCCTTAACAGCTTGAGAAAGTGTTTTCACTTTGTCATTGCTAAGCCCCATTCTCACTTTGTCCAGGATATTCCTAAAAGACTTTTGTCGAGATCTTTCCACCACTGCAGGCAAGCCAATGTATTTCTCATATGTCATTGTTGATCTAATGTCATCTATGCTTAGTATGATCATAATTCTACTAGTTATTTCATGCTCCCATGAATATAATGATCATAAGACAAGAATCGATCGTGACATTTATAATACTCTTTATAAGATAGCGAGTTCTTTCTTCCATTTATTACATTGCACGATACTTCTCTAAGTGAGTACTTAATTCATAAACAAAAAATATTTATAATATATGATTGGAGTACCAATTTGGCATTCGGGTCTCTTTATATTTGTTCTTGTAGGGAGAAACCAATTATATATACATATATATTACTATGAGATGAGACATATGATGTCGATTTGAGAATAATTCTATGTAAATATCTTTATACTACACATCATCTACGTGATATAATTTGATTTACAAGATAAATTTTAAAATTTAAATTTTACAAATCAAATTATGTCATATAGATAAAATATGATATAAAGACTGTTCAAATAGTACTACTCGTCGATCTCATTTATCCATAATAATGTCAACGTACGTAAGTAGACCCCTTACACTATAAAATTAATCTACATGATGACTTGGGATATTGTGACTATTCCTAAAGAAAATTTGATAATCGCAATTTTTATGACATTATTTTTAATTGTTATGTTGATTGTCACATATCCTAGAAACTAATAAATAATAATTATAAAAGGACTGATTGATTTTTTTTAAAAGAAAATGTTTATTTCAATATTTATAATAAAGTTATATTAAATTGGGTGACCTAGCCAGAATAACCCGATCTAGACCAATGAACATGCGTACTCATACAAAATGGGCCACCCAACTTGGATTAAATTCAATTTGATTTGGACAGAATCAAACTTACTGACCTAATGGATTGGTATTTGGGCATTTTTAAATTCCAACTTGTACAAAGAGCTTAGCTCATCATAGTTGACACATTTTCTAAAAGAGAACTTCTATATATATATATATAATTACATAAAAATAAACTCATAAATTGATGTGACCGTTTCATGGAATTCGTTAGATCTACTTTATAATAAAAGTAAATTTATAACTTGATGTACCACACCAAGCCACATCACTTTGTACATTTACTTTTGTGTAATTTTTTTGTGTCTAAAATATTTCCCTTTCTGAAATTGACGTACAATAATGAGAGAGAGAGAGAGAGAGAGAGAGAGAGAGAGAGAGAGAGAGTTTTCTTTTAATCTAAAACTAGATCTATACCAAGAAACTTTCTCGTATACATAAAATAAGATTTGGTTCGGCTATTGAAATAAAACATAAGAGCTCTTAGGGCTTGTTTGGACTCAAAGAGTATTTCATCTAATTTTATCTCATTTAATCATTATAATTTTTCTAAATTTTCAAATAAAATATAAGAAACAATTTAACTTTTTCAAATCTCAATTCAACCTTTTTAAATTCCAAAACAATAATAATATTAAAAACTAATATTCTAACAATATTTAATTTAACGTTTATTTAAAATGATCTCATCTAATCTCTGAATCCAAATGAGCACTTAATCCTAAACAAAACATCAAAGCAAAATGGAATCTGTTGATTTTATAATTCTATTTGCTGAATCACCCTCCTGATTTTGACTTATGAGTGTCTAATGTAAAACTTAACTCAATTTTGCAGAGATTCTATTAATATTCGTGCTATATATGAAGTCATTTTTTGAAGAGGATCTTTTTTTCTTGGGAAAGATATATACTAACATTAAAATAAACAGGTCTAAAAACAATGGCAGGGAGAAAGACCCCAACAAACATCCAAACAAATTAATAGAGAGCAAAGAAATTATAAGGAAAAAAAATGGATAGGAAATGGTTATAAAAAGATGACCCCATGCATATTTCTTAGCTAGCATGTATAATGCCAAGAAGATGTTACTATTCTAGTGCTTTTCAATGCAATAATCTATTGTCAGATTGCTATGAAGTGTGCTTTTGTCAGATCTTGGTGGAAGCAGATGATGTTTTGAACACCAAACGCCCCACAGTATTGTCAGAAAGAAAGTAAGAAGTTCTTGAAAAAATAGGACCCAAAAGGCTGCTGCATGGGCACATGAGGGACATTACTCTCGTCACTGGTTGAAAAATGGTGTTTAACTAGGCCGATGTCTGGTAGAATAGGGTGTTAGTAACCTCTCTAGAGTGTGCTTGAGCAAATGTTGTTTTGTGGCCTAGTGCTACAAGTCAAGACTCCAAAGTCCCGGAAAAACATCTAGTAAAACAATGAAAAAACCAAAGAAGAAATGGTTAGAAAGACACAGAAAAAAAGAAAAAAAAAAGAGCTCTCGGTGAGGGAAGATGGCGGTGGAAAAACATCGACTTAAGATGGCGGGTAGCAGTTGGGGCATACATGTGTCTCATGTGGAGGTGCATGAGCCCCCCACTGGCACACATTGATGAAATATGACCAATATATAGTGATTGGATTTAATAGATGTGGATGGGGTAATTGGCGGAAGGCGTTAAAATGGGTAAAGTTTATCGAAAAATGAAACGTCTAAAAGCACTTACATTAGTTTAGAAAATGTTTTAGCTAATATTTGGCTAATATGCCACTTTTTAACTTGAAAAATTCTATTCATCATCTCTACACACCACAGACCATATATATATATATATATATATATATTTTGTATTGTATATAGATGATGTGTAGAACAAATCAATTAGTCTAAGAAGAATAAAATAAAATAATTAAAAATAAAAAGTGTGATGTGTAGTGTGAGGATGATGAGTAGCAAAACTCTTTTAACTTTTGGCTACTCAAAACATAAACACCATATTGAATTAGTCATAAATTTACTTTCTATATTAATAAAATATTATTATTTTTTTATTTTTTATCGACTTTTTAATGCTACTTTATTTATTTATTAAAAACTTTTTATTTTAATTTTCATAATTTTCTATAACCTATACATAAAAAATATGGGTTATGGATATATGGATGCAAAGAGATGAAAATGGGGCATAGGGAGCAACATTATGGTTTTATATGGAGATCAGAGAAAATAATAATTTTTAATTCATGGCTAGAGACACAATTCTATATAAATATGGCCAATCATTATAATTGAAAGTCATTTCTATGACTTTGCCTCTTCTAATGCAAAGTAAAACATGCATGATGATGATATTAGGCAAAATTTGAATAGAAATGTTAAATGCCTAAGTCAATGAAGATCCTCTAACAAAGAGGTACAAGAAAATTAAACTTAAAAATAAGTGCGTAAGAGAGAATATTACAACAGAAAACTTATAATATGAAAGAGAGAGGTGGGGAGAGGGAGAAGCAACGCTAGCTTCTTCCCCTCCTAATGAGATTTTCTTAGTGGTTTGGGAAGGTAGCAATGAAAGGTTCAACTATTTTTGTCACATGATGACTAACTAGCAATTGAAGAACAAATGAAAATGGAGAAGTTAACAGACATAGTTGGCAAGGTGGTGATGAACTCATTGACTACAACACAATTTGTATTTTGTGACAGATGAAACTGTCACAAAAAACGACCAAAATGTCACCAAATACATTAGGTGACGATTTCAAACCATCACCACGACCGTCACCTAATGTGCGTCATAGAATACAATTGGTGACAGTTTACTGTGCAATCGTAACTAAGAGTATATTGAAGGTGTTCCATTTGATATAACATTTGAACATGGAGTTTTTTTATGACGGTTGAAAACTGTCACAGAAAGTAACGTTCGAACTTATGATATAACGTTCGAACGTCAACCCGACCAATTGGCCTTCAAATGACAAAAGTTGATGTTCTTTGATTATAGTTCAAATGTATCATTAAAACGTTTAAACATTTATATGTTCGAATGTTAACTGCAATAAACGTTCGAATTTCAGTTCGAACGTTAATAAACCAATGTTTGAAAGTAACTAGTATAATGTTTGAATGTTAATGAAGAAGCGTTCGAACAATGGAGTTAGTTCGAACATTAATCGTTTAAACATTGGAACGTTGCATTTGTTTTAAGGTTAAGTACGTTTGAACGTTGGGTCATACATTTGAACTTTATTTCATAATTTTGTGTAATTACGTTTGAACAAACATTCGAATGTGAACAAACGTTTGAACATTTGTTATATACATTCAAACATACAGATAAAAAAATACTAATTTCATTAAATTAAAAACCATACAAATTGCATCATCATATTACACCATTAAATTAACAATTAACAACGTTTTATATAGTTACAAAATTAGATATTAAAAGTTCTACACAATGAGAAAATTGAATTGTTTTCATTTTTTCTTATTTCCTCACCCATCGCAATTCTGCTGCAGTAACATAACACACTCTATCTAGATTATCATCTCCCTTTGCACTTGTTTTTAGACTTAATTGCACATTCTTTCCTCCTGGTCTCTCTATTGCTCTTGTGCGTCTCTAAATCAGACTATCGCTTTAAGAGAGACTCAAATTTGTGCTGTCTTGACCTTATATACTTATTTGATAAAAAATAAAAAAAAGTAAAATAAGTAATATTTTAAAAGAAATAAAAATAAAAAATAAATTATTGACATGTTGCATAATTTAATAAATTATTCCCAACATATTCAATAAAAGTTCACAAATTTATTCACAATGATATAATATATTTTCATAATATATAAACATATTCACGAACAAATTCACAATATTTCACATATTCCCAACAATTTTAATAAATAATGTAATACACAAATTCACAATATATAAACATATTTCCGATAGAATAAACTAATTCATAAATCACATATACATATGTACAATAATAACTAATTCACAAATACCAAAACATAGTCACAAAAAGATAACCACAACATCTACTTGAAATTCACATACACAATTGTAAAACATATTCATTTTAATCCATAAATATACACTAATATTTATATTTTAATTTTTAGAATAAGCAGACACACAACACAATTTTTCATTTTAATTCATCATATTACAGAATCTATATCACAAATATTTCATTCTAATTCATCAATATAAACAATTTAATTCCTTTGAATTCATCAATAATACCAAATTCATAACATATTCACAATATATATAATCAAAATTCAATACTCAACTCACAATATTATTCTCATATCTAATCCTTCAAAATTCACAATCAACTCACATTGTACACATCAAAATATTCATCATTACCTACAACAAAATCACAACAAAATATATAAACATATTAATAAAGTTTAGAAATATACCTATCACTCACAATATCCTCTTATAAATCGCAAGTTTTGAACAAGCTACAATAACTAATCTTTCAAAAAAATACAACATTAGCTAGTTAAAGACATATATATATATATATATATATATATATATATATATAATACAAAATAAATATCATAAAATTGCAAAATATTTAAAGGAAAAAAGATTTTTTCCTTACTAAAATTAATGGAGAGAGCAAAAATACTAACCCACCCTCACTCTACTCTCACCCTAACACACACTCTCTCTCTCTAACCCACGACTCTCTCTCACCCTCACTCTCTCTTTCAAGTAAGGGAGAAGTAGAAGAAATGATTCTGCTTCTTCCCATGCATTTATTCATTAAAAACACTCTGATTGGATCTTACGTTCGAATGTTTAAAAAGTAAAGTTCGAACGTTAAATTATCTTGCCAAATTTTTGTGAAATAACGTTTGAATGTTAAAACATTCGAATATTATTTAAAATTTGAGCTAAAAATTTCCCGCATTTTTTCCAATGTACTATATTATTATATAAAAAAAATGTACTATATATATACTATACTATATATATTATATATAATGACTATATATATAGCTAATATTATATACTATATATATAGTTAATATTATATATATAATATACTATATGTACTATAGATTATATTTTATATTATATACTATATAATATAAAATAGATAATATATAATATGTGTTATAACTAATATTAAAAAAATGTATGGCTATGTATCACAGATGGAGACGATAACCCTGAGTTGGATGTTGTCGTTAAGAGGTATTGTTCTGAGTATTATATGTAAAGGAAGGTAGTGGTTAGTGAGGATGTTCTGAAAGTTAATTTTTTAGTTTCATATTAGTTTAAGATATTTATTCACTTTTTTCAAAATGATTGCATCATGCTTGTGCACTCATACTTGCTTAATAAGAAAATCCATATTTCCATCATACTTTTTCAGGACTGTTACGCATCCTCTTCTCTTTCTCCATGCATATTATGTGTAGTTGACAATTTTGAACTTTCATTATCATTGGCTAATGCAATTGGTCTGTAAAGTAGTGCTACATCCCTCGAGGTATACACTAGTTAAGTGTATATGGTATAAAGTGTATATAGCATACTAGTTAATATATATAGTATAATACTATATTAATAATATATATATTAATTAGTATAATACTTATATATTAATATAATACTTATATTATAATATATAAACTATATAGTATTATATTATAATAATATATATATAGTACACTATAAAACATATAATTATATAGTATATAGTATTATAATATAAGTATTATATAATTATATATATAATATATAATTATATATATAAGTATAATATATATATATATATATATATAAGAAAAACATTACTAGGATGCCTAAGGCTCACAGCCCCAGTTGACCCAAAATTTATTTTATTTTATTTTATTTTTTATTTAGTGATTAAAGAAATGATTTTAAGTGTATTAGTATATTTTTTTTTATTTTTTAAAAATATTTAAATATATTAAGAAAATATGAAAATTAAAAAAAAGCACAAATATTCTAGCGCTCCGGTGCTATACAGGTAGCAGAATAGTACCGCTCTATATATAATAGTATATATATGGGTAGTGATAGGCTTACTACTCTATCACTACCCATTTACTACTAATAAGGTATTATGAATTTTTTTTATTTTTTTATCATTTTCTTTTAAGTATTTTTTTAATATCCTTAGCCATTAAGAAAAAATTAAAAAAATATATAATTTTACTAATAATCAATTCCTTAACCATTAAGTAAAATTAAAAATTAAAAAAAAAATCAAATACAAAAGGAGTAGTAAATAGGTAGTAAAATAGTAGTAACCATATTATTTTCCTATATATATATATATATTATTTAATAGTAACGTTCGAACGTAAACGACGATTGAGTTTCAAACATGCTATTGACGTTCGAACATGTAATTTATATACGTTCGAATGTTTAGGATATATGTTTGAAAGCTAATAGCGTTCCAAATGTATGTTTGTAATGTTCGAACATAACACATTTCATATTCTAAATCGTAACAAACGTAGGAACGCTTTCATACCACATTCGAACGTGGTGTAAGACGTTCGAATGTTAACCATTGAGCTTCAAACATGGTATAATACATTTGAACGTTAACTCTTTAGTTCCGAACGAGGCACTTACATCCGAACGTTTAAATGGGAAATGTTAGAACGTAACATTGTTTTCGTTCGCACTTGCATTTATTCATATCACGTTCAAACATTTAAACGTAAACACGTTCGAATGTATGAGTGTTTGCTAGTCCCATTCGAACTCATAGTCTTATATGTTTGAGTTTTACTTATAATGTTCGAACATTATCAGTAACATTTTTAATTTTATTACAAAATATTTATAACTATGTTTCGAGGTATTGGCGAATGTTATCACTGACCTGCTCGGGATTCATCGGTAGCTAAGACGAGTGAGATTATACCAGTTGCTCAGGCTGGAGACACAATAGTTACTAAGCATGGGGACATAGACGTTGGAGCAGCAGTAGGCGCAGGCTACATGGATGCAAATGTAGGCACATCTGCATCATCTATTGGCCCAATTGAGGCCGATGATACTGCGCACGAGCTTGTTGTTGACGACTGAGATGAGGACTTCTACATTCTCACTGCAGAGACCAGGAGCAGTTGGAGAAAAACTCCTTCAACCAGAATCAGCTGATGCCTTTCTTCGCATGTTGCAACTTATTATTGCAAACAATCTAGATCCTGTGGCACATAAGATCACGTTTAGCCAGGCTCGAGTGCAATTCTGATATGCAGTCGATTGACTTGCCATGGAGGATTTTTTAGAAGATCCGTTATGAGGCGAGTATCATCTTAACGGAGAACCTCCCATAAGGAGTTCTCCTGAGCTGGCTATTACTGGCCCAAAGAGTGCCACTCTTGGTGAAAGACTGGGTGGTAGACCAGATGAGCCCCTCAACATGACCACACATCGTCAGAGTATTGGACAGGGGAAGGGGTATGCTCGACATCAGTATAGCTCTGTACTAGATCTTGTTCCACCGACCTAGTTTGGACTCGATGTTGCCCCCTAGACTTGGAGTACTGGTCAGCAGCCAATGGGTGCATCTATGGGGCATGTCCGACCAGCTTGGATTGATGTAGTCATTTCAGAGATGACGATGTATATGGACTAATAGATGGATAAGCAGATTGTGCATGCAGACTGTCTCACTGATTGCCCATCGTGTCGATCTCCTAAATCAGAAGGTTGAGACATTGTTAGAGGAGTTTCATACATTTGTGAACACACCTTCTAAGTATTATTTACAAAAAGTTATTATCTTTTGTATTTCAAGATCAAAATATGTATTGTTAATATTATTTAATGTATTTATTATTTTCAATTTCAAATATCTTTCATGTGAGCTTATCCAATTTTAATAAATCATTGCGTTTCAAATTTCAATCATTTTAAATTTATAATAATTGTTCACAAATGATGCATTATTTTATTTAAAAACTATATAAAATTTAAATTATAGTTATATTTATCAAATACTTTATCCAACGTTTGAACTTCACTCACTAAAATTTGAATGTCACTCACTAACATTCAAACGTCACTCAATAACTTTCGAATGTTGACATATAAAAATATTACGTTCGCATGTAAAAATCTTTAATGTTCAAACGTCCATGTAACATTTAAACATAAATTTGCCTACATTCGAATGTAAGATGAATTCTCATCTAGATTTAGTGACAGTTTGTATAAACTGTTACAAAAATTAATTTTTGTTTTACAATTTGGGGACTGTCACCAATTCTAAAGCATCACTAAATCTTGATTTTTTTGTAGTGATTGATGGTGTTATCAAACACAGTTAGTTGGAACACAATAAAATACATTTATAATAAGGCAAAGATAATGTTTTTGTCTAAGGTCTGTTCCTCCTCGGATGCTTCATGAGTAGAGACACACATGCACAAGCTACCATATAGGGAATAAATGTTGATTGATGCATGAATAGAATAAGAAAATTGCTACCTTAGCCTTACAGATTTAGGGCTTGATAATTACATACATTTAAAACTTGTAAAATGAAATTAAGGGAGGGCAAAAGTTTAAAGACTTCTTGCGATTTGAGACAAAGTGAATAACTATTGAAATCCGCCTCAAATTTCTATTTGAATTGAAAGAAAATTGAGCATTCTTAGTGTAAAAGAAAGTTCTTTTTCCAAGCATTATAATTTATTTTTGGGTTAATTACACTTTACTCTCTTGCACTTTCAATCACTTTATAATGTGCCCCTGAAACTAATTATTGCAATAAAGTGGACCTACTTACTTTCAAAACTTATCAATCCTTTTTTCCCATCTACCAGCAATGTCAAATACAATGGAAAGTGCCTCTACTTGCTGCTCATGTGTATAACATTCACTGCAAAGACAAAAACACCTCTGACTATATCGGAATTATTAGTTTGGGGGTACATTGTGAATTGCGTAAAAGTTTGAGGGGCCAAGGTGAAATTAACCCTGATTAATAAGTCTAACATAAAAAGGAAATATCAATTTGATGCAAAATAAATTAAGAGAAATATATCGTCTAAAGTATGTTAATTAAATATATGTAGATTTCTATCATTGTGAAAGAATGGTTGTGCTTCAATGACCCATTTTGTTTTAACTTAAAAACAATTTTACTAAGAGTTCTACTGCATACAGTCATTTTTGTGTATTTTTTTCACATTTTATTGATGTGATTGGCTAAAAAAATTATTTTATATTAAAAAATGATAAAACTAATCACATTACTGGAGTGCACAAAAAATACGCAAAAGTGCTTCCGAATAAGATTTTTATTAATTAACCCATTTTTAACAATAATAGAAAATATCAATTGCAAACAATTTTATTAATTTTTTAATAAATATTTATAAAGACATATGAGTGATGTATTCTATTGATTTGTTATTATTAGAATTATCAAGAATATATTTCAATAAAACAATGCAATTTATATAAAATTATGTTAGATTTAATTTTTTTATTCAAATAATACAGATAAATTTATACAAAATAGTATATTTTTGTGTATGTTTGAATAGTATAAAAATTTCTAAAATACACATGAACATTCACTTTGCCCCCTTAATCTCTCACGCAATTCACGATATATCCCCCAAACTAATTTTGATGTAGTTAGGGGTGCTTTTATTTTTGCAGTGAATGTTATGCATGTGAGTAGCACATGAAGGAAGTTTCCGTTACATTTGACGCTGCTAGTAGACGAAAGTGGGGGATTGATAAGTTTTGAAAATAAACGGGTTCACTTTGTTGCAATTATTGGTTTAATGGCACATTGTGAATTGAGTGAAAGTTCAAGGGAGCAAAGTGTAATTAACCATTTATCTTTTTAATTACATCAAGACAACTGGGGAAAACATTTCACGTTTACGAAATTTTTGTATGGTATTTTGTAGTTTTGGGTTTTGAGTGAGATCTGGATGCACTTAGTTGATGGAAAAAATTAAACAAGGTAAAAATACATAACCACTTGTATGAGCCACCAGAGAACTTAGTAGGGCTTGGCAGCAAGGACTTTCAACTCGACAGGCCCGCACAATCCATTTGCCTTGGGTGTGGGTGTAGGTGGATTGCTAACAAATATATTAACATGCAGAGACAAGGAACGAGAGGTTACCCCACCTACCCAAAGTTTTACCCCCTACCTATATAATATATATGCTTACAAAAATCTATATAAAGCAAAACTCTAATTTTTCTCTCTCCTCTCACTTTTCTCCTCTTCCTCATCTTTCCTCTTATATTGGCGCCCTTCTCATCTTCTTTTTCCTCTTATTCTTCTTTGTTTTCTCCTCCTCTCGTCCTCTTCTTCTTGAGATCTCCACACCCACGGACATGTCATGGTTGTAAGTCATAGGTCCTTGCTGCGTCAAGTCCAACAACCAATTATGGCCTTAGTTCTCAGCATGTCTGTAGTTCTTTGTGCATTGCTTTGACTTAATATGTTTTTTTGGTTGGGTCTATGTATTATTCGGGTTTTGATATATAAATTTAAGAGTTGGACTTGTTGATTTGATAGTTGAAAATATGTTTGGTTTTTGTTTGGTGAATTCCAAATGACTTGTAAGGTCTTTCGCTCGTCCAGCTACCAAAAGGGATACCCACATATGATGGATGATGCCAGGAAGTAGCACTAACAAGTGTCCCCCCACCAAAGGGAGCGAATTGGGCAACTACCCATTTGCACAAGGCGACAATCAGCCCTAGTACTATAGCATTAAATAGTAGAATTGGCCTAGACGGTAATGCTCTTGGTACGGCTTCGTGACCCCTCTATTGACCGGGGTTAGAGGTTGTCTGGTTACGTACGCACTGGATGCGAAGCTGGGCATTACTTGTTATGAAGTCACATGCATGATCGTTACCCGTGATATGACGACATGAGTCAGAATGTGCGGATGGTCCTTAGGAGAGACTATGTTGCACATTGTAATAAATAAGTGTCAATTGTATACAAATTTGAGTTTGACATGAGTGACTATAATTGAAACAATTTTGGTAAAGGTAAAAGGGGTATTTTGGGATAATTTCTCATGATTGCTATGTGTGTTTGTTTTATATGCTTTCAAGTTTAAAATTATTGGTTGTTGATCTATGGATTTACTTGCTAAAATTGCGAGATCTCATTGTAGTATTCCCACCTACAGTTCCATTTCACCATAGACTTTAATGCAGAGGAGGAATTTGAGCTTGAGCAACTGACCCCACCTAAGAAGTGATGACCTGGGATTTATTTCCATTATAGTTGATGGAATTTTATTTTTATTTTGTTTTTAAATCAGTTGAATGACTATAATAACCTTATGGAGAACTTCTTGTTGGGTTGTATTTTAATTTTTATGGTACTTAGTTTTAGTCTGCCTTATTATTTTTCCATTGCGTTTATAAAACTTTTACACATTGAATATCCACACACACTTGCACTTGGCATTAGGTATGTGACCCGAGTGGCCATCATCTCAGTGTCGCAACTCCTAAATCACACATAGGAGTCGGAGGCGCTACAATTAAATCCGTGGATTCAAATTTAGTTTAGTAAGAAACTAAGAACTCAATTAGTACCAAGATAGTATTTTCATTAAGAACATATTAGAATAGAATATAAAGACATTCGAGGCAATAGACATACCAACAACACATAGATCTAAAGTACAATTTCCCAATAGTACCCAAACAAAGTAACATTACAAGAAAATAGGTCTATTGCAGTGATTTTTATATTGTTGTAAAAAAAATCGCTGCAAAAGGTTATCTATTACAGCATTTTTTAAATCGCCGCTTTTTTTGGTCTTAAAAGATGAAACGATACATGATTTACATGTTTACAGCGAAATATCTAATTTTTACAACGATTTAGGTCGCTGTGTTTGTAAAATTATGTTTGCAGCGCCTAAATATAGTCGAAATTGAGTTGGGCGCCAACTTTCATTTTTTTCTCCCCCAATTTATCTTTTTTTTTTTTCCTCCAGCAGACGCCCCCTCTCTCTCTCTCCCCGCTCTCGTTCCCCCAGCGATCCTCCCTCGACCCACGCCGTCGCGCACAGCCTGTCGCCAGCGACCCCACCACGTAACTGCCACCTCACCTCGATGTCTCCCCCTCCTTCACCCCCAAACCCAATGCCGGAAATTTCCTTTTCCCCAAATCTGGCCTCACCTCTCTCTCTCTCTCTCTCTCTCTCTCTCTCTCTCTCTCTCTCTCTCTCTGTGTGTATTGCCGTCGCTAGGGGCTCCTTTTGCCACCACTCACACATCGACGCCGTCGCCAGTTCTCTATCGGAACCCCCTTCTCCTCAGTGACTAGCCCAGCTGCTCGAGGCCCTCCATCTCTGGCTTGCTCTGTTCTCAACCCACGGCCCCCGCGTGGTTTACTTCTCTGCCAGTCCCTTGTGAGTTTGGCTTCTTTTTTTCTTCTATTTTCTTCATTTTTTGCTAGAATATATATATATATATATATATGTAATTCTCACCCTGACATTCATGATTTCCCATTTGTTTCATTTCCGAGGCTGAAATCTATGTTCATTGATTTGAGATTGCTATCTTGTAACAGAAACCCTAACTTATTTGACATTTGATCTGTTAATGCACCGTTGGTGTTCCCCTGTGTATGTCGCCCACTGATTAAAAAGGAATGGGCTTCTTGTCTTGGGTTCCATTAGCAGTAATCCCTGTTTCTGGTGAATCATTTCCAACTCTCATGGCTTGTGTTCTTCTCAGTAATCTTGGAGCATCTAGAACCATGTTTATTGTTTTTATTTTTTGTATCTACTTGGTTATGGCAGCTAACATCTTTTGAATGTCTTTTGTCTTTAACTTTCTGTTTCACATATATAGCTTACGTATTTTATCTATTGAAGTTGGATGGAAGATGAAAGATGTGAAAAGATCGGCAGCTTTTGAATTGAAGGTATATCTTTGTTTCTTGTTATTAAATCAAGGGTGGTGCTGGTGTTCTCAATATTGCTGCTCAATTTTATGATGTCTTTATTTTCTTCTAGTTTCTTTGTGTTTGATTGATAAATGATGAACTTTAGTTTTATTTGAAGTTTGAGACTGGATTTGCACAACCATATGTTACTTACCTTGTATTGATTACACACATATGTTACATGGACTTGCAATCATTTTAGTTATAAAAAAATGTTACGTGGACTTGCATATAGGTTGTGGGTTTGGGCAACCATCATGTGCTACATTGGAGTATAGGTTAGACAACCTTCTATATACGTTCAAAAAAACTCTTGTAAACTTGTGCAAGAATGTTCTTTATTCGTAGAGGAAAATCTTAGCATTCGACACGTGTCATATTTTTATGTCTATTGGATGGGTAGGGAGAGTGTAATGGGTATTACTACTGATACAAGTTTATTGTGGTTTTTAATATAGTTATAATTGGATGTTGGGATTTCCAGGTAACTTGAAAGATCCCAAAAAGGCTAGTGTGCAAATGCATGTGTGATTCTACAAGGCTTAAGATTATTAAGCCTTTAATCTTTATTTAGCTGCCATCTTAACTTTGAGCTTTAATATATACAATCTCCCTCTCTCTTTAGTTTCATCCTTATCCATCTTTCATCCTTGCTATAATCATTTGTATTTCATTCATATATAGCCATAGCTCAATCCAAAAACCAATATAAATGATGTTGAACATTTCAGATGCTAATCTATTTTCCGTGTTCCCTTGAAGAATTAGAATGGATACTCTTCACTTCTATCATTCACAGTGACTAACATTAACAATACAGTGACTAACATGAATACTTTATGTTCACTTTTTGTGTCCAATTATGAATTATTGATGTAATATGAATTCTTTCATTGATGATTAAAGGGGAAAATGGCCATAGAAAATTGTTAAAAGGCTAGGATATTTTATTTTTCATACTGAAAAAAATGGTAAGCAACCAAGGATTTTATTCAAAATCTTTTTGTTTGATTATAATTTTTCTGGTTTGCTGAGAGCTACATTTGCTGTTTATGCTATGCTTTCACAAAAAATGATGTTTCTTCGCTTTTCTTGAATATAAAATGCAAGTACACATTAATTCGGACCAGATTTCATGCATTGAGATTATGCATGACTGAATCTATATCTAACAATATATTATTAGCAAACACAAAGGATATGACATGCAGAGGTCATATTTTCAGCTTTAGCTTTAAGGTGTGATATGTCTAAGTATGGTTTACTTAGACACTATTACTATCTAGGCATGCATTAGCATCATGGACATACTATATTTTTGGACATGATCTTGGTAGGGACTTGTAAACAAGAGTACCTTTGTTTTAAAAATATGTAGTTGGGTGTGTAACCAAGTGGAGGGAAGGTAGAAACATGAAGTATTCATGCTTTCTATTGCTTGAAGAGGTGATATCAACTTTGGTTTCGAGTATTTTGAGATTGTGAAAA
The DNA here is from genome assembly GCF_018687715.1 of Carya illinoinensis. Classification (NCBI taxonomy): domain Eukaryota; kingdom Viridiplantae; phylum Streptophyta; class Magnoliopsida; order Fagales; family Juglandaceae; genus Carya; species Carya illinoinensis. The sequence continues at coordinate 26,881,339 of NC_056756.1, read as the reverse complement.
GTACTTTTAACAGTTTAAAAGTTTTTTTTTAACAACAAATATATTCATTTTTTTCTTTAATTAAAAAAAAAATTTGAACTTCTGTTAAAAAAATTCCACCAACAAGACACTAAAGTGATGTACCAAAGGGTCACTATTTTAAAACACTTGCCACTATATATATGTCTACATCTAGCTTTTCAAAACACGCACCAAATCTTTGAGTATTAACTACTTTAAGCTTTTGAAAATAATATATATTTGTATGTATTGTGGGTTGTCGCTGATTAAAAAGTTTAGCTAGCTACAGTTATTTGCACCCTTCTTTGTCTGGTGTTACTTAACACACAATTAAAAGCATTATTGGCTGCAGTTGAATACTGGGACAAACTGGCCTTAATTAAATTTAATAATGGATCTTTTAGATATCATTCTCTTGGTCAAATTGCAAAGTACTAAGCCCAAATATTCCAAAGTCTTATAGTAGTGCATGCCATGCATGCAGCATGCATTCAACAAGCCTTCTAAAGCTGTAGCCATTGTGCCTTTCAATTTTCTTTACAAAGCCCTTTAACATTTTAGTATTTTCTGGGCTAAATCATATCAAGTTCTAATATCTCTCTCTCTCTCTCTCTCTCTCAAATTTTTAGAGTTCAAGAACAAACAAGTAAAAATATGGTTGTCAATCCTTTAACACCTGATCTGGTTTAGCAAGGAAGTTAAAGAAACCTACTCGAAATGCTCACACCAACCATGCACCAAAAGTAAGCATTCTATATATTTGTGTTCCTTGGATTTCATATGCTTGGAATTGAAATATCCAATATGCATTCTGTTTTAGTTCAATTCAGCCCATTTTCATTTCTATCTTCCATTTGATCTTCCACTGAACTAAAGTTGCTTGCTAATTTGTGTGATGAACTACTTAAAATCAAGGGCAAAACTAGCTATCAAGTGATCCTTAGTTCTCAAAACTTTTTGGTTTCAACAAAGTTACCAAAAGCTGTCAAACATATATTTTGGTGAAATTTTCCAGATTTGCCCTAACAATCTGGTTCCCTTGAAAGTTAACACTTGACTATAATCAGGTTATTTTCTTTATCCATGACTTTCATCTATTTTCCATGTAGAAAACTAACTAGGCCCTTCTTGGATAGCAATCACTACTTGGTAATGCTCACAAGAAAATCACTACTTGTTAATGACATTATACCTCTCTCGGGCTGAGCTGCTTTAAAATTCAAGTTATAAATCAAACTAAGATTTCCAGTATGTTTATCTATTGGATTTATTTCGTCTTTTATGCTATGGTAATTTTGATCTTTATATATGTCTTAAGAAGCAAGAATTGAATCCGTGGAAGAGGTGTGTATGCATGCTATTGAATTTAGGCTATCATTACTGGTAAGGGATCATTGTTTTATGCTATATGATTGAAGTAGTTGGATGATATGAGATTTATGCATGCCAAAGGTTATACCAGGTATTATCTAGAGTACATTGATGGATACAAAGAATATTTTAGTTGTTGTTATTCCATATATATATAATTTTTTAATAAATTGCCTATGCATGTGTTTGTGTATGTATAATGTAACTATGGCCATATAATGTAAATTAAAAAATTGATGGTAGTTTACTGATTTGGTAGATTAAGGTTGGAAATAGAAAATATGATTTTTTTTTAATAAATTTGTCACTGTTATGATGTATGTGTTTCTTAATTTTTTGGTATTCCTGCAGTTAAATGCGAGCATCGCTGTTGAATGTTCGAGGGAAGAGCTGTACCATGTCTCCCAGGTACCCATTTATAGTAGGATATTTGATGCATTAGTAGCACTAGTGTTTATGGTCGATAGGCACAACACCTAGCATCTCCATTATCGGCTTTGGCTACTTAGGTATCTAATTCCTTGAAGTACTTTAGCTAGCTTTTACATCCTTTGCCTTCCTAGTCACTTACTCTTTTTCAAACTGTCATTCTTGGTTTCAAGTAATTTGTCTGCAGTCTTGCTTGGCAACATGTTATGCGTAGTAGTCTTGCTTAGTTGAGATAGATTTGGATTTAAACATCTAGCAAAATTAACTTTTTGTCTTTAAGAGTCTTAGTAATTATTGGTTTTTCTAATCTTATAGTTAATTTGTCATTAGAAAATAGGATATTTAGTCCAACTATTGTTAATCTAATTAAAAAAAAGTATTAAAATGGAAGTATATATAGGTATTCAAGATGATGATCATCTGTATGAAACTAGGAAAGCTAATTTGTGAATTAGATGTGGTATACCAAGGAAGATGATTCCTGATATGCTTACATGTTGAAGAATTATTATTCTTTTTCCCTATCTTCCTGAATCAAGGGTGGCAGAGATTTGATTAGCTAAACTTGGTGTGCAAACCTTAAAATCTCCAATGAGACTGAGACTAGATGTGCTCTACTTCTTTTCTTCCCATTTTTTTTCATAAGTAACTTTTCTTCCTATGCCCCCTTGAAAATAGGAAATCATTTCAGTTTGTATACAGCTATTGCTTCAGCTGAAATTTTGAGGCTTCATTTACAGTCCGTAGAATGTTTAAAATTTTACCATATGAGTATGGGGTCCAATATATCTATGCACATGTTACTCTTGCTTTTGTCTTCATGTTTAGGCTCTACCAAAATATGGATATTTTGGTATTTACCTCATTTTTGTCCACTGATAGAACTTTTACTTTGAACTATCTGTTATTTATTTCTAGTCCTTTAAAACATATGTCGATTCATTCATGGCAAAAGTTTTTAATTGCAATTCACTTCTTCTTTTTATGAAGCCTTTCTATCCTTTCTTTTATATGATTTAATTTGAGTTGTGTATAATATTGTGCATCATATAAAAATAATAGTTTTTAATCCTCTACAAATCTTTTGATATAAGTTTGGAAGTACTGGTTTTTTAGTCAAGTAATGCTTTGTGTTTTTGCTTAATCTATATATATTTAGATTGGTTGCTGCAAGTCCTATGGATAATTATCTCTACTTTGATCATAAAAGTGTAGTTTGAAAGCAGTGGAGACCTAAATAAATATCTAAGCAAATTGTTTGTAAATTTGTATAGGAGTTTTGGTTTGGACAGTTGTTGATGAGCTTCTAGTGTTAACAATACACATTTTTTCCAGAATTTTAATAAAGAGGTTTTATTCTAAAGTTGTACTTTACTTGAATGAAGTTCTACTTTGAGATTAGTAAATTAGATTGATGCTGATGTGTTACAACTACTATGAAAAGTAGGTTTTTATGCATTCTTTACCTATAATAAGGCTTTCTCTTATTTGTATGACTTCATGCTCCACTTTCCAGGTTTTTTGTTCTACTAATCAGTTGGTATTGTATCTTTCCAGAAAACTCATATACAGGTATGCCTTTGTTTCTATTTTTAGTCTCTCTCACAAGTCTCACTAATGATTTATATCTTGTTCATTTTCTGTTATTTTTTCTTATTTCTAAAATCTTTTTGAATGTGGTTGAGCTTTCCAAATATTTGATGTTTATTGCTTATATGTTGAAATATATTTAGAGAGTTGTTGATATTGCAACTGGCTGTAATGACCTTGAAGCTATATTCCACTCACCCTTGCCAAGAGCATAGCTATTACTGCCTACCATCTTTTCTTGAATATGGGAGCAATTACTTTTAGTTGAAAGTGATGAAGTGCACTTAGCATCAACTTGAAGTTTCTGCTTGCCTATGTATTGAACATATTTCTACTTGTTGTATACTGAATGTACTGAACATATGATTCATGTAAGAGCTCCATTTGACTTGTAAGAAATAGACAGTTGTTAGTTGAAACAGTGTGCAAGTGGATTTGAATGAATGTATGAATGTCTTGCAGATTATATGTAAGTGTAAAAAAACTACTATAGTTTTAGTAGTAGTTTTTTTTATTTTTTTTTAATTTTGTAATTGAGTATTTCCAGCTTTTAAAACTCGCTGCAAATAGTACCAAACTCGTCGCAATTAATCTATTCCAGCGATTTTAGTCCTTGCAAAAAATGTTAAATACAACAAAGGAAGCAAGCGTTGCTTTTGATATTGAGTATTTGCAGTGCTTTTTACCTATTTGCAGCGATTTAATTACGTTGTAAGTGAACTAAAGCAACGAAAAAAAAATTGTTGCTTTTTACCTATTTGCAGCGATTAAGAGACGCTGTAAAAAGTAACAAAAGCAGCGCTAAAATGATATGTTTCTTTTGAGGTATATCAATTGCAACGGCTATAGATCAATTGCAGCGATTTTAAGTGTTGCAAAAAGTTACAAAAGCAACGAACCAACTGTAGCGCTACTGTTGTTGGATGGCTATTGCAGCGAAATTTAATGATATAGCAAGGATAAATTTCGCTGCAATTGATCTATTGCAACGCCAAAGCAATCAGATGGGGTGGCCTTTTGCAGCGTGATATTATTGCCTTTACAGCGGTTTAAGAATGCTGCAAAAGAGAGCTTTTGCAACATTTTTTTAATAACGTTGCTATTGATTAAAAAAGTCACGTTTATAGTGTCGAAGATGCAAGGAGGGTAATAACGCTTCAATTGATCAATTACAGCATTTTTTGAATATATTTGCAACGACTTTAGGCGCTACAAAAGGGCTAATTTCTTGTAGTGTAAAAAATGAAAAATTTTACTCAACCCTATATCATATAACCTGCTTTTATTTTTTACTCTTTTATTGTCTTTTGAATAGAATAGCTCGTAAAAAAAATTATACCTACGTACATTCAACTTCCAAGAACTTAATCACAACATTAACAAGATAAGAGGACTTGCGGTCATGTTCCAGGAAATTAAGCGATTACTATATTTACCAAAATATGGAAAGGGTGAAGAAAAATGGGCCTTAGCATCAGCCCAAAAATGTCGATTACCTTGTTTATAATGGCTTACATCCCAAATTAATGATATTAATACCAAGATACGTGATCCAATTAGAAGCTGACATGTGGTACAAAAGTACTATACCCAAATTACTAAACATTAAGTAGTTTCAAAATCCAAAGATTATTTTTATGAGTAAAAAATTAAATAATAATAATAATAATAAAAATTGCTTAGTAACCCCACATGCATTGCCTTGATTAATATCCACCCCTACTTATTATTATTATTATTATATATAGAAATAGCCACTTGTGCATGAATCACAAATTTATAATTAAACCGGCCGCTTTATTAAAAATTCTATCCAACCAAGCTAACGGAAAACAATTGGCAGTCCTTAACATCCCCATGTGAAAACATTCTTTTCTGTTTAAAGATTAATTGAAAATAAAATATAATATCATTTTTTAAAAAGCTAAAATTGACTAGGAGGCTTACACTTACAGGTTTCACCTCCATTTGAAACCGGCCACCACCAATGTGGCAAGGTTCAGCCACCTTTAGAGTAGTGGCCACTATTGAGCGGCCAAGATCAAACTATACCCATTGATCTTGTGGTGGTCGGAAGTACTGGCGGCCACCCATGGGTAGTCAAGATCGGATTATCCACCATGTGGCTGGTTTTGGCCATACTACAGGAGGAATGGGTGTTTATAACGAATTATTTATGACAAAATGATTATTTGTAACAATAATACACTCATTTTAATATGAAATAATTATTTTAATAAAAAATAATCAATTGGTAATAAATAAATAGTTTTCTTATAGTATTAATATTCGGGTACCACACCATGGTTGCCTTAGCTCAGCCAACATGTGGGATGGCTGAATTTTCCTCCCAAGTGGTCTTGATCTAGTGGGGAGGTGAAACCGTTCGGCCAAGCCAATTTAAGGTTTTTTCTTTTTTTCTTTTTTTTTAGTTTAAATTTAATTTTTATGTTGATTTAATTTTTAAATGAAAAAGCATATATATTTTTCACATGCTAGTTTTAGAGACTGCCACCTTTTTTCGTTTTGGACAAAAATTTGTCAATGCACAAGGTCTATTCTTTTAAGGAAGAAAAAAAGCACGAGAGACGAATCTCAATCTGGGCAAAACATTGGGAACTACTGGTCAAGATTTTATAAAAAAATATTCAACAAATAAATGCTATGGAAACCTAAGAATTAATAATAAAAAATATTTAATTAATAAGTACCTAATATATATATATATAAACTATTTTTTGAACAAAGTACAAGCTCAAATAATAAATGAGCTATTTATAAATATAAAATGCATGTTTAAAATTGCGGTGGGTAATTTAACTTTTAATTTAAGATTTATAGTTGTAGAGCTGAAGAAATAAGCTCTAGTACTATTAAAAAGTTATTTGCTGTTTAGTAATCACATATCTAAAGCGCTTTCAAATAGATTACATAATTTGTTTGAAAACAATATAAATTGTACTTTTTGAGGTAGAAATGACATAAAGGTGATTAGAAAGTTATAGTGCATGTTTAGGATTGTGGTGGGAAATATTATTTTTAACTTAAGGCTTAGAGCTTAGAGCTTAACGCAATAAGCTCTACTATTAAAAAGCTATTTCTTGTTTGAGATCTGTATGTTTAAAGCATTTTCAAATATATTAAATTTGTTTAGAAATAAATTTAAAAAGTACTTTTTGATATAAAAATGACATAGAAGGGCATATACTTGATAAAAATAAAATATTATAATAAAATAATAACAAAAATAGTCTAATAGATTTTTCAATAATTATAATAAAAAGAAAATCTCTTCAATGATGCATAAGTGATATGAAAAGAATGAAAAATATTGATGGACAAAGTCTTGAGTAGATTACATGCGAATAATAAAAAATATAGATTGACAAAGTTGTCATTGTGATAAAATGATGAGGGTCATTTCGTAATGTACATAACACGGTAAAATAGTGATTACTTTTTTTGAAGTGCTCCTGACAAAAAGTATCACTTTTATTGAAACGTAATTTTCTGTTTTTTCTTGTTTTAGAAGTAATTTAATGTAAAGCTACCAAACAGATAAATTTTATCATTTAAACACTTTAGACTATTCTACCGCATTTTTTAGACCTCCCACCGCAATCCCAAACAGGTCCATAGTGTCGTCCAGGTGATAAAATTAAAGGGTAAATCTGTAATTAATTAAAAGTAATTGTATGGATATTTTTGCCTATTGACATTCTATTTTTAAAATTGAAACTATATCCCGCATTATCCAAAAATGTTCATATGAGAAAAAAGTATCAAAAATTTTCTCAAACCTACAAACATATTTTTAAGAAAAAGTACACTTGAATATGTAAAACTCAAACAATCTACATTAAATAACTTTTAAAACTATTTAAATACTTTTTAAAAATCTGTAACGCAACTCCAAACATGTCCAAAATGTAACTGAATGATAAACACGAATTTGACTTTCACATATATTTGAATACCAATTATTAAATGAACAAGATTTGACTACTTATTAATCACTCAAACGCGACTCAATTACACTTTTACACTTCGAGTAAATGGCATCGGTCCTTAACTCGTTTACGGTACCTTTACATAAATGGCATTCATGTCTAAGACATCGATGCCATGCATCAACGTGATCTTTACACTTTCAATGTAGAGGTCCGCCTCTACATATGTTCTTGCAAATGAAGACTCTCTCTCTCTCTCTCTCTCTCTCTCTCTCTCTCTCTCTCTCTCTCTCTCTCTGTGTAAATAATTGTATACACATATATATATGTCTGCAGTATATTCGGATCATATATATCTTCTTGTTTTGGTGTCTAGTTAAGTGTCATTATAAGTTCTTATAACTTTTTGCATCTTTTAAATTCGTCGTAAAAAATACAAAATGCGTTGCGATTATTTATTAATGCTCACAATTTAATTCTCTTTCTAATTTATTTTATTCATATATATATATATATATATTTTGCAACAAGTGCTGTTGAGAATATTGGAGATTAAAATAAAAAAAAAAATATTTTTGCACGAGTTGTCTATATACATATATATATTTAACTTATTGGAGATCAGAATAAAATAGAATTGAAGTTATAATTAAAAATGATAGATAGATATCAGATCGATCTGTAGGAAAAAGGAGGGAAAATACAACAGCATGAGTAAAGTACAGCGTTGTATCATGGCTGATGAACATCATCATGAACATATATATATGTTAAGTACGTACACATGGACATTGAAAAGGGGAAACAACCAAAAAATGGGCATTTCCTCGAAACAGCACAATTAAATAGCTTTCAAAGTTCGAACGTCATCGGTGGAAGCGCTGTTTGCAATAAATAAAAATAAAAATAAAAAAATGGCTTAATTTGCCATGCATGCAGCAGCTTAATTTGTTCAGTAACAAAAAACGGAAAGGAACTAGAACATAGTTAAGGAATCAGGCAGGCAGCAGGAAAGTGGGAAAAAACATCTTGAAATCATGTGTTCGATCTGGCACTTAAAAAAAGCAGCACTGCTAAGAAAATAAATAAAAGTTATTCTGTTTAGAACAATCTTAAACTTTAGAGCGAACTCCATGCAGGCAGGCACGGTTCATGATGATTTAAAATTTGAACTGGTTGTTTCGAGGAAATGCCCCATTCTTTTGTTGTTTTCCCTTGTTAGTGTCGTCTGTACGTCGTAGGATGTTCCAGCTAGCTGCACGCTGCTGTATTTCTCCCCCTAATAATTTCCTACAAGTTTTATATTTTGAATATATATATATCAATAAAATTAAATTCTATTCTTACCCGGAAGTACGTACATGATATCAAGAAGCAATCATGAAGGTGAAAAATAATTAGAAGGAAGTTAATTAAAAATTGTTAAATCACTATTTTTTTTTTGAAGAAAAAAAAAACGATAGGAAATAATGGCCACTTTAGTAACTTAAATTATATTTAAACTAGTCATTATAAGAATTAATGTTCGATCTGATGATGATCAGTACTAGTACTACTCGATACCACGTTAAATCATTCAAATGGATGCATTTAATTATTCAACATATTGGGTCCATGCATGCTTGTTGAGAGATAGCTTATCCAATACATACGTGATGAAACGTATACTACAACATAATTTCGAAAGAGAAATATTGTTTTAGATATAAAGAAATTTCACAAAAATAAATTTACAAATTGATATGTTGGCTTGATATGATATATTAGATTGTTAAATTATTTTTATCGTATCATATGAAGTTATGTGATCTATCGTATCATTAAGTTAAAATATTTGAATAATTTAATTATGTCGTTAAGTTAAAATTTTTATTAAATGAGAAATAATAGGTCTAAGTTTAATTTAAAGTACTTAATCAAAAGGGTTCTTATTGTAGCGTGAAGATTCGAATTTAATTTAAGAAGAATTTGAAGTTAGGAGATGGTGCATGGAAATTAAATCGTCAGTGTTTGGAGATCACGCTAGGAAGGGAGAGTGAGAAAAGATGAGAGAGGGTTGTCCTAATTGTAGCGTAAAGATTCGAATTTAGAGAAGGAAAGATGGTGAGAGTGACGCCTACAGCTCAGTGGCCCCAAGCCATCGCCGCATAACGACACCTTAGGCTGCGTGAGGACTGCATGAACTGTGATACCAACATCCACATAAATATATATATATATATATATATATTTATTTACTCTTTTAAAAAAAAAAAAAAAGAATAGTATCCCTAATAAAACGGAAAAGGGTGAGAAAAAAATATAATCAGCATCATCTCATGAGAGAGAGAGAGAGAGTGAGAGAGAGAGAGAGAGAGAGAGAGAGATGGGTATGCATATATATGGATGTGCATGCATATGTTGCATACATATATATATATATATACACACACACATCAATATATATATACAGTGAGAGGAACAATATTACAAGTACTGACCTTGTAAACAATTTTATCCTTTAAATAAACTGCAGCAAGTAAGAAGCACAAAGGTCTACAGATTGATTGTTTTCTTCTCTTTCATTTCCGGATTGTAGCTGTCCCCCTGAGACACTTTGTGCTTGGTTCTTTGTGGAAAGCTTAAGTTCGAGGGCCAGAACTCAGGGGGGGTAAAACTATCCTATCCTATCAATTTGAGTCTTTGAGATTTATACTTTTTTCCAAATCCTGAGAGCGGAAATGATAGCTGAAAATCTTTCTGGGTTCTGGTAATTTATTTTTATTCTTTCAGATTCACTTTGTCTATCTTGAAGAAAGGGCGCAAGAAAAGCAGCTAGCTGCACTTTTAGTTTCTAGAAGATGGCCGCCCCTTCCTCGTCCACATTGTATTTTGGCAAGAAAGAAGAAATTCAAAGCCAGACCCACCAGCAGCCTTCTTCTACAATCACTTCCTCAACCACTCCAACCGCAGCACCTCAAAAGAAAAGGAGAAACCAACCTGGAAATCCAAGCAAGTATCTGATCTTTAGATCTGTTAATAATTCTTGGTTAATTTTCCTCTCTTTGTAACTCATTAAATATGGATATGGAAACCCTAACTCTGAATTTTCAGCACAATTGAGGTTTCTCAATTAATAAGTATTTTTGGGCTTGGACAATGGTGGGTTTGATAATATATATATATGCATGTTCCTTCTAATTTCGTTTTTCCATTGAATTGTCTAAATAAGCTTTGAACTTTGCAAAATGGAATTGACAAAAGTCAGCAAGATTCAAAAGTTTGGTCCTCCCAGCTAGCTTATTATTATTATTATTATCTCTTAAAATCAATTTATATTCGAATTTTGCAATATTTTATTGTTTATTAATGAGCATTTTTTTTTCCATGACAGATCCAGATGCGGAGGTAGTAGCACTATCTCCCAAGACCCTAATGGCAACAAACAGGTTCATATGCGAGGTATGCAACAAAGGGTTCCAAAGGGAGCAAAATCTACAGCTCCACAGAAGAGGACACAACCTGCCTTGGAAGCTGAAGCAGAAGAGTAAAAAAGAACCTAAACGAAAGGTTTATCTGTGCCCCGAGCCCACATGCGTGCACCATGACCCCTCGAGGGCTCTCGGCGACCTCACAGGCATAAAAAAGCACTACTCTCGAAAGCATGGTGAGAAGAAGTGGAAGTGCGAGAAGTGTTCCAAGAGATATGCTGTGCAGTCAGATTGGAAAGCCCATTCGAAGACCTGTGGCACTAGAGAATACAGATGTGACTGTGGCACCCTCTTCTCAAGGTAATGATCTAATCTTATCCATGTAGCTTTGACACTAACATATGCAAGTTTTTATACAGAAATTGATTAATCTTTCATTGTAGGAATTGACATAGAGTACTAAAAGGTTATTCTGGGAGATGTGTAGGCTAGCTAGTACTGCTAGTTAGAGTGTACAGATGGGAGAAAAAAGTCTAGTTATTATTATTATTTGAAGTTAATTCTCATGACAGAGGAACTTGGCCTCAATTCTCAAAACTCTAGCGACAAGAATGAATTACAAAAGGAAGAAAACAAAAAGTTTTCAGGAATCTTTCTTTCAAACATCTCTCTCTCTCTCTCTGATCTCTCTCTTGCACAGTGTGTTTTAATTTGTGGAGGCTATGGCAGGAGGGGAGGGTACTACCTTCCACGTGAGAAATCTGTAAAACTGCCATGGTCTACGGGTTATTCAAAAGGGCAATGAAGGATTTTTGAGAAGAAAAAGGGCAAGGAAACTTCAACTTCAACTTCTTCCCTCGAAAAAACCGCCGTTCGTCCTTTTCTCGTTCACGTGTAGTAATACAATGTTAGAGAGCATATTGTTACTGGGTTTGTTTTCTTGTGAGTTGGATAAGTTATTGGCTTTGTTCTCTTCTAAGTTGGATAGGTGTATTCATGAGCGACGAGCTGTTTCATGATCAGGTACTTCTTCCCATGAAAGCTTTTCGTGTCATGGGGCCAAATTAGATTCTCTCCTGATCCCTCTCTCACGCAAAACATGAGTGCGTACTGGCCGGTTGTACAATTTTCCATTGGTGATGCAACCAATATTATTCCATCATTACAATCCTTTTCTCTTTTCCATGCAGCACTTTCCGGCATTTTTCTTTTAAATCTCATCTTTTTTATTGCTGATTTTCATTAAGAAATCTTTCTTTCAAGGAAAAATAGAGTACTGTACGTTCAAATGTTTTTCTGGTTTAATTCGTTTATTTTGTTTAGTTGTTTAGGAGGATCCAGTATTAATTGTTTTTTTTATTCAAAATGATCCTCTTAATTTTCATCGATATAAGAGCCGTTCTTCAGAGATTCCAAATGAGTTTTTGGTTTGGATCGTCAATACTTTATAATACTTTTCATGATCCCGTTAAAATTCTATAGGCCAGCATCTGGGTTTTTTTGTCTGAATTCTCGTTGCTGGGAAAGAACTGGATCACTACTTGCAATGTTTTACCACGTGCGTACACTTAATTAATTGCATTTTTTTAACTTTCGTGTCACAATCATTGATCATCATCCATATCTCATGAATACTGTTGCTATTGATCCGCCCCTAGCTAGAAATTAAGAAAGTTTCTTATTGCATGAATGAAGTCAAAACAAAATAATTCCTTGTTATGACTCCACCAGTATTTATGAAATGTTTTGATCATGAACTCTATTAATTTCATGTTTGTTAGAAGCTAGGAACCCATGCAACTTACTGGTTTTGATATGTGGTTTCTGCAAATGTTTATAATGTTTGTGCACAGCATTTAATTAGAAGCACTCCCTAATTTCTTGTCCACACAAGTCATTTAATTATAAGATTTCCATGATCAATTAGGTTAAATTTCCTACCACAAACTATATATCAATATTGGCCTTGAGATAGATCAGAATTATTTAAGTATGTTTCCGGGAATATATATTCCAAGGAAACAAGCACAAATTAACAGTACCGCATATATACATGATATATAAGAGCTAGGCCCCACTTAAATTACTGTTCTTTCTTGCTAGGCTTGCTTAAACGTACTCGTCGATCGGGACGAAAATAAAAAAGGCCTCCTCCCAGCTGTAATTTGGGTTTATTAATTTACTCTCAAAAAGTAACCTTTATATACACTTTATCATGTCAAATTCCACCCAGATATGCTGTTACAATCAATCAAAAGTTGTCTTTTATTGACTTTCTTTCCCCTATATTTTAATGTAACTGTTGCAGGCGAGACAGTTTCATCACTCACAGAGCCTTCTGTGATGCACTGGCTCAGGAGAGTGCAAGGCATCCAACCAGCTTAAACACCATGGGAAGTCATCATCTTTTCGGAAACAACCACATGAGCTTAGGCCTATCACAAGTGGGTTCCCAGAATCCCCCACTACACAATCCGAACCATCCATCTAGCAATATGTTACGGCTTGGCAGCTCCGGAGGTGCTGCTAAATTTGAGCACCTCATCTCTCCATCTTCTCCTTTTGGACAACCTCGGCAACCAATGCCTCCTTCATCTGCATTATTCAACATGCCTGATGCAAACCAAAGTTTTCCAAACAAACAATTGCATGGACTTATGCAGCTTCCTGACCTTCAAAACAGCAGTAACAATTCCCCCCAAGCTACCAATCTCTTTAACCTCGGCTTCTTTTCTAACAATAGCAGTTCCATGGGTGGTATCAATGGAGACCATGCAAATTTCTCATCTTCGGGCTTGTTAATGCAAGATCAGCTTAATAATGGCAATGGTGGCGGCGGCCACGGGACAGCTCTCTTCTCTAGTGGCAACATGGGTCATCATAATGGTGGGTCCTGTGTCTCTTCTCTCTACGGCAGTTCAATGCATCCTGACAACATTGACTCCCATATGTCCGCCACCGCATTGCTCCAAAAAGCTGCTCAAATTGGATCAACCTCCAGCAGCAATAATTCTTCTTTGTTAAGAAGTTTGGTTAGTTCTTCATCAAGTACTCCCACATATGACAAGCAAAATGCGTTGGCGAGTTTTGGCATCAACTTTGGCAGTGGTCATGGAGGAATAGATCATCAGAACCTAAGATCACACATGGAAAATGAAAGCCATCTTCAAGGATTAATGAATTCTCTTGCCAATGCGGGCTCTTCCATATTTGTCGGTGGTCAAGGGCAGGATAACAACTTCGGTGGATTCAATGGACATAGAAACACGAGTTTCAGCGGCGTGGGCGTGGACGAGGAGAAGCTGCACCAAAATCTGGCTCACGTGAGTTTCGGAGGGTCTGACAAATTAACTTTGGATTTTTTGGGTGTGGGAGGAATGGTAAGGAACTTGGGCGGCGGGTATTCGCAAACAGATCAACAGCAGCAACATGCGATGAATATGAGCTCTTTGGAACCCGGTTTAAATACAAATCATGCCGGAAGTCAACCATTTGGAAGCACAACACTGCAATGAGCGTGCATGTTTGAAGAAAGCAAATAAAACAATATGCATGCCCCAGTTTGGTTCGCACGTACGACGATGTTCCGATCCTCGAATTACATGTCGAGAAAAAGATCACTTTTTTTTTTTTTTTGTTTCTCTAGTCTTTTTGACCCTTATTAAGTTTCTATTGCTAAATGTCCATGCTTATTACTTAATTAATTTGTTTAGAATTGCCTTTTCTTTCTGGGTATAAACTGGTTAATTAGGTACAATTGCAATCTACGTACAATATTGTGATTTATGGTATAATATTAAAGTAATTAAAGTTCAGTTCCATGCCTTACAGACACCTTGAACGCGTACATCTTTCGCTCTCGGATAATAATTCGCATAAATCCAATCACTCAGAAATTTCAGGGAAATTTCAGAGACCTAATGTACAAATTTGTTTTTTATGTCCGCAAAACTTTCGAAATATATAACGTAAGCCATGTTGTGAAGAATGTCAAAAAATAAAAGGACACTGATCCATGATATATTCCTCCTCATCACTCTTTTGAGAATCTTCACATGCTGACTACATTCCAACAGAATCGACAAGAGGAAATTTTATTTCGTATTTGCTCGATTGCAATGTTCAATTAAATATATTTAATGTGACAGAGAGAGATGTTGATATATATATTTATTGGGTGGTCCAAAAAAAATAAAAATTCCAAATGCTATAAAGAACTCGGAGAGTTTTAATTATTCTCCTGTCTCTCTCTTGTCGATCCATGTGTGTATATGTTTATATATATATATATATATGTGAGTAGTACCACGTATAGCTATAGTTTTTATTCGCCTTATTTTACAAGTTTTTTTCTTTTTAATTCGAATTTCAAATTAAATTTTAAAATTTTCCCAATTTCGATACCCACGCGACGAAATTCGTCATCATGTATGATTATGTGTGTGAAATTACAAGTAAAAATAACATTAATACACACACGAAACTAATTAAGCTAATATATACTATCAACCAAATGATTGTTGAAAAAGAAAGAAAAATTTGATTATAAGTAATTTTACACACTAATACATGTATCCATTCAAAATGATTGGTCAGAAAGTTAGATTTTAATAAAAATGATGTCAATTTAAATTTTAAATATGAAGACAGCACTATATAGTAAATCTCAAAAGAGAATATAATTGATTGTTAAAAAATTAATTTTTTTTAATGTAATTTTTTTTTTAATTATATTTTAAATATTTATGCAGTGCTTCTATATTTCACAAATGTGTATATATATATATATATATATCATACACATGGGGGTAGCTAGCTTCAAAAGCTTTTTCTTTGGCCTTCTGATTAATCCCTCGACTCTTTGACTTATAGGTTCCGGCATTTTCTCTCGATAGCTCGATAGGAATGAGGCTTTACTATTACTCACAGTTTGTTTTATTTAATTATTATTGTTTTGAAGAATCTATCTTAACGGACTGATAGTTGTTGTCATATACTCTGCACCAACCAGAGTCTGCAGAAAAGCAGATAGCATTGCTTTTTATAGTAATTATTAGAAGCTCATGTGGCAATTTTTGTCGCGACTGCTGTCTTTTTTCCTTCCTTTAGGGAATCATCAGTCCGTGACAGTCAAATTATACATAGTTTTTGCTTTCAAGTTTCAACTATACCATGCATGCTGCTACATTCTTTCATTATTTCTTTTGGGTTTTATTTTTGTTAGGGGCTCATGATATTGAATTTCAGGATGTAACACATGAAATAAATAAATATATATATATATATATATGTGTGTGTGTGTGTGAGCGCGCGTGTGGGGATTTCAAATAAGAGTTTCATGGTAGAGTATATGTTTTAAATTATAATTTAAAAATCATCGGTACATCTCATTCGTACTTGACTAGGGCCTCAATTAAATAAGAAAAATAAATATATAAAATGAATTAATATACAATATTTATTGCTATCTGTATAAATATTTTGGATAGCATCAAATTAGTAATATATAAATGATATTGTAAGTGGGTAGTTTGATTTGAAAAGTTGTTTGAATTAATTATTTTTAAATTGTTTTTTGCGTTTTGGTAAAAGATGTTTTTGGCTTTTTTTTTTATATATTTTACTTAAATCTAGGAAAATGATAATTAGATGAAATTTTTGTTGGGATTTGTTTATGGTGCTACCTATAATAAAAAAGTTATTTGGATAGTGAGGTAAGATGAGATGAAATGTCTTTAAATAAAAGTTAAAAATTGAATAAATATTGTTAAAATATATATATTTTAATTTTATTATTTTTTTATGATTTGAAAAAGTTTAATATTTTATGATATTTTGTATGAAAATTTTAAAAAATTGTAATTATGAGATAAAATGGGTTAAGAATGTTTCTGAACGACCTAACTCTTTGGAATGAAGATGAAAACTTATTGTTATATATATATAGCCAAACACGTAGTGAAAGAAGGTTAAAACTTAAGGACTAAATAAATAGTTAGAAAAATTATCAACTTATTGTGAAGCCCAACCCCTGTGAAGCCAAAGTTTGAAAATGTATTATTTTTTTTTTTTTTAGTGAGGTGGAGCACAAATATGTAGATTAAGTGGGTTCTTTTTAGTGTGAGTAGAGGCAAGATTAGGGCCCAGCCCATGCGTGAGCCTATAAATTGATGAGAAAAGCCCAACCCTTCCCACTAAAATGGCACCATTTTGTGTAAAGGTGAGAAAACCCTAAAAACTTTCCTCTTCCTCCCTCTTTCTCCCTTGCACCGCACGCCCTCCCCGATCCCTTCTCCCCTTCTGAAAACCCACGTTTTCATCATCCATCCCCTTGCTATCGTCACCACCATCTACATCTCGCCTCCTCCCATCGTTGGTAAGCCCTCTCTCGCTATCTATTGATCTCGCTCTCCCTCCCTCCATTTTCTCTCCCTTTCTCGCACTATCTTCACTCTGTGTTGCTATTGTTCCCATAGCATAGAAGGCAAGATTAGGGCCTAGCCTGTGTGTGAGCCCATAAGTTGATGAGAAAAGCTAGCCCTCCCCACTAAAATGGCATTGTTTTGTGTAAGGGTGACAAAACCCTAAAAACTTTCCTCTTCCTCCATCATTCTCGCCTGCTCCACACCCCCTCCTCAATCACTTCTCCCCCTCTCCACACCCCCTCCCCAATCCCTTCTCCCCCTCTGCAAACCCAAGTTTCCATCGTCCATCCCCTTGCTGTATCCGCCACCGTCTACATCTCGCCTCCTCCCATCGTTGGTAAGCCCTCTCTCCCTATCTATTGATCTCGCTCTCCCTCTCGCCGATTTATCTCCCTTTCTCACACTATTTTCACTCTGTGTTGCTGAGTGTCGTATGCATGGCATGCGATGGGTGATGGGTAGTGACGATGAACAGCTACCATGGCAAAGGCTTCATGGGCTGACAGACGAAGAGAGGTGTGGGTTGGACGATAAGAAATGGTGGTGGTAGACAGAAAAGAAGGGCTGGTGCCCGGCGAACACGTGGCAATGATACCGACGACAACACACATTGGTTACAGTGGAGGGAGAGAGAGGAAGAAGAAAAGGGCAAAAGAAAGAAAATCTTAGGGTCGTGACCCAGAGGAGGGGGGGTCACGATGTTGGAAGAAGAATGAAGGAAAAAAAATCATAGGGTTTCATCACTAGGCCAAATGACATCGTATAGAGGGAGGGGTTGGGTCTTGTTTTCAGCTAATGGGCTCACTTACACGAGTTGGGCCCATCTCTCACACACCCACATACAAATCCTTTTAAACAACATGATAGGCTTCAACTTACTAAAGAAAACACATACAAACATGAAAAAACTTGGGCTTTCACATTGTTTATCTTTGTTCGCCTGCCTGCTTGAATACCCTTTAGTTTCCTTACCTTTTTCTTGCCCAATGTGACGTTTACCTCCATTTGCTTGTTATTCTTTTCTTGATCCTTTGCCTGCCCAGTTCCATGCTTGCTTAGGTCTCGCTTGCCTTGACCTCTCAATGAGGCCTTCCCTTGCTCTTGAGATGATGAATTCTTTCAAAAGGTATTTTCCTCACAAAATGTGACCATGAATTGCTTTTATATAAGCTTACAATCAAAGAATTTAAAATAAAATAAAACTATAAACACGAATCCAAATAAAACTTACAAGACAAATTCTTAGTACTACTCTAGATAAAGGCTAATCCATTAAAACAAAACTGCTAATGTAAAACAACTGAAAATAATATTTATATTGTCCAACTGTAACACCCCACACCTGGATGGGTAGGAGAATTACTAATTGTCATCTAAAATCATCTCCTAACAATACGATATAATTTTCAAAGGATCCATAAACATAAATTCATCTATTTTAACCAAACATATATACAATCCCCCATAAGGTTATCAATGAAATAATCCAACAAGAAAAATTAATAACTCCACAAATTCTCCATAATAATATGAATCTCCCAATAAATCAAATCAACATAAGGAAAATATCTTCTAGTAATTGTAGCACCCTTAGGTACTCAATAAACAATCCTTGCCCATGCTTCCTAATCTTGAGTCCCAGTTGAATCATCAAAATCATCTAAAAAATATTATGGAAATAATAGACGAGTTATCAACAATTCAGTAAGCAGAGAACATATACCAGTATGTAAACATGAGTCTTTTTATAGAGTTTAGAATGCAAAATAAAACATTTTAGTTTCAGAATACAGAACCAAAATATGTTCAAAATATTAGAGCGATAGTTCAAAATGTTTTTATTTCAAAAGTCCTTTGCCATAGAATAACTAAACATTATCGTCATATCATATTATATCATATCAAAACATAACAGAAGTCATGTTTAACTCCCATGGTAGGGTTGTGCTATCCCTGGTGGCCAAACTCAGTAGAGACATAAGTGAATTTTCCCCTTAATCATTCTTGGAGCTCTAAGTGTGCACACAAAAATTACCACATAGAAAACCATTTTATTTCTGAAGTGGGTGTACTCGTAGACAGAGAAGTTAATACCAACCCAAACAGATGCCACAGTCTTACACCCATGGTAAGGTTAGAATAGAGTAGAAAGAAAAAGCCAGATACATAATCAAAATATCATGCCAAAGGTTTTCATATGCCACATCACATCAAAACATAATACTAAACAAAATCCTATCATCTTTGCATAATTAGAACAGATTTAGGGTATCTTTACATAATCATGCAAAAATTTTCAGATTTCCTATTCGCTTTTTTTATACAATTGAAAATTGAATGACAAAATTTTGCTCATGCCTACACCAATTATAATAGAAAATACTTTTATTTTTTATATAGATTTTATGAGTAATGCAGAATAAATAACTCAAATTGTTTCAAATTTATTTTCAAAACAAAAAATTCATTTTTTTCACAAATCAAAGTTAGTCCATTTCCTCCTTATAGAAAGTCTAGTATAGGAACCCGACTTACTTGACTCTTCAACTTTTCTGAAAAATCCCCTCAACTGTCTTAAGTAAAATTGATCATTACCTAGAAATAATTAAATATACTATAAATTAATACAATTAAACTATCACATCTAAAATAAACAACACAACTAAATAGTTCTACGACAATAAATCTCCTAGTTCCAATTTTTCTAATCCAGTTACTACTCATCTCCAACCCACAAAATAACTTCCCAAACCTCGCCCATTAGAGACATTCACACTTATCCCTATTGTACCTAACATCCAATCACAATACAATCAACAAATTTTGTCCCAACACTTTGAACCACATCACAATTACCTATTTTATCTCAACATTTCACAGGGCATAACAGCCACATCACAAATACACATTTTATCCCAACATTTAATAGGGGCTCTCGACCACTACACAGATTCACAACTAGCGTTACAAATTAATCCCAACACTTCACATAATTATTTCGATCACAACCACAACACCCAATTCATAATTTCTCAAATTCCAACTACATCAACAAAAACATCCTCACAACAAAGATATAGAAAATTATACCACCAATTACAAGGCTGCAGTGTGGTGATTGATGGCATTGTGTGTGGGGTGGCAACAACTGAGAGAGGTGAAGTATGCGCATGAGCAGAGGCATTAGAGAATTTTACTGGCTTCAGCGAGAGAGATATGGTGACGATGTGGCTTGGCCAACATCGTGTGGCAGTCGACTGTGGCTTGTGTATGAACAAAAGATTTAACAATGAAAGGAACATTAATAAATAGAGGGTGAACTACAATTATGAGAGGGAAGACAAAGAGCTTACCAATGTTGAACTCAAGTGAGTGAAATCCACAATGGCGAAGCTACGGTTGGTGACGAAAAAATCAAAGGAAGTGGAGTGAAATGAAAATCGGGAAATAAAATGGTTAAGGAAATAGAGAACAAATTTGAGTGGAAAGGAGGTTTACTGGTTTGGCTTCACGGTTGGACGGTATGGAGATGGAGGCTACAATGCTGGAAGGTGATGGCACAATAAAAAAAAAAAAAAAATGAACAACTATGCCCAATTTGAGAGAGAGAGAGAGAGAGAGAGAGAGAGAGAGAGAGAGAGAGAGAGAGAGAGAGAGAGAGAGAGAGAGAGAGAGAGAGAGAGATGAAGTGAGGCTTATCAGCCGATGGAGTAGTGGTTGATAGCGTGGAGAGGGAAACCCATGATGGAATACTTACCGGCATGAAGGGGATTGTGTCACAACCCCTAGGAGATTTGCCCAGGACCACACCTCGGCACGACCCATGGAGGGTCAGGACAGTTACATGGCTAGTCTGCTTGCATGCCTTGGCTCAAATCATGACACGCAGCGGGCAAGCATGGAGGCTACTGACCACGCACAGACCATGCGTGCAAGCTTACGCGTGCCCTTGAGCGTGCGTGCCCCCACACCACCTAGCCAGGCCAGTGGCGTGCCCCCACAGGCACGCCATCCAGCTCATGGCTCCAGCTCGTGCCTTGCAGAGCATGTTAGTGGCATGTCTCGCGATGTGCCATCCAGCGCATGGCTCCAGCCCATGCCTTGCGGAGCAGGTCAGTGGCATGCCCACCAGGCATGCCGTCCAGTGCATGGCTCCAGCCCATGCCTTGCAGACTCAGCGCCCAGGCCACCAGCCTGGGCCATGCCGTGCACCATCATGGCTTACCTTCAGCAAGCCATGCCCATCATGTCGTGCACCACCATGGCTCACCTTCAGCAAGCCATGCCCACCATGCTGTGCACCACCATGACTCACCATCAGCTACCCATGCCGCACCACCCTGGCTCACCATCAGCCAGCCATGCCGCGCACCACCATGGCTCACCACCCAGCAAGCCATGACCGCACCACCTGACCACCGTGCACCACCTAGCCCACCATGGGCCATGCATGCCATGGCTAGCCTTGGTCCATAGCCATTATCTTGTTATTTATTTTATTTATTTAAATTGCTTTATTTATTTATTTTCTAGGAACCTATTGGGGGTTTCCAATTTGTTTTTCTTATAAATAGGACCTCCTTTATTTGCTTTAGTATCTTTTGGCAAAACTCCTAGAGGGAAGACTCTTGTTTGAGAGATCACAAACTGGTGCCTTTGCACTTAGGCTTTTTGGGTGCAATTCGTGAATCCCAATGAGAGAATCACACTTTACAATTCGTGAATAAGTGTCATTCAACTATCTTGTTCTTGCAACTTGGTGCAATTCGTGAATCCAAGTTGTGTTTATCAATCTATGAGGTTTATTCATTACTTGTGCAATCCGTGAATCAAGTATTGATTATCCTTTTTATGTGTTTGTTCATTCAAGTTCATTAGTATTTTGCTATTGTTCCTGAGTGTTCTTTATTTTGTTCATGCATGTTCATCATTGTTCTTGAGGTGTTCTTATTGAAGTTGGCTCATTCAATCCGTCCAAGCCCCAAAATCGCCCCACGCAACTGTTAGTCCACTTTCCATAGTGGTTTGCTCCATCTTTCATGCCTTAGCCGCCCACCCTAATTGCCAATCAAGGTTCCTATAATTTAGGAACCCTAGTTGACCCATTCCATACTCCATAACCAGCCATACACATCATCCATCATATCCCAAGATTTTAGAAGAGTCATCTCCAAGATTTGAGGGAAATCATCTTCCAAGATTTTAGGAAACTTCTTAAAATCTCTCCCCCATCAAATTTCGGCCAGCCCTAGCCATTCCCTCCATATCACTCATCTTTAATTCTAGCCACCCATCTTACTTTTTCCAAACCCTAAACACATCATCCAAACCCTAAGCCTATCTTTCAAGTGGCGCCTACACCATAGCACTCACTAGTGCCGTGCGCCCATCACCCTTGAACCACACCATCACTCTTCATCTTCCATCACTCCATACACCCATCTTAGCCTAAACACTTAACCCCACCATCCCCAAGTGGTCATATTGACCACCTTTGCACGTGAGCCAAACAAGAAAGGAATCAAGGTTCGGTCATCACAAAGCCACCATTGGCGTGAAGGACTTGGTGTTTTGGGTCTAGACCGAGGACCCCAACACTAATTGGTGCTTTCATTGAGAGGATTCTTGTTTGGTGATTTTGAGAAGTTTCTATTTCTCCAAGAGGTAAACAACGCGATAACTCAACCTTGTGAATTTGATTGGGAGGTCCACAGAGGACCTCGACATTGTTTACTTTCTTGTTGCTTGTGAATTGTTGAATTGAAGTTTGGGGGTTGAGGTAGAGGACGGAGTAGTGTTACTTGAAGGGGTCGGCCACCCTTGAAGGTGGAGGACCCGTGGTAGGACTTGTGCTTGTGCAAGAGGGGTTGCCCACCCACAAAGGTGGACAACTCAAGGTTGGACTTGTGAGCCCATCCTACCGCCCATTGAAGTGCAAGTTGCTGTCCAAGGCTACACCAACCAGAAAATTCAATTTGCAACACTAGTGTTGCCCAGATGACTAACACAAGAGGAGGCGTGAATTGAGTTGTATTAAAAAAAATAACAATTATAAATCAAATATATAATATAAAATATAAACAAAATATAAAATAACAATAAATATAAAGAGTAAGGGTAAGAGAGAAGCAAACTCAGTATGTTAACGAGGTTTGGCCTCACTGCCTACGTCCTCGCCTCAAACTACCCCTTGAGGATTCCCAAATTCACTATTCAACCTCCTTCAGGTGGAGATAGAAACCTATTACACCTTTGAACAACACCGTTATAAAGGATCCGTGTAGAACACCCTCTACACTTGCAATCACCTTACAAGTGGTGATTCAACTATTCCCCCGTATAGAATACTTTCTACATGCACAAGGGTTATACACACCATTTTTCTGATACAAAAGCTGATAGTGGGTAGGTTATCAGAAAACACTCCTCAATGAGTGAAATAAGAACAATACAGAGTAAACTATATCTCTCAAAATGAATAAGGATTAAGGCTCAATGCTTAGAGAAGAGAGAATGAAAGTTTTGAATGAATGTTGTATACTCTGGATGTTGTGAATGTGAAGCTCTCAAATGATCTATTTATAGGCATATGAGACTTCATATTCAAATTTAAAAAGATTCACATGTCAAAGACAACATCATTCACTTTTTCAAAAAATTCAAATAAAAGGTTCTTCTTTTTCAATTGTCAAAGACAACATCATTCACTTTTTTAAAAAATCAAACCTAATCTTTTACTTTTGGCATATGACAAAATGAGCACACTTTCCTTTTCAAAAAATTCAAACCTAATCTTTTACTTTTTGCATATGACAAAATGAGCACACTTTACTTTTCAAATTTTTCAAACAAAATCATCTACCTTTTGTATAAGTCCAAAAAAGTATCAATCACTTTTGAAAATATTCAAATAAAACATGCACATGTGAAAGATGACAATCAATCATCTTTAATATTTTCAAAATTCAACTCTTTAATCAAGGCATGCACATGTAAAAGATGACAATGAATCATCTTTCAAAATTTTCAAATTTAATTTTCAAAAATATTCATGCACATGTGGAAAATGTATTTTAATGCTTTATGATAAAATATTAATTTTGAGCATTAATCTTAATTTCAAATTTTAAGAGATTTACAATATTATTCTATGACTTTAATGTAAATTTGTTTCCTTCTTGCTCATGCTTGGTTCATTGATGTGTTTGATTCCATTGTGTGAACAACTTGAGATTGAAACTCCTTTATTCTTTGAATTCATTTGTTATCATCAAAATCCATGTGTAGATTTATAATCACATGAAACTTGAAACCTTGGCTTCAACAATCTCCCACTTTTTGATGATGACAAATATTTGGTAGAACTTGAAACCTGTATTAATACTTAAGCCCCCCTGAAAATATGCATTAGTTTTTCAAGCAAAAGTATAAATATAATTCCAAGCATAAATAACAAGTTTAGCAATTTAAATAATGTTAATGTTCTAGTCTAAAACTTCTCCCCCTTTTGGAATCATTAAAAAGGATCGGCAGCAAGTAAATGGACTGAAGAAAACGATGCGTTTAATAGTCACTGTAGATAGTTGAAAAAGGAGCCGTCCGTGACCCGATAAATGCTGCAAAATCTCGAGGCCTAACTCTATGAATTTAGTGCGGCTGGAGATTTAAACAATCGCCTGATGTTGTTGACAACCGTGATTGAAGGCTCTGAGTTGCTATAAAAAATGATCATTTTCATCTATCGGATGCCAAAAAAATAATCGCTTCTTGACCTGAGTTCTGTTTTTCCACAACAATAGAATGGCTGAGTAATTCTCTTCCATTAATGTTCCAGACTTGAATCAGGAACCATTGATGCATCAATCATCAATCTTCTCTCCTGAGGCCGTCAATACCATGATAGGAGCAGTGAACCGTTTTTCTAGTAAGGCTGATTCTGAGATTATTGCAGAATCAAGAATGCTCAGTAGTCAATATACTGCCTCTGTTACGATCATGTCTCGGAGGTTAATGGCGAGGGTGAGTGAGATTGATCATCTTAACATGCAAATATTTGAGTTACGACAGAAGCTTGCTAATAAGGATAGTGAGAATAAAAGGCTAAAATAAGAAAACCAAGAGTTGAAAAAATTTACAGATTGGTATGCTCATGATCTGCAACTACGAATAGAGGAGCTGGAACGAGAAAGGGTTCAGATAGAGGAGCTGGAAAGAGAAAGGGTTCAGATACAGCAGAGGTTCATCGTTTACTAGAAAAATAGGGACAATCTACTGTTAATCTCGCTGGCTTAGTAAGAAAACTTTTGACAATGTGTGTCCAGCATATCTTGTATTTCTTTTGACTAAATAAGATTTAAAGAGACAATAGTTTGTCTTATTCTTTATGTTATCTCTATAAAATCAGTCCTGAAGTTCATCCAATCCGCATCAAGTTTTCATCTCATCTCTATAACTCATCTGCATTCCTTCAGCATTCTCGTTTTAAGCCTTCTATTCTTTTCTCAATGGCTCATTCTTCTAACATTTCTCTAGATCCATCCATGAGGCATTCTGCATCTCAACCTCCTGTCCTTTCTGCAGCTGCCATTGGTGCCATGTTGCAGCAAGAAAATAATAATCTGACTAATAAGTCAGATTCTGATGCTATTTATGACTTGGTGAGTCTTGGGACTCGCTACTCTTCCTCTATTGTTGCCTTTTCTCAGCGGCTACAAGTCAAAAATCACGAAGTTGAAAAGCTCAAAGAACAAATTGTTGTATTTCAACGAATTGTTCAAGAGTCTCACACAAGGGAATGAATCATTCGGCAGAAGAATAAACAATTGAAATCTTTATTATATTCTTCATTTCGCTTGCCGGTTCCCATGGATAAGAATGACATGATATTGTATGAAGAGAATGAGCGTCTCAAACATGAGGCTAAGAATCTCAAGTTTATGTAAAAGTATTTAAAAAATCTATCTCTATTTTTATTGACTCTGGTCTATCTTTTAAGAAATATTCATAGCATGCATCATACCTATTTCTCTTCTGATCATACATAATCTATCTTGTGGGTAAAGGTTTTGTAAAAATATCTGCTAACTGATCGTGTGTGTTTGTGAACTCTAATATTATATCGCCTTTCTGTACATGATCTCGAAGAAAATGATACCTTATTTCAATATGCTTAGTTCTAGAATGTTGTATTGGGTTCTTTGAAAGATTTATAACACTTGTATTATCACATTTGATTGAAATGTGATTATACATGAGTTTAAAATCTTCAAGTTGTTGCTTCATGTAGAGAACTTGAGCACAACAACTACCCGTAGCAACATATTCTGCCTTAGCAGTAGATTGATAGTGCAACAGAATTTTATTTTTTACTAAACCAGGAAACTAGTGCATGACCTAAGAAATGACATGCTCCACTAGTGCTTTTTCGATCCATTTTACAGCCAGCATAATCTGCATCTGTGTAACTGATTAGATCAAAATATGTGTGCTTAGGGTACCATAATCCTAGGTTAATTGTACCACTAAGATATCTAAGAATGCGCTTAACTGCAATTAAATGTGATTTTTTTGGAGATGATTGAAAGCGTGCACATAAGCACACACTAAACATAATATCTGGTCTATTGGCTATTAAATATAATAAGCTACCAATCATACCTCGATATATCTTCGAGTCAACTGGCTTACCGGATTCATCTTTATCAAGTTTAGTTGATGGGCTCATTGGCGTTCCAATTTCCTTAGCATTTTCCATCCCAAACTTCTTCAGTAATTCCTTAATATATTTTAATTGATTGATGAATGTCCCACTTTTTGCTTGCTTAATTTGCAATCCAAGAAAGAATGTAAGTTCTCTCATCATGCTCATCTCAAATTCTTCACCTTGTGAAAGTTCTCTCAAAATTTGTTCTACTGGATGATCTTTCACAAATTTTCACTGTTTGGTTGCATCTTGTATTAAATTTTGATGATCTTTCCTGATGGCTTCATGTTGAACTTCCTCTATTGTTTTCTCTTTGTTGAGATTGAGACTTTCCATATTATTTATACCTCCTGTTTCTTCATTAATAGATTTCTTGGAGAGTGAAGAATTAGATTCATCAAATACTACATGCATAGATTCTTGTACAGTCAAAGTCTTTTTATTGAATACTCTATAAGCTTTACTATTAGTAGAATACCCGAGAAAGATATTTTCATCAGATTTTGCATCAAATTTGCCTAAATTATCCCTTTCATTCAAAATAAAACATTTGCATCCAAATACATGAAAGTAACCAATGTTGGGCTTTCTCTAATTCCAAAGCTCATAGAGGGTTTTATCTAACTTAAACCTTAACATAATTCTATTTATAACATAACATGCAGTATTTACCGCTTCGGCCAAAAAATAACTAGGCAAGTTATTCTCATTGAGCATTGTTCTTGCCATCTCTTGAAGAGATCTATTTTTCCTCTCTACTATCCCATTTTGTTGAGGAGTTCGAGGAGCAGAAAAATTATGCACAAAACCGTTTTCATCACAAAATGTTTCAATATTTTTATTAACAAACTCTTTTTCCCTATCACTTCGGATACTTGAAATAGTATAGCTCTTTTCATTTTGAATTCTCTTGCATAACTTGGTAAAGATATTATGTGCCTCATCTTTATGAGCAAGAAAGATGACCCAAGTATATCTAGAGAAATCATCAACAATAACATATGCATAATATTTTCCTCCTAGACTTGCAACTCTATTTGGTCCAAAAAGATCCATGTGTATCAGTTGCAATGGTCTAGTAGTGGAAATATGTTTCTTAGTTTTAAAAGAAGTTTTTGTTTGTTTACCAAATTGACATGCATCACAAATTTTGTCTTTAAGAAAATATGTTTTTGGTAAACCTCTCACAAGATCATTTTTTGAAAGTTTGGAAATAAGTTCCATGTTGGCATGACCTAGTCTTCTATGCCATAGCCAACTAGTTTCAATTTGAACTGAAAAGCAAATAGCATCTTGTGAGGTAATTTCTTCAAAATCGATTGTATAAACATTATTGTTTCTAAAAGTAATAAAATAAATATTACAATCATGATCATTCAAGATAATGCATTTATCCATTTTGAAAGTAACTGTAAATCCTTTATCACATAATTGACTTATGCTCAAAAGATTATGTTTTAAACCTTCAACAAGTAGGACATCTTCAATTATGAGAGAAGATTCATTACCAATTTTACCTATTCCCACGATCTTCCCTTTCGAGTTGTCTCCAAATATCACGTGTCCTTCTTCTTTAGATCTAAGATCAAAGAACTTAGTCTTGTCTCCCGTCATGTGTCTTGAACATCCACTATCTAAAAACCATTTGTTTTTGCTTGTGAAAGACTTCATGCATACCTATAAAAACAATTAAAATAATTTTTCTTGGTACCCAAGTTCTTTGGGTCCTTTATTTATTAGTATTAGAAGAAACAAGATTTTTAGGTACCCATATGGTCCTAATAGTCATTGTATGATTTCTTCTAATAGGACAAGTATGATAATTATGACCATTTCTATTACAAAAATTGCAAATAGCATGTGACATATATGAAAAACTTGAATGATTATAATAATATCCTTTTTTGACAAAATTATTTTTATGAAAAGAATTTTGAATATTAGTTTTTGATGTAGAATGATTATCAAAGAAATTTTTATAAGGTTTGTATTTTTGTTTTGGCATATATCCAAAACCTACCTTGTAAAAAACACATTTTTGACTACCAAGAAGTTTTTTAAAATTTCTTTTTCCATTCGTAAAGTTTTCAACAATATTTTCCAAATCGGTTTTCTTCTTATTCAATTCAAGATTTTCATCTTTCAAAATGATACTTTCTTTTCTTAAAATTTCAATTTCATTTGTTAAAGAAAAATTTTTCTTTTTCAAAGCAGTATATTTGATACCCAATTTTTCAAATTCCTCATAAACCTCTTCTAAAACATTTTGCAATTCTTCATATGAAGGATTTTCAATATTATCAAGATTTGTTACCTCAATGTCATCTTTAGCCATAAGACAAGGATTTGCTAATTCTTCATTGCTTGCTTCACTATCTGAGCTACTTGAATCATCATCCCATGTAGCTTTCATTGCTTTCTTGCCCTTGTTTCGATCTTTCTTTAGCAGAGGACAATCTGATTTGATATGACCAGGTTTATTGCATTTATAACAAATTAAAGTGTCATTTTTACCTGAATCTTTATTGGAAAACTTTTTGAAGGATTTCCTCAGAGGAGTTCTATTTTTCTTCAAGAACCTCTGAATTCTTCTTGTTATCATCGCAACTTCTTCATCTTTATCGTCATTTTCCTCATCTTCATCACTTTCACTTTCATGAGGAACAGCTTTAAGTGCTAAGCTCTTCTTTGGCTTTCCTTCTTCTTCTCCTCTTTTCAATGTGTACTCATGGGTGATAAGTGACCCGATGAGTTCATTGACTTCGAGCTTCTTGAGGTCTCTAGCTTCAAGAATCGCTGTAACTTTTGATTCCCAACGTTTTGGTAAAGAGTTGAGAATTTTTCTTACTATCTCCACCTTGGAATAAATTTTGCTAAGAGCTGTCAAGTTGTTTATGATATTAGTAAAACGAGTGTGCATACTAGAAATAGATTCATCATCATTCATCTTAAACATTTCATATTCATGAGTAAGAATATAAATTTTTTATTCCTTGACTTGCGAAGTTCCTTCATAAGTAACTTCCAAGTTATCCCAAATTTCTTTTGCCGTAGCACAATTCATTATTCTATTAAATTCATTTCCATTAAGAGCATTATATAATAAATTCATAGCAGTTAAATTTAAAGTATAAAGTCTATCGTCTTTACGATCAAACTCTTCTTCTTCCTTTTTGACCTTTACTTCATCAACCACTTTTATTGGAATATAAGGTCCATTTACAATACATTTCCAGATTTCTCTACCTTGAGCTTGAAGAAATATTCTCATTCTAACTTTCCAGAATGATTAATTATCTCTACAAAAGAGTGGAAGCCGACTGCTAGATTGACCTTCACCAAATGAAACTGCAATGTTAGCCATAAGATCTTAACTCAAAAGATAGTTAATCTTATAATAGAGCTCTTAACTTTGATACCAATTGTTACCCAGATGACTAACACAAGAGGGGGGGTAAATTGAGTTGTATTAAAAAAATAACAATTATAAATCAAATATATAATATAAAATATAAACAAAATATGAAATAACAATAAATATAAAGAGTAAGGGTAAGAGAGAAGCAAACTCAGTACGTTAACGAGGTTCGGCCCTACTTCCTACGTTCTCGCCTCAAACTACCCTTTGAGGATTCTTAAATTCACTATTCAACCTCCTTCAGATGGAGATAGAAACCTATTACACCTTTGAACAACACCGCTACAAAGGATCCGTGTAGAACACTCTCTACACTTGCAATCACCTTACAAGTGGTGATTCAACTATTCCCCCGTATAGAATACTTTCTACACGCACAAGGGTTATACACACCCTTTTTCTGATACAAAAGCTGATAGTGGGTAGGTTATCAGAAAACACTCCTCAATGAGTGAAATAAGAACAATACAGCGCAAACTATATCTCTCAAAATGAATAAGGATTAAGGCTCAATGCTTAGAGAAGAGAGAATGAAAGCTTTGAATGAATGTTGTATGCTCTGGATGTTGTGAATGTGAAGTTCTCAAATGATCTATTTATAGGCATATGAGATTTCATATTCAAATTTAAAAAGATTCACATGTCAAAGACAACATCATTCACTTTTTCAAAAAATTCAAATAAAAGGTTCTTCTTTTTCAATTGTCAAAGACAACATCATTCACTTTTTAAAAAAATCAAACCTAATCTTTTACTTTTGGCATATGACAAAATGAGCACACTTTCATTTTCAAAAAATTCAAATCTAATCTTTTACTTTTTGCATATGACAAAATGAGCACACTTTACTTTTCAAATTTTTCAAACAAAATCATCTACCTTTTGTATAAGTCCAAAAAAGTATCAATCACTTTTGAAAATATTCAAATAAAACATGCACATTTGAAAGATGACAATCAATCATCTTTAATATTTTCAAAGTTCAACCCTTTAATCAAGGCATGCACATGTAAAAGATGACAATCAATCATCTTTCAAAATTTTCAAATTTAATTTTCAAAAATATTCATACACATGTGGAAAATGTATTTTAATGCTTTATGATAAAATATTAATTTTGAGCATTAATCTTAATTTCGAATTTTAAGAGATTTACAATATTACTCTATGACTTTAATGTAAACTTGTTTCATTCTTGCTCATGCTTGGTTCATTGATGTGCTTGATTCCATTGTGTGAACAACTTGAGCTTGAAACTCTTTTATTCTTTGAATTCATTTGTTATCATCAAAATCCATGTGTAGATTTATAATAACATGAAACTTGAAACCTTGGGTTCAACAAATAGTTTGCAAGAGTTTCAAGAAGCTAGTTTGCAAGCATCATGAGTACAAGCAATCAAGAGGCAGAGTTGATCAAGAGTTCCAACCGGGAACGAATTGAGGTACTTGAGGGGGTCAACACTAGAGTCATGAACATCCTAAGTGAGGTCAACACCACTATGGCCGAACTTAGAATGGCTATGAATGCTACCACCTGTAATAGTGAAGAGTATAGAAGAGCTATGGAGACTATGAGAAGAGAAACACATGAGAGTATTGAAAGAATTGAGAGAAGGCTTGTAGAAGGCCAAGCCCCACGGCATGATGATAATGCACAAAGGCGTGATGCTTTTGTGGATGGTGTTGAGACAAGCGTGACCGAGTCTTTGCATGATGTGGTGCATGAGCCACCAAGAGTTGAATTGAGAAGAGGTGGGTGTGTAGAGCATGATGATGTTGCCGTGGAAAGGTGGATTTATGGTGGAAGCCACCATAGAAGTCCTAGCATTAGAGGAAGACATCATGATGTGAGGTATGAGATGCCTAGAAATGAAGATAACCATGGGGCCGAGTGTGGGTATGAAGAGGAGAGGCCTTGGGGCCATGAAAACCGTGATGATAGAAGGCCTTTGGGCCATGAAAACCGAGAGGAGAGAAGGCCTTTGGGCCATGAAAACCGAGAGGAGAGAAGGCCTCATTACTATGACCAAAATGGAGGTAGCCATGGAAGAAGGTTTGATGATGGAATCCATGATGAGAGGAGGGGAAACCGGACTTATGACCGGGGACCCAAGAGACCAAAGGTGGACTTTCCTAAGTTCAATGGGGGGGATCCATATGAGTAGTTGGATAAGGTGGACCATTATTTCCGTGTATATGATGTTCTAAGGAGAGAAAGAGTGTCAACGGCTTGTTTTTACTTGGAAGGAAAAGCTAGCAAGTGGTGGAGGTGGATAAGAGATCAATATGAGAAGGATGAAAAGAGGTTGGGATGGACCGCCTTTGAAAAAGAATTTTTGATGCAATTTGGACCCTCACCAATTGTCAACCATCATGGGCAATTGGCAAAGTTGAAACAAGAGGGAAAAGTACACCATTACATTGAGGAGTTTCGGCAACTCCAAACCTTGGTTAGGGGTTGGTCCGAAGAGGCACTAATTTGTACTTTTGTAGATGGGTTGAAACCTTGACTTGCCAAGGAGATAAAGTTGAAGCAACCAAGAAGTTTGCAAGAAGTTATGAGAATGGCGGAGATTCTTGAAGAGAGCACTCACATTGAGAAGCGTCCTTCTAAGGATATGGGGAGCAAAATTTCAAAACCTTTGCAAACCAAAGTTCCTTGGAAAGACAAGGAGGGAGAAGCGAGTGCATCAAAACTAAAGCCATATGAAGTGAAGAAGATGTCTAGAGAAGAGGTCCAAGAGAGGATAAAGAAGGGTCTTTGTTTCAAATGTGGTGACAAATGGAGCAAAGAACACAAGTGTAGGGCCGGGCAAGCATATGTGTTGCTTGAAAATGAAAGCAATGAAGTAGAAGATGAGGCACATGAAGAGACATCTAGTGAAGAGTTGGAGCAAGAGGGGGCCGAATCTAGTGAATCACTAGAGGAGGCCGAATTGTCCTTGAATGCCATTTCGGGTATACCTAGACCCACTTCAATGAGAGTTATGGCATGGGTAGGGAAGTTTGAGGTGACTCTTTTGGTGGATAGTGGATCCACCCACAACTTTGTCAACTCCAATATTGTCACCAAGATTGGGTTGAAGCCGTGTGCCATAAACCCATTTGAGGTGAAAGTTGCAAATGGGGACAAGTTGAAGTGTGAAGAGATTGTTAGGGAAGTGAAGATGAACATACAAGGGGTGAGGATTGTAGCTGATCTTCATGTCTTGGCACTTGGAGGTCTTGATATTGTATTGGGAAACGCTTGGCTTAGAAGCGTTGGGAAAGTGTTGAATGATTATGAGAAAATGACCATGGAATTCAAGATTGGGTCAAAGAAAAAAGTGTGGACAGCATTGTCACCCAAGGAGATCAAGTCTTGCGAAGCTCTTATGTTTGAGAAGTTGTGCAAAGGTGGAGCCTATTGTGTGGCCAAGGAAAACTACTTGTGTAGTGTGGAAAAAAGTGAAGAAGAAAGCAACAAAGATGAATTAGAGGGGCTGCCCGTGGAAGTAAGAGAAGTGTTGGAAGATCATCGGGGAGTTCTAGAGGTGCCTTCTAATTTGCCACCATCTAGAATTTTTGATCATCGGATTGTGCTTGTTGATGAAAAGAAGCCGGTGAATGTTCCACCTTACCGTTATGCTCATTTTCAAAAAGGAGAGATAGAAAGGCAAGTTGATGAGATGTTGAAAAATGGCTTGATAAGGCCAAGTACTAGTCATTTTTCCTCTCCCGTGCTACTAGTGAGGAAGAAAGATAGGACATGGAGGTTTTGTACCGATTATAGAGCCTTAAATGAGGCTACAGTGAAGGATAGGTTCCCTATCCCAACTGTGGATGAGATGCTTGATGAACTTCATGGTGCAAGAATCTTTTCCAAGTTGGATTTGAGGGCTGGCTACCACCAAATAAGAATGAAGAGTGAAGACATATACAAGACGGCCTTTAGGACACACTCCGGGCAGTTTGAGTACCTTGTTATGCCATTTGGATTGTGTAATGCTCCTTCCACTTTCCAAGCCGCCATGAACACAATTTTCAAGCCATTGTTGAGGAAGTTTGTGTTGGTCTTTTTTGATGACATCTTGGTTTATTCCAAGACTATTGAAGAACACAAGAGCCACTTGAGAGTTGTGTTGAGGATCTTTGAAGAACACCACTTCTTTATAAAGGTTTCCAAATGTGCCTTTATGGAGAGGGAACTAGATTATCTTGGCTATTTCATCTCGGGGGAGGGGGTGAAAGGATCAAAGGAAGATTGAGGCCATGGTTGATTGGCCACTACCTCGTGATGTTTCGGCCTTGAGGGGTTTTTTGGGGTTGACCAGCTACTATAGGCGGTTTGTGAAGAACTATGGGCTTATTGCTAAGCCACTTACATCCTTGTTGAAGAAGGATAACTTTGCATGCACCCAAGAGGCAATGGAGGCCTTTGATGAGTTGAAGAGGGCTATGACAACCACTCCCGTGCTAGCACTACCTAACTTTGAGAAGCCTTTTGAGGTTTACACCGATGTGAGTGGTGAAGGGATAGGGGCTGTTTTGGTTTAAGAAAAGAGACCAATAGCCTTTATTTCTAAGGCACTTGGACCTATGAAGAAAGCTTGGAGTACCTATTGAGAGGATTTGCAAAATCACCACACAACCGAATGTGGTGAGTGATCTCTTTATATATTTACTATATCTGAATCATTTACAAATCATGTACATAATGATGAATGGTAAAATAAAAGGAAACTAAATCAATCTATACAATAGGATTGCTGGAATTAAGGACAACTAAATGAGCCTAGAATTATGGTACGGTTTCCTTAACAGTTTCCTTAACACCCCCCCCCCACAAGCTGAGCGTCGGATTGGAACAGACATGAAGCTTGGTACGGAAAAACTCAAAGAGAGGTCTAGGAACACTCTTAGTGAAGAGATCGGCAACCTGTAGGTGAGAAGGAACGTACTGCGTCTGAAGTTTGCCAGCAACCACAAGCTCTCGAAGAAAATGATAATCAAGCTCAACGTGCTTGGCCCGTTTGTGAGAAACAGGATTAAAGCTCAAGAAAATAGCACTTTTATTGTCACATAACAGGAGTGGTTTCTATGAGAGGGGGACCTTGAGATCTTGAAGAAGGTGCATAAGCCAAAGAAGTTCAGCCGCAGCGGTGGCAAGAGCACGATATTCAGACTCACAGCTGGAACGAGAGACAGTAGGTTGCTTCTTGGCACTCCAAGAAACCAAATTGTTGCCAAGATAAATAGAGTAACCAGAAGTGGAGCGACGAGCGTTGGGACAACCAGCCCAATTAGCATTAGAGTAAGCAACTAGAGCACTAGAACCAATAGAGGAGTGGAAGGTGAGACCAAAATGAAGAGTGCCCTTGACATAGCGAAGAATGCGTTTGACAGCCAAAAAATGATCAGTAGTCGGAGCATGCAGAAATTGGCTGACAGAGTTTACAGCATAAGCAATGTCCGGACGAGTGATGGTTAGGTATTGGAGGGCACCAACAAGTGATCTGTAAAGAGTGGGATCCGAGAAAAGGGAACCGTCGCCAGTCAGATGCTGAGAGATAACCATGGGAGTGTGAACCGGCTTACTATCAAGCAAGTGGGCGCGAGTAAGAATGTCCCGTGCATATTTCAGCTGACTGATAAAAAGACCATCAGTAGTGGAGGTGGCTTCCAAACCAAGAAAATAACTGAGGGAACCCAAATCTTTGGTGGCAAACTCAGAATTGAGCTTGTGAGTGAAGCTGTCAAGAAGAGAGGGATTGTTGCCAGTAATGATAATATCATCAACATAAAAGAGAAAATAAATAGTGTCAGACTGTTGGTGGAAAACAAAGAGAGAGGTGTCAGCACGGATGCAAGCAAAACCAAGTGTAATAAGAAAAGAACTAAACCGCTGAAACCAGGCACAAGGAGCTTGCTTGAGGCCATAAAGTGCTTTCTTCAACTGACAAACATGGTCGGGATAGCGAGGATCAACATATCCAGGAGGTTGTTCCATAAAGACATTTTCAGTAAGGTGACCATTGAGAAAGGCATTCTTGACATCCAGTTGACGAAGAGGCCATCTGTTGGTAACCGCAAGAGAAAGGACAACACGAACAATAGTAGCCTTGATAATAGGACTAAAAGTGTCAGTGTAGTCAAGTCCAGGTACCTAAGTATAGCCTTTGGCAACAAGTCGAGCTTTGAGGCGCTCAATGGATCCATCAGGTAAATATTTGGTCCGAAACACTCATTTGGAACCCACAATGTTGGTGTTGACAGGTCGAGGGACCAGGATCCAGGTGCGATTGGTCTGTAGAGCATGAACTTCTTCATCCATAGCAGCAAGCCAGGCAGGATTCTTAGCAGCAGATTTGAATCCTTTGGGCTCAGTAGATGCAAGTAGAGCAGAAAGAAGTCCAGAGGGTTCCAAGACAGTGAGATCCGCCGGATGACGAGTCTGAAAGATACCGGACTTGGCTCGTGTGATCATGGGATGAGAACCCAATGATAAGGCGGGAGCAGATGGGAGATCAGGAACAGAACGATCAATGGCAGTCTCAACAGGAGGCGGTCTAGGATCCAACAATGATGGGGAAGAACCTGCAATAGAATGAGGAGCCTGCAAAGACTCATCCACTGAGTTAGTACAAATAACACACGGGGTGGATCCGGAAGGTGTAAGGTGCGGAGAATGGTGCATAGGGAAAGTAGGAGGGGACTGGGTTCAAGAAAATTGGAAAAATTGAGAGATGAGATGGGCTGAGCTTGAGAGCTGATATGAGAGGGGAAGTGGTGTTCATCAAATTGAGCATGACGAGTGATATATAGCCTAGAGGTAGTGGGGTCAAGATAGCGAAACCCTTTATAGGATGAACTGTAACCTAGAAAAATACAAGGAATGCTGCGAGGAGAAAATTTGTTAGGCATATAATCACGTAAGCAAGGATAAACACAACAACCAAATGGATGGAAATTTTCATAATTGGGTGAGGAGCCATAAAGAAGCTCAAATGGGGACTTCTCCAAGAAGCGGTGTGGGCAAACGGTTGATAATGTAAGTTGCAGTGCTGAAGGCGTCAACCCAGAAGCGAGGGGAAATATGAGAGTGAAAAAGAAGGGCTAGACCAGTCTCAGTCACATGGCGATGTTTCCTTTCAGCGCGACCATTTTGAGCGGGTGTGTATGGGCAGGAAAGTTGGTGGTGAATGCCTGAGGTGCTAAGATAGGCTTTGAAGCGATTGCTTGTAAATTCTGCACCACCATCACTTTGAAAAATTTTGATATGAGTGAAATGTTGATTTTTCACAAAATTTTGAAAGTGAATAAAAGTATCATAAAAATCAGATTTGAATTTTAAAGGATAAAGCCAAGTGAAGCAAGAGTGATCATCAATAAATATGACATAATATAGAAAGCTCGATGTGGATTTGACGGGGGAGGGGCCCCAAATGTCGCAATGAATAAGATCCAACACATGTGACGATCTTTTTTCATTACGTGCATAAGGTAAGCGATGATTTTTGGCAAGTTGACATGTAGTGCACAATGCAGGAGAAGGCAATAAAGATGTAAGAGAAAGATAACCATTTTTATTCAAATAAGAAATAATAGAGTGATTAACATGTCCAAGACGAGCATGCCATAAATCATAAGAAGCATGAAGAGCTTTATTTTTAAGAACGGAAATAAAAGCGGAGTTGCCGCGTTCCAGCACATACAAGCCACCATCTCTTTTACTGGTTGCCACCACCCTTCCCGTTTGACGATTCTGGACAGTAAAACAATTATTAGTAAATGTAACCGAGAGAGGAAAATCAGAGGTTAATTTACTAATTGATAGGAGATTTTTGGTGAGATGGGAAACGACTAAAACATCCAATAAATGAAGATTGGGAGTTGGAGAAGTGATACCGGTGTGGGTAATGGGTAGGGAAGCACCATTCCCTACAATTACACAATCCTTACCTGTATAGTTATTGGACTGGTCCAAAGTGGAAGGGTCTTTGGTCATATGGGCTGAGGCTCCAGTATCTAAGTACCAATCACTGGGCTTGGGCCCAGTCAGCCCACATGAAGAAGTGAAGGCCTCAGCAAGGTGTGCTGCTGAATCTGTCCGTGCATAGCGTTGGTTGCAGCGGTCAGCATAGTGACCTTCTTGCCTGCAGATCTGGCAGCGCGGTGGACGACGGCCCTGGCCTGAACGGCTTCGCTGGTTCGACTGCCCACGGGTGCGAGTGGAATTGTTGTGGCCACTACGATTTCCTTGCTGATTTCGGGAGGAATAATTCCTCTGTTGTTTCCGTGAGGTGCCATGGTGAGTTGCTGTGAAAGCAGCTGTTGGAGGAGCCGACGGTTCAAGAGAATGTTAAAAGAGTTCAAAGCTTTCGGCTTTGGACACTAGATCAGCAAATCCGGGCAAGGGAGTGAGGGTCATTTGAGCTGTGGAAAAGCTTGAAAAATCGGTGCCGAGTCCACGAAGGAACCAGTGCACTTTGTCAATGTCCTCGACGGATCTGCCGATGGCATGAAGCTGGTCATAGATTGTTTTGAAGGTATGGGCATACTCAGCAACAGATTTGGTGCCGCATTTCATCAACTGCAAGTCATCCTTGACTCTCAGTTCACGGGCTTTCGAATGATGGCTGAACGTAGTCTCCAATGCGAGCCAAACGTCACGGGCAGTGGAGAGACCAACGACGACAGCAATGGCTTCCTCGGTGAGAGAGGAGAGCAGGAGACAGAGAAGCCGTTGATCGGCTGCTTTCCACGCTAAATATTTGGTGCTGAGTGTGGTAGAGGTTGCTGGTTCAAAACGAGGTGGTGAAACCAGAGTGCCATCAACGTAGCCCAGCAGGTCTTGACTCTCAAGGAGAGGGAGAAGTTGGCTTTTCCAAAGAAGATAATTGGAGGAAGAAAGCTTGATGGTGATCATATGGATTAGAGTGTTGAAAGGAAGGAGATGAGAAGAGGATTCGGAAGCCATGGAGAAGAAGGGATCGGGGTTGCTAAACCGGACGGGCTCGTGATACCATGAGAGGATTTGCAAAATCACCACACAACCGAATGTGGTGAGTGATCTCTTTATATATTTACTATATCTAAATCATTTACAAATCATGTACATAATGATGAATGGTAAAATAAAAGGAAACTAAATCAATCTATACAATAGGATTGCTGGAATTAAGGACAACTAAATGAGCCTAGAATTATGGTACGGTTTCCTTAACAATTTCCTTAACACCTATGCTAGGGAGATGCTAGCGGTTGTGCATGCCGTGAAGGTGTGGAGGCCTTATCTTTTGGAAAGGAAGTTTACTATTGTCACAGATCAACAAGCATTGAGGCATATGCTTAAACAAAAGATAGTGACACCCGAGCAACAAAAGTTCTTAATGAAGTTGCATGATTTTGAATATGATATCATCTACCAACCAGGAAAAGAGAACAAAGTGGCGGACGCCTTGAGTAGGCATGAGGGGAGTTCTTTACTAGAGGTAGATCATGGAGATGATGAGATGGTGTCGAGGGTTCCACAATTGATCCTTGAGGGCAAGGATGTGCTTGAAGGGAGGGGGAATGTCACAACCCCCAGGAGAGTTGCCCGGGACCACACCTCGGCATGACCCATGGAGGGTCAGGACAGTCACATGGCTAGTTTGCTTGCATGCCTTGGCTCAAACCATGACACGCAGCGAGCGAGCATGGAGGCTACTGACCGCGCACAGACCATGCGTGCAGGCTTGCGCGTGCCTTTGAGCGTGCATCTGCGCGCATGCATGCGTGCCCCCACACCACCTAGCTAGGCCAGTGGCGTGCCCCCATAGGCACGCCATCCAGTGCACCGGCTCTAGCCCGTACCTTGCAAAGCAGGTTAGTGGCATGCCTCGCGACGTGCCATCCAGCGCATGGCTCCAGCCCATGCCTTGCGGAGCAGGTCAGTGGCATGCCCACCAGGCATGCCATCAAGCGCATGGCTCCAGCCCATGCCTTGCAGACTCAGCGCCTAGGCTGGGCCATGCCGTGCACCATCATGGCTTACCTTCAGCAAGCTATGCCCATCATGTCGTGCACCACCATGGCTCACCTTCAGCAAGCCATGCCCACCATGCTGTGCACCACCATGGCTCACCATCAGCTAGCCATGCCGCACCACCCTGGCTCACCATCAGCCAGCCATGCTGTGCACCACTATAGCTCACCACCCAGCAAGCCATGACCGTACCACCTGACCATGGACCAACCTGACCACCGTGCACCACCTAGCCCACCATGGGCCATACATGCCACGGCTAACCTTGGTCCATAGCCATTATCTTGTTATTTATTTTATTTATTTAAATTGCTTTATTTATTTATTTTCTAGGGACCTATTGGGGGTTTCCAATTTATTTTTCCTATAAATAGGACCTCCTTTATTTGCTTTAGTATCTTTTGGCAAAACTCCTAGAGGGAAGACTCTTGTTTGAGAGATCACAAACTAGTGCCTTTGTACTTAGGCTTTTTGGGTGCAATTCGTGAACCCCAAGGAGAGAATCACACTTTGCTATTCGTGAATAAGTGTGATTCAATCTATCTTGTTCTGCAACTTGGTGCAATTCGTGAATTCAAGTTGTGTTTATCAATCTATGAGGTTTATTCATTACTTGTGCAATCCGTGAATCAAGTATTGATTATCCTTTTTATGTGTTTGTTCATTCAAGTTCATTAGTATTTTGCTATTGTTCCTGAGCGTTCTTCGTTGGTCTTGAGTGTTCTTCATTTTGCACTCGAGTGTTTTTCATTGTTCATGCATGTTCTTCATTTTGTTCATGCTTGTTCATCATTGTTCTTGAGGTGTTCTTATT
Source organism: Carya illinoinensis (assembly GCF_018687715.1). Taxonomy (NCBI): domain Eukaryota; kingdom Viridiplantae; phylum Streptophyta; class Magnoliopsida; order Fagales; family Juglandaceae; genus Carya; species Carya illinoinensis. The sequence goes on along the minus strand of NC_056756.1, from coordinate 26,840,218 downwards.
GAAGTTGGCTTATTCAATCCGTCCAAGCCCCAAAATCGCCCCACACAAGTGTTAGTCCACTTTCCATAGTGGTTTGCTCCATCTTTCATGCCTTAGCCGCCCACCCTAATTGCCAATCAAGGTTCCTATAATTTAGGAACCCTAGTTGACCCATTCCATACTCCATAGCTAGCCATACACATCATCCATCATATCCCAAAATTTTAGGAGAGTCATCTCCAAGATTTGAGGGAAATCATCTTCCAAGATTTTAGGAAATTTCCTAAAATCTCTCCTCCATCAAATTTCGGCCAGCCCTAGCCGTTCCCTCCATATCACTCATCTTCAATCCTAGCCACCCATCTTACTTTTTCCAAACCCTAAACACATCATCCAAACCCTAAGCCTATCTTCCAAGTGGCGCCTACACCATAGCACTCACTAGTGCCGTGCGCCCATCACCCTTGAACCACACCATCACTCTTCATCTTCCATCACTCCATACACCCATCTTAGTCTAAACACTTAACCCCACCATCCCCAAGTGGTCATATTGACCACCTTTGCACGTGAGCCAAGCAAGAGAGGAACCAAGGTTCGGTCATCACAAGGCCACCATTGGCGTGGAGGACTTGGTGTTTTGGGTCTAGACCGAGGACCCCAACAGATTGACCGACAACGACGAGGCATGATGGGGAGAAGGGAGTTGAGCAATCTATGGGAGAGATAATTCTTGAGGGAGTAGCATAAACTGGGGAGGGCGGAAGAAAAGAAAAATCATCTAGGAGGAAGGGGAAAACCGTCGAGGGAGAGGGAAGGAAAAGAGGAAGAGAGTTCTGACTTCAAAACAACGTTGTTTTGGCAAGTTGCTAGGCTTCCCTGCAAGCTTTGGCTTGGGTGTTATAGTCCTCATGTATGCAATGATTCCTAACCCACGCCCACAGGGGAAATCCAGATTAAAATGATTGTAATGTCCTAAGAGAAGGCTCGACCCAGATCAAAGCCATAATCTAAAAGTATTAGTCAATAGTATAATTAGAGCCCTACTGAAATTATTATAAAGAGAAAGAATTCCTCACTTCTAAGCAATTTGAGATATCACACACCACCTATACTAATTAGTAAATATGGTGTCACAATGATCCTTAACCCCAACTCATAAGAGTCAATAGTGGGTGACTATCAATAAGAAAAGTGAAAGGCAAGTTTGACGATTCATGCAAAGGGCATGCTACATGTTCATTTTTTATATATAAGTATGAATATTTTCAAGATCAAAACCTATGTTTTTATAAGTAAACAGTATGATGTATTGTTTATTGAGTATTCCAATTTTTTTTTTTTTGTTTTTAAAGCACCGAGTCGAAAAGGATGAGGGAGAGGAGAAGCTGGATATCTTTACTAAGCACATTTTACTACAACATGTAAAATTCCTGACCTAGTGAGGAACAAGGTATTATAGCATTAGGCATAATAAGCTCATTTATAGTGAGACCAATCCATATAAGTCCATGTGTGGCATCACTAAAAATCTTCCCACACAAAGTAGGTCCAAATCTACTAAAGAATCTCCTCTTACAAAGTAATCTTTCTGTATGATTTGGTAATTGGGGTTTTGAGGTTGGTTAACTCGGGTTAAGAAAACATGCAACATGGCTAGTGCATTAAAGGCTCACCCCAATGCATGAAATCTTCTCTCCATTCATTAAATGCCTTTAATTGCGCTCCAAAGGTTCCGTCTTCCACATACTATGTGCCATGATATATACGGAATCAAAATTTGTGCTCTAATTATAATTTTGAATTTTGTTCCATTTGGGTCATTCCAGTCGGAATTTTCCTTTTCATTGTAGTGCCGGTACAACACACATTCTCGTTATATTTCGTTCCAAATTCCAGCCTATTCGATCTGGCCGTTTTAGACCACTTTTCATTCTGAATTGTTTTAATGGCAATATTGTAAATTTTCTTATATTTGGATGACATTTTCTAAAATTTTAAATCTAGATGGCATTCATATAATTTTAAAATATAAAAGGCATTTATATAATTTTAATTTTACTGTAACTTTAAATATGTCAATTCTTTCTCTCTTCTCTTAAATCTCATTATTTCAAATAATTTCTCAACTATTTTATTTTATCTTTTTGTCCTTTTTGTATTACAATTCAAATTTGTGATTTTTTTAATATGATGTTTTAACACCGATATTTCACCTTTTTTCTTCAATGTTTTCAACATATATTCATTTTAATCTTCAATTCTTCCACACACACATATAATACACCTTACATGTACATGTATTTGTTTTTATTAATTATCAGTGTGTGTATATATATATATATATTATATAGTTAATCCCAAAATGATACAACCGACGAAATATTCCATTTGAGTGCTTGAAAAATGCAAACATTAGGTCATACAACTCTCCTATAAAACCCAAAAAACTAGTCCTAGATTACAAGAATATAAAGAATACTTTCTCAAGAAAATTACATTGATTAAAAATACAAAAATACCAATCTATTCAACTAACCAGCCCAAGATTAGCCTTGAGCTACTTTTGTACGTAGAGTACTAAAAGAATTCAAATCCAAACCACATTTTAAGAAAATGAAAACATATTAGGTTCGCTAGCAAGTAGATCAACTCACATGTTGCTTGAGTAGGTAGCTCACAAAACTTTTCTCCAATTCCTGCTCAACCAAAATATCTCACTCAATTGCTTGTTGAGTCTCTATTGGCTAATTGCTTGAGTGATGAGTGCAATTAATGGCTCTCATAGACAAATTTATTTCTTCTTTGTTTGATTGATTTGATAGGTAAAACGATACAACATGTACTCAACAATTCACCTATCTATCAATTATTTTCTTCCATATGATTTCATAACTTTCCATGATTAATTCTTGCGTTGATAGAAACCAAATCCTGTCGAATGCAACAAAATTAAAGCAAAATGGACAATATTTTGAAGTAATAATGACTATAACCAAAACATGTTATCCTTTAAAACTTATTTGCCAAAAATTGTTTCCTTCATAATTTGATGGTTTCATGACCTCAACAGTTGCATCATGGGTTTAGATTTTTTTGAAAGTTCCTATCGTCTTTGTATTACTAACAAGTACTATACTATCAGTGCATAAAATAACACCAATTCAAAACGACACAGAAATGTCAATTGTTTGCTAAAGTCACTCGAACTATGAAAAAGTTATAGCTGGGATTGATCAGAACCCCAATACACTTGAAGGTAGCGCGAAAGATCATAATTTATAAGATTGTGGCTTGACGAAGCTTTAGTTGCCTAGCCTCATGTTGCCGCTATCCAAAAACTGAATTGGATTGCTAGAAAGATGCATCCGCAGTGACATAAGTTTAATTTGAGTCCCTGCAAACAGCCTGAGCTTAATATATAGCTGTGATATATAGTACTTCTTTGTTTCTGCAAAGGTAATTGTCTTTACTCAGATACAATTCTGACCATCCTAATTACAAAAGGATTGAAACAAATTTGTAATTTTTCATACTCATAGTATAATGACAATTAGTAAAAATGCTGAAATCCAATGGAGGAAAAAATAAATATGATCTAAAATTAAAGAAAAAGGAAAAAGAATTTCCACCAGAGCAGCACCAAAGTCAAGAGACCGGAAACAGCCCATCATGAGTTCACACCCTAAGGTCCCTAAGCATGCAATCACTTAGTGGAAAATGAAGTTATCGGGCGGCCTTCTCATGCTAAGGCTCGTGCTTCTTAACTTTTACCTGACATAATCTCAATAATATAATCTTTAATTTGGACAGATTTAGAAGAGAAATATTTGGTTTATATAGAGATCTTATGAATAAAATCTTACAAACTAATTGACTTGATATAATATGTTAAATTGTAAAATACAAATTGACCGATTTGATATGGTATGTTAAATTGTAAAGTAACTGACGACTTAATATTATAAAGTAAATCTAACATATTTCCTTTATGTCATCACGTCAAAATGTAGATTTACTTTTGTAAGATCTGTGCAGATCATGTAATTAATACTTCAATTTGAAAATATTACAAAGATGGGCCTTACGACCTTTTACATGAATATAGTGCATGTAGGTACATCATTTCTGATTGTAAGATAGTGTAATTCATGAAGTAGTTAGTAACGCTATCATGTACATGGTCAATTATATTTCCATAAATTCGATCGGCCAGTCTCTATCTAGGCTGAATTTATGGACGGCAAATTGAACTTCTTGAAATTTATTACCTAGGGAAAAGTACCTCTTAACTAATGTTTGGTCATCCCCTAGAAAAGTCGAACCTTTAGGACTTATTACTTTGTGCATCCCAACATTTCTGACCTGGCCTAATTAAATCCTCAACTAAACAACGCTGGCAGAGAGAAAAATAAAAAATAAATTAAGAATTCTCTCTCATTTATTATAAAGTTACGTTATATATAATCATTTTTATATATTTTTTATATATTTTATTAATATAATTAATTAAATATTTTTATATTAAAAAAATAAACTAACTAATCACATAATTAAAAAAATAAATAAAAAATATGTAAAATTGATCACATATAAAATTTTAAAATATGATAGAGATGAATGTTAATCATGATTACTTTTTTCAGTGGTATTACTGTTCTTATCCGAAGATGTACGAAAAGCGCCGATCAAACAACATGCATGTCAATTCGCAAATGACCCAAAAAAGTTGTTATCAACTTAGTTTGTCAATAACGTGTGGCCGGACAATCGAATAGATGGCTAAAAATTAAAGGATACATACGAAAATAAGAAGATATATTAATTTAACGTTTTATAAATCAATTACTTTGAAACATGACAGACATTATAATGATCAATATCCCTAAACTTCTAAAACATATAGAGGTGTAATTGCTTTAATTCTTTATATATATATATATATACGGCTGTAATTACAGTAAGTGACATTTTATTTTTATCTGTGAGTTAAAAAGGAATTTTGGGAATAATGCGTATGGGAGTTTAACGTATATGTATGCGACATGATGAGAATAATATAGAAGATATTTGTCTAGGCCAGCATCCTATGTCTAGAGCTCGTGACTCTGCCAGCGAAAAAACACATAGAGAAATAAATGATAAAAAGAAAATAAGTACAACGAGACAAGATAAGAAACAAAGAACTTCAAGTCACCACAGAGCGCCCCCCATGCAAGACAATGTGTCAGAGAAATCGAAAAGAAAAAGAGTCCAAAAGACCAACCTGTAGACAGTATATATATGATAATAAGCACGTTTACCAAGAAAGCCAACATGCTTTAGACTTACTTTCCGTTTTAATTCTTCACTAATTTTTTTTTTACGTACCTCTGTACGACTTTTCTTTTCGCAGCAGCATAGCTCATCCTTTTCGTCACTGAAAATTCCCTCCACCTCCGAAAGATTGGCTTGACGGCGCAGTATTTCTGTCTGACTCCAAGGAACTCATGACGTCCATGCCATGTTGTTGTTGCTGTTGCTGGTGCTGGTGCTGGCGTTGGTGTTGTTGTTGTTGTTGCTGCTGCTGTTCTCTCTGTGAAACTCCGCTCATGCTTCTCACTATCTGTCCTACCCCAAGAAAATCCCTGGTTAACCTATCTGACCCTCCAACACTCATTGTGGGATTTTGGTGCAGTTTCGGTTCGTCCATGCGTTCTACATTGGTCCTGTTTGCATCGTACCCACCAAATGTACCGAGCCCTCCAGACCCACTTCCAAAAATGGAGGAGTTTCCACTGGCAAAGGAGTTCATTAAATCTTGTAGGTGATTCTCATTTTCACCAAACATGCTGCTTAAGCTGCCGGGAGCAAGCGGCTTATTATCAGATTTGTTGCCACCTGAGGAAGAGCTTCCGAAGGTTCTTAGCAATGAGGCACTATTCTTGCTTGATGTTGAACCCATTTGTGCAGCCTTTTGGAGCAGTGCAGTTGCAGACATAGGTGGCATGGCATTTTTGTTGCTTCGAACCGATGAGCCATAAAGAGAAGGGACGCCCGAGGTGATTTGATCAGCCATTACGTTACCTGAAAAGATATTGGATCCTTCACCTCCAACACCAGTGCCATCTTGATTCTCGAAATGATCAGGAATTAGCAAACCAGAAGACGGATGACTGCTACTGTTGTTGTTATTGTTGTTATTATTGTTGGCATTGCTGTTGCTATTTGTAGTACTGCTATTGGAAAGGAAGTTGAGGTTAAAGAGATTGCTTGCAGTTGGAGAGGTGCTGGTTGTGCTGTTTTGAAAATTAGAGAACTGCATTAATCCATGGAACGACTTGTTTGGCAAAAACCCTTGTGAAGATTGGTGTTGATCTTGATGATAGTTCTGGTTCGAATCCGGCTGCATAAAGAAAGCAGAAGAAGGCAAGGGCGGCTGTGGTGATCGGAAAGACGAACCAACCCCAGGGGGAAGGAGATGATCGAATTGACCTGGCCTGGCACCAACGAGTCGAAGTATATCACTGGATTGGCTGTTGTTCTGGTCTTGTATTGAGGAAATTTGAGGACCCACTTGAGATAACCCTATACCCATGTTGCTGCTTCCGTACAAATGGCTGCCCATTGTAGGGCTCAAACTGGGAGGGTTCCTAGCAGTTTCTTGAGCCAATGCATCACAGAAAGCCCTGTGAGTGATAAAGCTGTCCCGCCTGGTTCAATTACATTGAAGAACACTCCATTAGATGATCATCGCAATAGATGGTAATTAGAAGGCACAATGCCGAAATTTTTTTGAAGTAGTAGATGCATGCGTGCCCAATCCGGCACTTCAACCTGCCGGGCATTGCATGATACGTACATATATTTTAAGAGAAATATTTGAGTTAACGTCATAAATCGTGATAATATCAAATTAAGTTAAAAATCGTACCTTCCATGGAGATTTTGGGTCCTCGGAGACCAGTAAACTGCCATGGTTGCAATAATTACCAAAGAAAGGAGCGAAAGAATATCCATAGAATAAATTAGAAGAAAAAAAACGCTGGTTAATTTGGAACATTCTTTTCATCTAAGTTCATGAGCAATGGCAAAAGTTTAAAGGCGATGGCCAAAGATGGTTTGTTATCTACAATGACAACAATGCCAAATATGGTGATCAAGCGATCATTAGAAACAATAAATAAATAGAGAAGAATACGAAGAACTAAGGACGAAGTTTCCGGCCAGGAGAACATAACGATAATCGAGGGAGGGTTAGGTGGGAGAATTTCAGTACTAAAACTTGAAAAATAATTTATCGATCGACCAGAACTGGCTGTTGAATTAATGCAACAAGAGAATGCATTGGGAGGAAGTGCTCAATCAAGAAACTTTTTGGGGACTTCTGCTCAATTAATGCAAAAATCATTAAATATATGTTTTCCCAGATGAAATTATTCTGAAATCATCAAAAGTTTTAGCATTTTCTCAACTCCCAAATTAAATTGAGTTCAGTTCCATGAGACTGCGATTCTGGACATTTAACGAATGCCACAATTCCAAAACTGCAACCATGAGCATATGAAGAAAAGGTCTCTGAATTAGTTTTGAGAGGGAGAGGGAGAGAAAGAGAGAGTCCGTTAGCCAGCCAGTAACGTTATCATAGAAAGGAATACCTGCAGCAGCACAATACTAAGCACATCTAGCCAACCCATAAGAGAACAAAGCTGGTAGCAACACCCTATACATGACATAGCAACACGTGAATAGCAAAAAGTGAATGGCAGAAATGGCGGTGCTTCCTAGGCGAAATAAAAGATGAACATTTTTTTTTTTTTTTTGGGGGTATGAAACCTCCACGACCATGGCAGTTTCCAGAGATTATTCACGTGGGAACATGTTTTCTGCTATTTCCTCGCCTACCGTACGAATGAAAATTAGAGGAATTTTGACAAAGAAAATAGCGTGTCCGTGCGTGTTTTTCTGTCTGTGTTTTAGAAGAGAGAGAGAGAAAGAGATTGAGACGGGCAAGAAAACTGAGCCCAGGAGGGAGAGAGATCAAGAAAACATCAAAAAACTTTTTTCTCAGCTGTCACTCGAGGAATCCTGCCCTAAACCAAAGAAGCCAAGCAGTGCTTATAACGCTTATTTACGTTCTTACCTTTCTCCCTCTATCCCAATGCTCAGTAGTACTCATAACGCCTATCCGATTCTTCCCTTTCTTCTCCTATCACTATGCGTGTACGAATATTGAGGAATTACAAGATAGAAAAGATTAAAATTACCTAGAGAAGAGAGTGCCACAGTCGCATCTGTATTCTCTAGTGCCGCAGGTCTTCGAATGAGCCTTCCAATCGGACTGCACAGCATATCTCTTGGAGCACTTCTCGCACTTCCATTTCTTCTCGCCATGCTTTCTAGAGTAATGCTTTTTGATGCCTGTGAGGTCGCCGAGAGCCCTCGAAGGGTCGTGGTGTACGCATGTGGGCTCGGGACACAGATAAACCTTTCGTTTTGGTTCTTTTGTAGTCTTCTGCTTTAGCTTCCAAGGCAGGTTGTGTCCTCTTCTGTGGAGCTGTAGATTTTGCTCCCTTTGGAACCCTTTGTTGCATACCTCACATATGAACCTGTTTGTTGCCATTAGGGTCTTGGGAGATAGTGCGATTACCTCCGCATCTGGATCTGTCATGGAAAAATATATATATATATACCAAACAATTATAAACTATTAGAAAATTCAAATACTAATGACAAGAATAGTCCCTAAAGACAACGATTATATAGCAAATTCTTGTATACCAGTTTCATTAATTCTATATATTAAGGGTTTGAAAATTAGGGTTCCCCCATATTGGACTGTTTTTGTTTTCCCACAAAAAGCAAACTACTTTTGGAATGGATGAGAATTTAGTAGAGTTTTGTAAAAGGAGTTGTTACTCATGATATTAGATAGATCTTTGATAAAATCATTAGATACTTGCATGGTGTTCCTGGTTGATTTCTCTTTTTCTTCTGGGGTGGTGCGGCTGGAGCTGTAGATGAAGCTGGAGTAGAGGAATGCTGTTGTTTCATCTGGTTCTGATCCTCTTCTCTAATTCCAAAGAAGGGTGCCGAGGAAGAAGAAGCCGCCATACTCAAAGAAAACCTCCCTAATTTCTCCTTGCAAACCAATCTGAATTGAAGAGACCTCCAACACCCCACATGCAATTTGAGTCCTCCTGGGCAATCTTATCTCACAGCTGGAAGATGGGCGAATCCAAGCTCTTGAGTATGGATTAAAGAGGAAATCTATAGGAGAAAATATATATGGGAGGAAAGCTAAACTAAAGCAAAGTTGAAGAGAGATAAAAGAAAAAAAGAATCAACCCCCAATATTGGCCATTTGCTGCTTCTCCACTAGCATTTATTTCTCTTGCTGTAAATGAAAATCCTTTTGGAGCAGGTGATGTTATACTCTGCTTCTTCTCTGATTTGGTGTCATGACGATACACAAACACATATACATAGCTCGCTCTCTTTTTTCCCACTTAATTATTTCTTTTTTTATTCCCATTTTTCCCATATTTAATAATTTGCAATATATATATAATTCTTTCGTACAATAAATAGAATTTACAAAATGGAAATCAAATGTTGGAGAGGGATTGAAGGGTAAGGCCTACAAGTCGGTGGACCCAATCCCTAGCCAGATAACGACACAGTATGTGCGTGAGAGCAGCATGTTCAACAGCTACACCTCTCTCTCTCTCTCTCTCTCTCTCTCTCTCTCTCTCTCTCTCTCTCTCTCTCTCTCTCTCATTTCGCATCTTCTTACTCACTTCCAGACAAACTAGCCTTGATCACCCATCCCCGCTGGGCCACACAGTAAAATTAATTATAAAAAAAAATGGAAAAACATTCAAAACTAATTAACATTTGTTTAAGAATTTATTTTTTATTTTTAAAAAAGAAAAACACCTGAGGCTGATCTTCATGATCATCATGATGATCAGTTAGACCTAGCTAGCTAAGTAAGTAAGTAAGTGAAACAGTTTGCTGAAATTCATCAGTTTCAACCAAAGTGCATGCAGGCTAGCTAGCTAGCTAGTATTACTGTTTAACGTTTTAGAGTCCTTTTTGGGGTCGGTATTGATTATATATACTGACATCTAAAAGGTCAAAAAAAGCTTCAATCTCCCCTTGTATGATCTCTTGTCCCTCGATCCCTCGTATACCCCAGTTTGGTTGAGTTGCATGCATTGGCCGGCACCTTCTTCTCCTGGCAGTCACATCGATGGCATGAGAGGGCAGTCTCGTCGTTTCTCATAAAGTAGGAAAATCGCAATCGAATAACATTGCTAGCTAGGAAAGACCTAATCCAACCACTACGGATAAACAATGATACTGAAATTTTAGTCGCTATTACTACTTGGTACAACCACTGCACTGTCATTTCCAATTGTGACAGCTAAATTTCAACCGTGGATTGAATGGAATTTAATAAGCACACATGATCTACACCCAGCATGGGAGCACTTCTATCATCTATGAGTACGTAAACTGAAAGATTACTGTTCATGTGTGAAGTCCTCCAGATCAGATTTTTCTTTTTTAATTTTCTTTTCTTTTGATAACTTTTCGTTTGGGTTTTCTCCTGAAATGACAGTTTTTATTCCATGCCAGCGAATTTCTTTTTATTTTTCAATTATTTTTACTCGAAGATCGTATAAGCTGCTGGGGGGAGTTGTCATTCTTCATAATAGTGACAGCTTAACCATAATTATTTTCTTCTTTGTCATTAATTATTTTTGATAGTTTTTTTATGGGCGTTTTTAATTTTGATAATTCTTTAATTTAACGTCCATTTGCACCCAGGATGTAGCCATGAGCCCACTCGCAGCTCGCCCCTGATCATGAACATCTCTTCTAGTTACTTATTTACATTATAAATGACTAATATTGATAGATTTATAATTATTTATTTTAAATTGAGCATATTTTTAAAAAATGAACTTATTTTTATAAATTATAATAAATATCTCTCATTTAGAACATGATTATATAATGGATTATAAAAAACATTGTGTATTATTTTCCTATATATATATCACTACAAGAAAAATGACCTTTTGTGATCAATTTATAGCAACGAAAAGATTATTAGCAATAAATTGATTGCTAATAATCTTTTCGTTGCTATAAATTAGTCGCAAAAAGTCATTTTTCTTGTAGTGTATGAAAATTTTGCTTGGATAGGATGCCTGAAATCATAAAACATAAATAATTATTTTTTCTTTTAATTTGAAAGTTTTGTATGTACATACATCCAATTACCATTACAAAAAAAACAAAACTAGTATTTAAGACGAATTATTTACAATAAGAGCAACTCATTTCAATATAAAATAGATTATAAATAAACAATTTTCTTGTAGTGTTAGAACGAAATTAATAATTGTCCAGTGGACACAACCAATTTACTTGTTTCCATGATCACTCGTGACCTCAAAAGAAAAATAGTAAGATTGGTGCTGTCTCTATCATCACACCGTGTATATATATATATATATATATGATTGTTTAATTAATTAATTGTGAGGAAGCAAAACTTTATATATATAGGAAAACAACTGTTTTGAGAAAACGAAAGAAATGTTAAAACTTGGTCTAGTGGTTTGGTTTCACGGATTAAAAAAATTGAATCAAAGAAAAAAAAATGGTTTCTATATTCGTATCGAAATAAAATATAAAGTAATAGATTTAAAAGAAATATATTCCGGAGCATGTTCTGTCTGTCGTATTTATCTCTTCTTTCTCGTCTCAAGAATAAAAGCATGGTTTCAGGGTACAGAACCAAACAGAAAGTGCAGATGCATGAATAAATAATAAAAACACACACGTAGTCCAAGTAAAACGGATTGTCAAAGAAAAGCACACACATATGTCAGGAACCAAACAACATATATTATATATATATATATATGAAACATTTAAAACATCTCTAGCTAGCTCAAGATCATGAAGTAATACTTTCGGTTACAATTATATAAATATATATATATATCCAATCCATTTGAAAGAAAGTTGAAACATGGTATGTTACACAGATCAGACCATTAAAGTGACAACACAACAAGATCTGTTGCAACACGAGGATGATGCTACCGTTGGAACATGGACACGCTGCATGATGCATCATATTCAACAACGGCGGTCGACGACACTACTTCCCGCTTTATACACAGCAGCCTCAACCTTTTCTCTTAAAATCCCTTCCTCGTCCTCATATCTACTGTCAATTTCTCTACCAGCCAGTTTGCCCTTGATAATTACGTAAGTTGCGCGCCATGCATGCATTCATGGTAGTCAAACGGTTAAAGATATATAGTTCTAATTTATTGCAGCTCGCCGAATTGAATTAGCTTTTGGTTGGGCAGATAGTCCTACGTGAGACGACGTTAAAATATTGATATATATATATATATATAATGCAGACTTTTGAGTCTTTTTTTTTTTTCTTTATTTTACTCCTTATATATTGTAGTTATATATAATAATTAAATGTTTTTAATTTGAGTTTATTATTTTATATAAAATTAATTAAGGAAGCATACGAGAAATTTCATGGCCTGAGTGGGTGTGGTGTAAAGTAGTAGTACTTATAATGGCAACTTCGGGGAACCTCGTATTACCTATTGTACTTTTGTTGTGATTTGAATTTTACCGTAGTACGCCATAGCGCGCTATTTATATACCATTGTTGTACAAAACCGAATAAATTGAAAAATAAATATTTATGATAAATTATTTATCATAAGAATAATTATTTTGATAGAAATAACTAAACACAATACATTAATATAATAGGAAATTAAACAAAAAACTTATATCCAGAGATTATATATATGGTTTGGATAAGTAGCTATCAAGTGAAGGTCGATCATAGATCATCCTCAAACCAAAGCAAACAACTAGCTAAAGACTAAAAGCTTTATCCCGTACATGAAATTATTCTGTGTGTGTATATATGATTGCATGCATGCAGGACATACAAATACAATCCAAACTACTTATGCTTTTAATTTATAAGAACGTTCTGCGTACCAATTAACCCTATGTATCTTCTATATATGCACCTCTAAATTTTGTCACTTAATTCTCAAATACGTGAATTTCATCTCCCTAGCTAGCTAATTTCGGTATGCACATGCGCGCCTTATTCTACATATAATCGAGTCCATGCATTTTTCTTCAAGTTTAATTTTCAATTCCTATTCATGTTAATATTACTATTGTCCAACAATTGTTATTATTACTCCCTTTAGCTATTCCTAATTTTGGGAAATAACTATTCCTTTCCAAACCTCTATACCTTTCTGATAAATAAGTTCTTTTGTCAGCTGTTACAAGTTAAACAATATATACATTCATAGTTACTCGTTATATATAGGTTTGTAATTGTAAATCTTGTAGTTGGTCTCATACTAGTGTACATTTAATTTCAAAGTACCCTTCGTTTTGGGATTTTCTTATATTCCCAGGATTTATTATGTAATATGGTATTCAATGGCCAAAAGGATGGATTCTTGTACCTTCCTATTATATATATATACACACTAGGTCAGGAGCACGTGTAAAGCATGTTTGACTAATTGGGTTAAATAGGGTTTTTACAAAAATAATATGGTTATTTAAAAAAAAAAAAACTTGATTAATGAATAATTTAATGCATAGAGACAAAAAAAGCAAACCTTAGTAAATATTTTTGGATAATTATAGGTCAGTAAGTATAATAATTAAATATTTAGATATATTATAAAACAAAAAAAAAACTATTTCAAAATTAAAGTAAGATACATTAGAATAACATAGACATATAAAAATAACATCATTGCCACCACAATAAATATTACTACCACACTGCGCATAAGATTTATAATTTTTTTGGGATGTTGGACGATAAATCCAAATAATGTGTTTTGATATAATTTTTTTTTAATTTCGATATATTTGAATAGATCTTGTTCAGATCTGAGTGTTTTTCTTCGTAAAAGGATTTTTTTTTTTTTCATTTTGTACTTATTGTTCTTTATTGTTCATTTTTTTCTTACATATCTGAACATTTATACTAAGATCTGAGTGTTTTAGGAAAACTTGTGAGAGGTTAGGTTTGAGGGGGGTAGATAGAGAGGTAGATATCAGAGAGTGAGAGGAAGGTTCAAGATAAGAGGAGAGAGGGAATCGGGAATGAGAGAGAGGGGTAGAAAAAGATATTGAATCCTTAAAATAATAAAGTAACGGACTTAATAGAAAAACAAGAAAAGTTACTGTAGTAATTAGATAACCATTTATTATAATAAAATATATATAGTATTTCTAAACTCGCATATCATATACTGCTGAAGGCCTAATTATTAGTGGGCTTGGACCCAAGAATAATAAATCCTTGTACCATCCCATGCATTCGAGTAATGTCGTATCCGAAACCCACTTAATATAATTATAATTCATCTTCCTTGGTCTTTTTCTGTTTCCAAATGGGCCAATTCATAAGTCTATCACCAAGTCCATGTCTTTATCTACAAATAGTAAAACAATCCAAGCCCATTTAATCATGCATAAACAAATATCAAAACCAGCTGTTCAAGTGTCCATTAATCAAGATCTAATTCAAATCCTCCGAACATAAGACACTAATTGACAACATGATACCATCAATTTTAAAATTTTTGGATTTCATTCATCTCAGATATTACATTACTCCTTATTAAAGTTCCGTCCACAGAAGTCCAGATATAAAAATTAGAATATATTAAGCATATATATTCATACCTTAAGTTTTGAACAACCAGTCAAATGTCTGTGACTTGATTGGTATAATCCTCAAGTCTCCAAAATGGAGATCTTGAATTCGAAACCTCCTCCCAATTGTATTAAAAAAAAAAAATGCCTTGAACAACTAGATTATTCCTTTCATATCTCTTCATGATCATGAAGTTCTCAATAAAATAGCTTAAATTGGGGTATTGTCTTGCTCCGGTCTCGGCATTTGTACCTTCCAATCCAAAATCTATATCAACGCCTCTTCGTAAGTCTGGTTTCCTTTTAACTTAATTGATGTGTTCTTTGGCTCAGGTCATATTATCTCTCTAATATAAAATATTTTGCCAACTTATCCATACACTATAAAAAAAATGACTTTTTGCGCCATTTAAATTCGTCACAAAAAATATAAAACGGTTACGATTATTTATTAGTGATGGGTTTTGTATTTTTTATAACAAATTTAGATAACGTAAAAAGTCATTTTTCTTGTACTACTAGTGACAGTAGCCATTTGTTTAGACTTGGTCAATCTATCTATTACCCAAGTTGCATATTGGCTTATCTGTGTCTTAGATAAGACCACTTCAATGTCCACTATGATTCTTTCACATTTCCAATGTGGGATTTTGTATATATGCGCGCGCGCTTTTTTGATGTAATCCCTGCTAGTATTATGATGTTTGGCCTCTATTTATTGGCACATCAAACGGTACGGTACTTTGATACGTAGTCAGCATTTTTCTAGCTATTTCATGTTTTGCATAAAGAAATTATCTTAAGATTCCTGTACATCTTTGCTCTTCCCATACATATACGTATTAATATAGAAGATATTGATGCACCAAATGCAACAACTGCAGAGGCACCGTAGCATTGTATAGAATTGTATATTCTGTTTTTTGTCACAAGTTTCATAACTGTTTTTTATTCCTTTCTGATTCTAGAACATTGTATAGAATTGTATATAAATACCCTTGTTATCATAATGAACATGATGAGAATTCATAGCATATCTCATTCTAATATGGTATCAGTAAGCCCACGACTCACAGTCCTCTGATCCATGGCTTCTTCTCCTTCCCTTCCTTCTCCAAACTTCTCACATCTAGTTACCACCAAGCTCACAAATGAAAACTATCCATTATGGAATGTACAGATCTCGGCCTATCTAAGAGGTCAGGACCTCTATCAATATGTTGATGGCTCACTACAACCACCCCCTCCACAGGTTGACTCTCAACCTAATCCGGCTTATGCCTCCTGGAGACGAAATGATCAACTGGTACTCAGTATACTTTTCTCATCCCTCTCAGACTCTGTTCTTGGACATGTTCTTTCTGCTCAAACATCTCGTGGTCTTTGGAAATCCCTCTCCTCTCTTTTTGCTTCTCACTCTCAAGCCAAACGGTTTCAAGTTAAATTCCAACTTGCTAATCTAACTCGAGGTGACCTCACCATTACAGATTATTTTGGTAAAGTAAGAGCGCTTGCTGACATGCTTGCTGCCTCTAGCACTCCTATCTCTGATTCTGATTTTGTTACATATCTACTCACTGGTCTTGGTGACATATATGATACATTAGTCACCTCTATTACAACACGGGTAGAACCCATTTCTTCTCATGAACTATTTCAGTTGCTTCTTGTCCATGAAAGCAGGCTTGCTCACAGTGCACGGAGCTCTACCTCTTTGCAACCATCTGCCAATCTTGTACACACTGGCAACCGAGGACATTTTCCATCTCAAGGTGGTCGCAATGGCAGAAATGGGAGAGGCAGATTTAATTACCCAAACAGAGGAGGTCGCAGGTTTTCCCCAGCTACTCAACCAAACTCCTTTCCATCACAAAATAGTTCCTGCCCCACCTGCCAAGTGTGTCAAAAAGCCGGTCATATAGCTCTACAATGCAGGCACCGTTTTGATCATAGCTACCAATTTAGTGCACCTTCTTCCTTCTCTGCAAATTTCACCCAGTAGAGCTCCATCTCAGATCCTACCTGGTATCCCGATTCGGGTGCAACCCATCACATAACCCATTCCCTCAACAATCTCAACCTTGCCTCCGAACCTTACTGTGGTAATGAACAGATCCATGTTGGAGATGGTACAGGCCTTTACATTCAGAATACGGGTGACTCTTTCTTATCCTCTTCTTCATCATCTTCTTCCTCTTCCTCATTTCTTCTTAAAAACCTTCTTCATGTTCCTAAAATCACAAAAAATCTCATCTCTGTTTCCAAATTTTGCAAGGATAATTCATGCTTCTTCGAATTTCATGAATCTTTTTTCTCTGTGAAGGACACATCGACGGGGACGATCCTCCTCACCGGGCCAATCCATACTGGCCTCTATGTCTTCCCTTCGGAGTCCAGCCCCTCCTCCAACCAACCTTCTCCATCCGTCAACATCGGCGAGAAATCTTCTGTCTCTCAATGGCATCGAAGGCTCGGTCATCCTCATCACTCCACTCTCTCAAGAATCCTGCGCACCAGCTGTTTGAAAGTTCCTCTCATGGTTTCCAAGTTCCAATGCCCCGAATGTCCTTTAGCCAAAAACCATCAACAGCCGTTTATTTCACATTCGGCCCATTCAAATAAACCACTAGAACTGGTCTGTGCTGATGTTTGGGGCCCAGCCCATTTTGTTTCTAGACAAGGCTACAAATACTATGTCTCTTTTGTTGATCAATACACTCGGTTTACTTGGTTTTATCCATTAAAGCTCAAATATGATGTTATTAAGGTCTTTTCTAATTTTCTACCTTTTGTTGAACGTCTCTTAAATACAAAACTCATAACACTTCAAACAGATGGTGATGGTGAATTCCAATCTCTCACACCAGTCTGTCACAAACTTGGAATTCATCACAGGTTTTCATGTCCACATACTCATCAACAAAATGGGCTTGTGGAACGAAAACACAGGCATATAGTTGAAACTGGGCTTGCCCTTTTAGCCCAAGCTTCTCTTCCTTTTTCTTATTGGGCCGATGCATTTGAGACGGCAGTCTATCTCATTAATCTCTTACCTTCACCAACAATTGCCAATCAAACACCCTTTTTCAAAGTATACAAACATGTTCCCGACTACAAGTTTCTAAAAGTGTTTGGGTGTGAGTGCTTTCCCAACTTACGTCCTTACAATCAACATAAATTGAATTTTCGTTCTACATCATGTCTATTTCTCGGGTATAGCTCAGTTCATAAAGGATACAAATGCTTGGATTTAAAAACAAATCGGCTATACTTCTCCCGTGATGTTATATTTCATGAAGATACATTTCCCTACTCAACCACTCAGCCCACGTCTTTATCAACACAGCAACCCTCATATACCAACCTCCCCATTTTACAGCCCTCTCTTTTAGGCCCAAGCCCAAACCAAATACCTCCTTCATCTCACAGCCCACCGATGCCCAGTTCCCAAATGTTCCCATCGTCTTCTCAACCCCAAATCCCTAATTCCTCATCCCGAGCATCCTCTGCTATTCCACCTCTCCACTCACAGATCCAAACTCGGCCAAACTCTGCTTCGTCTTCTCAAATTCAAATTCCTCCTGCTTCTTCCCGAACAGCCCCTGCACTCACTCTTCTAATACCTCCTCGTTCACCCATCATCACAAGAGCTCAAACCCATTCTTCTCGACCCCATATTCGAACGGACGGTACTGTACCGTATCCCTCTAGGCACTGTCTTGCTACCACAGTGGTTCCCGAGACACCAAATAGCTTCACCATTGCTTCCAAATACCCTGAATGGCAAGACGCCATGACCCAGGAATATCAAGCCCTTTTACAGAACAAAACCTGGACCCTTGTTCCTCCTAACCCCTCCTTCAATGTTCTTGGTTGCAGATGGATTTATCGAACAAAACTTCAAGCCGATGGATCTCTGGAGCGACAGAAAGCACAGCTTGTTGCTAAAGGGTATCACCAGCAGTCTGGACTCGATTTTCACGAGACATTCAGCCCTGTAGTCAAGGCACCAACTATTCGGTTGATTCTCTCAGTTGCCGTTGCTCGTGGTTGGCCCTTGCGTCAGATCGATATACAAAATGCGTTCCTACATGGAACCCTTACTGATCAGGTATACATGCATCAGCCTCAAGGATTTATTGATTCTCAATATCCTCAACATGTTTGTAAATTACAAAAAGCTATTTACGGCTTGAAACAAGCTCCAAGGGCATGGTTTGCCCAACTAAGTTCATGGCTGCTTCATTATGGCTTTCGAGCATCTCAAGCTGATGCCTCACTCTTTGTGCTTAGTCAGGGTGATCTGCGTATATATGTCCTTGTTTATGTTGATGACTTTATAATCACGGCCTCTAAAGACTCTGCCATTGATATGTTTATTTCGGACCTAAGCTTGGCATTCCCAGTTAAAGACTTAGGTGCTTTATCATACTTTCTTGGTGTAGAGATAACTCATTTGAGCACTGGTCTATTAATCTCTCAGAGTAAATACATTAAGGATCTCCTCACTAGAAGTAAAATGTTACATGCCAAACCTGTTACCTCACCCATGGCAGTAAATCTTAAGCTGTCCAAATTTGACTCACCAACCTTTGAGGATGCCACTCTATTTAGAAGTATTGTTGGAGGATTACAATACTTGTCCCTCACCAGACCCGATATCTCTTACGCTGTTAATAAGGTGTGTCAATTCATGCACACACCAAAAGTGCCACATTGGGTTGCTGTGAAACGCATACTGCGTTACTTAAAAGCAACGATAAATCAGGGTCTATTCTTCTCTTCTCAATCATCTTTTAAATTACAAGCTTACTCCGATGCGGACTGGGCTGGATGCCCTGATGATAGAAAATCTACGGGTGGTTTCTGCACTTTCTTGGGTAAACATCTCATCTCGTGGAGCTCAAAGAAGCAAAGCACAGTTGCAAGGTCAAGTACCGAAGCTGAGTACAAATCTGTAGCTTCAGCAGCTGCTGAACTCATCTGGCTCCAAACACTTATTTCTGAACTTGGTCTCCCACTCAGTCAAGCTCCAACACTGTGGTGTGACAATAGTGGGGCCACTTACTTGGCTGCCAATCCTGTCTATCACTCACGGATAAAACACATGGATATTGACTTCCATTTTGTTAGAGATCGCATTGCTGCCAAAACACTCAACATCTCCTTCATCAGCTCCAAAGATCAACTTGTGGACATACTTACCAAACCCTTGGTAACAGACAGATTTTGTAAGCTCAAGACGAGTCTCAATGTTGCTGACACGCCCTTGGACTCGAGGGGGCATATTAATATAGAAGATATTGATGCACCAAATGCAACAACTGCAGAGGCACCGTAGCATTGTATAGAATTGTATATTCTGTTTTTGTCTCAAGTTTCATAACTGTTTTTTATTCCTTTCTGATTCTAGAACATTGTATAGAATTGTATATAAATACCCCTGTTATCATAATGAACATGATGAGAATTCATAGCATATCTCATTCTAATAATACGTAGAATATACAAGGATCAATGTATGTAATCTATTATCTTCTTAATCTCCTTATTGTCAGGCACATAGAGTTTGATTGCAAAATCTCATAATTATTCATCCTTCAATCTCCCTTGGAGTGTTAAATTTCTATCTTCTCCCATTGATCACATTCCTAATTCCTTTTCTGATATTACTAATCTTCATACCTGTGTCTGCAAATTTTTCTCAAAGCAAAGGTCAAGTTTCTAAACATGCCATTCTAGTTTATGTTTTAATTATCACAACCCAAGGTTCAAACTTTTCACAAGTTCCATCCACAGAAGTCCAGATGTAAAAGAATATATTAAGCATTCATACCTTAAGCCTTGAACAATTAGCCAAAAGCTTGTGGCTTGATTGACATAATCCTCAAACCTCCAAAATGAAGGTCCTGAGTTCGAAATCTCCTCCCAATTGTATATAAAAATAAAAATAAAATGCCTTGAATAACTAGATTATTCCTTTCATATCTCTTCATGATCATCAAGTTCCCAAGAAAACAGCTTAAATTGGGATATTGTCTTGCTCCGGTCTTGGCATTTGCACCTTCCAATCCAAAATCTATATCGACACCTCTTCATAAGTCTGGTTTCCTTTTAACTTAATTGATTTGCTCTTTGGCTGATCAGAGTCATATTATCTCTTGAATATAAAATATTTTGCCAACTTATATATCCACATGCTACAAGAAAAATGATTTTTTACGCTATCTAAATTCGTCGTAAAAAATATAAAACTGTCACGATTTTTTATTAGCGATACATTTTGTATTTTTTATAACAAATTTAGGTAATACAAAAAGCCATTTTTCTTGTAATACTAGTGACAGTAGCCATTCATTTAGACTTGGTCAATCTATCTATTACCCAAGTTGCATATTGACTTATTTGTGTCTTAGGTAAGACCACTCCAATGTCCACTATGATTCTTTCACATTTCCAATGCAGTGGGATTATATATATATATATATATATATATATATATATGCGCGCGCGCGCTCTTTAATTTGAAGCAATCCCTGCTAGTATTATGATGTTTAATTGGCCTCTATTTATTGGCACATCAGACAGTACTTTGATACGTAGTCAGCAATTTTCTAGCTATTTCATATTTTTGCAGAAAGAAATTATCTTAAGGTTCCTGTACATCTTTGCTCTTCCCAGATGTACGTAGAATACACAAGGATCAATGTATGGGATCTATTATCTTCTTAATCTCCTTAATTATTGTCACGTACTTTTCATATCTTGTAGTTTTCTTTTTCTTTTTTCTGATATATATCCTTAATTCATTCTTGCTACTAGTCACGTACAAGGATATTATACGACTCAAATCATTCGCCGCTATGTTAGTCTTCTCTGGATGGAAATTAATCATATAGTAATAGAAAATATCTTCTACGACGTACTCAAGCCAATTTCATTGATTATAGATCATTAAGTTCCTTTTACATAAATCTTCTTTTGCTTCAAGTGCTTAAAATTATTTTGAGATAAATCTCACGATCCTCACTATTCTTGAATAAATGAGAATACTATGATCACGAGAATACTATCACAAATTGATTCAAAAAAATCTT
Source organism: Carya illinoinensis (assembly GCF_018687715.1). Classification (NCBI taxonomy): domain Eukaryota; kingdom Viridiplantae; phylum Streptophyta; class Magnoliopsida; order Fagales; family Juglandaceae; genus Carya; species Carya illinoinensis. The sequence continues at coordinate 26,818,400 of NC_056756.1, read as the reverse complement.
TTAAGTACCTAATTCATCTAATCCATAGGAGTTGTAGGAGCATTTGTCAGTCAAGGCATAACCTTGAACTCATAGTGTTAATAATGAGTTCAAAAAGTAGAAATGGGTAATTCATTTCCTCGATCGTGTCCTTACAAATGATATTATTAACTTTAATCAATGTTTGAAAATATCTTTGCTCCTTGCAACTTACCCAATAAATATTATATTCGCAATAAGTATCAGTCACCACATTCAACTCTCTGTAGTTTATATACATTTTTATTGCTCCATGAAGAAAGTCTGAAAATGCGTCCCATGACTTTCCTATGGGAGCAGGGTATATTTATAAATTAATAATTATAGAGTGCTTGTTACATCAGTTACTCCAGATCAAATTCAAACAAATGCTATATATTTTTATCTTTATGTCTTAGTTTTGAATTGATTACATGATCACTTTGAGTTTGAACTGTTAACTGCATTATCTTCTGGACATGTTAACTGAGTCTTGGGTTGATCACTTTGAGTTTGAACTATAGGTGCATTATCTTCTAGAGATGTTGACTAAGTCTTGTGTTGATCAGTTTATGTCTCAATATGTCCCTGCAAGCAGAACGGGAGCTTGCAAACGTCACTACAAGAGATATGATTTTTTGAGACAAAAAATTTTGACTCAAAAAATGGAAATTTCGTCTCTAAAAGTTTTGGGAGATGAAAAAATTTCGTCTCTATTTTGTCTCAAAAAGGCTGTCTCAGAAAGTTTTTGGAGACGAAAATTGATTGTCTCTGAAAAGTATTTTTAGGGATGAAATTGGGCGGAACCGGTTGAAACCGTTCGAACGGGAAATTTTTTCTGAGACAAAAAAATGTCGTCTCAGAATCAAGTTCGAACAAAAATATTTTTGTTCGAACAACATGAAATGTTAATTCGAACCAATAACCATATCTGACCAAGTCCGTTCGAACAAAAAAGTTCGTAAGCGACTTTAGTTCGAAGAAAACTATTAACTGTTCGAACAAATAATCTATTTACAGAAATCTTCTGTTCGAACGGACTTTTAGAAATGAATTTATTCGAATGAGTATTTAGTTGTTCGAACAAACGCATGGATTGTATTTCTCGGTAAATTCGAATGGGTATATTTTTGTTCGAATGAGAATTATTTGGTTCGAATGGATTTGTTTTTGTTCGAATGTATGCATAAATGGTAATTTACCATTCGAACGGCATTGATCAAACAAAATGAAATTGATACTAATACAAATTGTAATCTATATACATCAATTGTTCAAATGTTTACAAACATCATAAATATTAAAGGCAATTAAAAAAAACCAAATGAATTATGATTGTGGTGGTAGTGGTGGTATAGGGTTTTGGGACATCATTAATTGAAATTGTTCAAACATTTTTTGGTTATTTAATTGTAGTCTCTCTTCTAATCCTGCTTCTAAATCTACTGCTTGATCTAATCGGGTCAACAACTCTTTTTCCTTCGATCTCAATCGTTCCATCTCAAGTGCAGCTTCCTCTAATTTTTTAGTCTTGTCGTCATTCGATCTGGCTTTAGAAGATGATGAAGATGTTGAGGATGGCTTCACGCAACGTCCTAAGCCCCTCAAATATCCAGAACGTGATCCAAGACTTGAGAAAAGATTTGAGCATCGTTGACAGATGATTCATTAGATGGATCCGCAACAGTGTCTTTAAGAGATATCATCTTGTCCTGGAAAAATAAAAACATTAAAATTAGTATATGTAACAAAAATATATTTAGACAATGAAATTAAATAAACTTAAACTTACATAATTTGCCTCTGCCTCAGGATTGCTCCAAACACCATCACGATTTTTATGTGCTTTAGCATACAATTGGGTCAGATCATAATCAGTAGGATTTTCTTCTTACTGTAAAATGAAAATTAATATCATAATTTATACGAAAAAAGTGTATATATTAAGATTTAATGGAAACAATAAGAATTAACCATTTTTTTTTACAAGCGATGAAAAAATCAAGAACCCGCGTGATGGTGTATCGTTAAATTTGATCTATTTGTTTTGTTCACTGTACTCCGTTTCTAAAAAAAAGTATTATAATTTTTATTTAATACATCTATTATATATTATTAAAAAAAAGATAGTAGCGAAATTGCCTGATAAGCAGGATCTTCAAACAGATCACAAACTTTCTCCCATTCGTTTGGTGGCATTGCTTGGAATGGATTTTGACACGCCTCTATCGTAGTACTGAACTTCTGATAGTGTGCATGGCATCAACCTGTGTACCTCCGAAATACTTTCGACATGAGTTCTTCAATCGTTAGTCAATCCTCCCGCCGACCAAAATTTAGTTCAAACTCGTCCTTCAAAGAATTATAAACAATTAGTATAATTTTAAACATTCGCATTTAAATAAAAATGTTATACAAAGTAACTTATTACCAGACAACGATTTTTGATGTGGTCTTTCACATCTTGGGGAACTTTAGCCCAGGAGGATGTAGTCATCGGTGCATACGTGCGAGTAAGTGTACCAACATAAGAAGCAAGCCAAGCTGCCGAATCCCTAGAGCCACCGGTGTGATCATCAGATATATCAACTTTAATTTTACCCACTTTCCTTACTTTTTCTATGCAGACACCCCTCGTAATGCCTCTAACTCGGCGCTGGTTTACAACAGCTATATATACAAAAATTAAAGCATATATTTTAATTAAATTAATCTTATTTGAAAGATATACAGTGAAAAAATACCTTGTTCTGGTTCTGGTGACGGTGGCCCACCATTGTTGGCAGGTGAAGCACACGGGGATTCGCTAAGTGGTGGGGATGGCTCACGTGTTCTTTTGCGTTTAGAAGGCATATCTGTTTGAAATTATAATAAATTATTACTCGAACAAAATACATGAAATATTTTTATAAGAATTTTACCTACACAAATATTTGTTTGAAAATCATTCGGTATCAGTATTGCTGGACCAATCGCTCTCATCCTCAATAGACACTTTAGTTGATTCATGTTCTTCCGACATGTTACCTTCAATTACTTCGGGTTGAACATCTTCTCTGCGCAATGGGATCATGTCATAATGGCTTAGATCAACAAATAGATTGATGCCTGATTCATTTTCTTGATATGCTTCTTCATGGTCTGAACTATCAACTTCTTCATGTGGTTTGCCTGCCTCTGGAATATAATCATATACATTTCTTGGCGCAAATTTCTCGACTATTCTCCATGGATTTTCGAACTCCGAATCATCTAAATAAAAAACTTGATTTGCTTGGCATGCAAGAACAAATGGGTCGTCCTCATACCATTTGCGAGATATATTGACACTTACAATATATTCATCCTTACGCACTCCCAATATAGGATTTGAGACATCCCACCAATTACATTTAAATAACCAGACCATATATCCCCCCACATACTTTAATGCTATGATATCTTCCACAATTCCGTAAAAATCAATATTTTCATCCCAATGGCTTCCTTCGACAACAACCCCACAATTTTGAGTTTTCCTATATCGTTATCTGTCTGCTGTGTGAAATCTATATCCACGCACCAAACATCCTGAATATTGGATAGCCCGCTTAGACGGACCACATGCCAAAGCAAATACTTCTGGTGAGATTTCACCTGAATGTTCATTATATTTCGATGCAACCTACATAAATAAATTTTACCTCTTCTTATATCAATATCATATATAAATATGATAACACCTACAAATTAAATAAAGTTTAAAATACTTTCAAGCATAATTTTTTCCCGAATAATACCGTATGTTCAAACCATGAGGCAAATTCTTCTTCATGCGTCTTTTCTATGTCAGTCACACCATTCGTGCGAAATAGTTGTATACGTTCGCTGCATATGTTAATGTGAGTTATTAATTTGTATCAATATATACTATATTATTAGAAATGCACTTAATACTACTACTAAATTAGATGATCATCACGAACCTCAAATACTATTCAATCTCTTCACAATTATTTAAGACATACCATCGAGCTCTTTCAAACTCTCGCCCACATAAGTCATAGCCCCCTTATGCACCTATAGGACATACTTTCTGGAAAAACACGGTAAATGCTGATGAAACTCCCATTTATCCACTTTCATAATTTCGATCCAGTCTCGTAAATCTAGTATCAACCCCACGAAAATACATTGAACAAAATGTATGCCACTCATTATGAATATATGACTCTGCGATCGATCCTTCTGGACGAGCCTTATTCCCCACAAATCGCTTAAGTTTTTCCAAAAACCGTTCAATAGGATACATCCATCTATACTGAACGGGACCAGCAACTAAAGCCTCATGAGGGAGATGCACAGCCAAATGAACCATTACATCAAAGAATGAAGGCGGGTACAAACTCTCCAATTTACATAATATCAATGCAATGTCAGCTTCCATTTTTAATAAGGCATCAACTTTCAACGTTCTACTGTAAATATTTATGAAAAATCGCCTAATTCTGTGATAGCTGTATGAACATCTGGAGTAAGCTTTCCGCGCACACCAACTGGCAACAATCGCTGTAAAAATATATGGCAGTCGTGACTTTTTAGACCAGTTATCTTCCAATCATGAGGTTGGACATATCTTGACATGTTCGAAGCATAACCATCGGGTAATTTGATTGTCATAAACCAATCACAGAATTTCTTTCTCTGATCACTTGAAAGTGTATACCATCCAAGGGGCATATAAGCTGATGACCCAGTATCTTGCAAATGCAACTCTGATCTGATTCCCAAATCTTTCAAATCTTTACGAGAGTTGACTGTATCTTTTGTTTTTCCTTTATTGGCATCAGGCTACCCAAAATATTCTCACATATGTTTTTTTCAATGTGCATTACATCTAGATTGTGACGCAGTGTTAAGGTAGACCAGTATGGCAACTAAAAAAAATACTTTTTTTGGTCCAATTCAATTCCACTGCTTGTCTTTTCCTCTTTCGGCATCTTGCATTCTTTCCAAATCTGTTGTCTGGGACATCTGCCAATTGAGTGAGAATATCACTGCCAGAATACTCTGGCGGTGATGACCTACGATCAACCGTTCCATCAAACATTACCCTATTGTTTTGCCATCTATGATCATGAGGTAGATATCGACGGTGTCCCATGAAACATAATTTCTGGCCATTCGCTAACCACTAAGACTGTGTATCTTTGTTACAAACAGGACAAGCCATTTTCCCCTTTGTGCTCCACTCAGAAAAGTTTCCGTATGCCGGAAAATCATTTATTGTCCAAAGTACTGCAGCATGCATTTTGAATTCACGCGAAGCGGCCACATCATATGTATTGACACCCTGTTCCCGCAACTCTTTCAACTCTTCCATCATTGGCTACAAATATACATCTATTTCATTTTCTGGTGACCTTAGCCCTGGAATCAATAGAGTCATCATAAAATAAGGATCCTTCATACACTTCCATGGTGGCAAATTATAAGGCATTACTATGACAGGCCAAGTGCTATGAGAAGTGCTCATGTTGCCAAATGGATTAAAGCCATCAGTTGCTAAACCAAGATGTACATTGCGAGGTTCTTCAGCAAACCATGGATACTCGTCATCAAATTTCTTCCATTGTAAGGAATCTGCAGGATGAGTGAGAAATTGATCATTTTGAACTCTTTCTGTGTGATGCCAAGTCATATATTTTGCAGTCATCCGGAAAGTAAATAATCTTTGAAGTCGAGGAATAAGCGGAAAATGTCTTAGCACTTTCTGGGATACATTACGCTTATCTAATGTCCATCTTGACTCAAGACATACTGGACATGATTCACATTCTACATATTGCTTCCAGAAGAGAACACAATCGTTCTTACTTGCATGGATGATATTATAATCAAATCCTAACCCTCGCTTCAATTTCTTCGCTTCATACAAATTTTGAGGTACTACGTTATCCTCTGGCAGAGCCTCTTTAAATAATTCAAACAGCATATCGATAGCCTTTGCAGAAATACGACAAATAGACTTTATATGGAGCAACATGACAGTGAATGACAACTTGCTATGACGGGTGCACCCTTCGTACAATTCTCGTTGTGCATCCTGCCACAATGATCTAAAGTCTTCATTTCCCTCAAATGACTAGGTAGATGTTCCTTCTCCAACCTTGGCACCAAATATGCCTGCGCCAAGATCTCCTAACATTTCAGTCATATCTTCTCCATTATCATAACTATCATCAGAAATATCAACATTTATGTCCTCCGTGTCGATCTTGTTACATTCATCCATCTGGTTGAGATGACTGTCAAATCTAACTCCTTGGGAAAATGGTTCTCCATGTAAAACCCAATGTGAATATTTAGAATCAATTCCATTTACGAATAAATGATCCTCCACAGCCGTCATATTATATGAACTAAGGTTTTTGCACTTCTTACATGGGCATCTTATAAATCCTCGACTATCAACACTCCCACAAGCAAATTCTAAGAAAGACTTCACCCCTTGTGCATATTGCTTATAGTCTCGACCAAGTCTATCTCCCAACAACATCCAACTTTTATCCATCTATAAAAGAAAACCACAATCATGGGATAAATACTATCATTCAACTATTATAATACATGTGTTTAATTACCATGTACTTTTAAGGTAGTTGGTACTATCCCATTCGAGAGACTATCATCTATATCGCATATATACTCAGTCTAAAACTCGTATGTTAGTAAAAATTTCGGCAGCATTTCTCTACAATTCTCCAAGTATGCTAGTCACGATAAGTCGTCGACTCTATTCATGAGCCAAGAAACTTATGAACTACATACTTGAAGAATGTAGGAAAATGCTAAACCAAAATTTAAATTGACTAACACAGGAGTTATAACTAAGTATATATGCCATATAGATGATAGAATCCCAAACTGTCCACTTTGGACAATTCAAGAGTTATACCCAAATATTCTTTAAGAGAATATTTGGCCACAACTCTCGAACGGGTCTAAGGTTTAACTGCATGTAAAATAACTACAAAATCCAAACACTTAGTAGTAAACATAACAAGCATATATCACAAATACATGGGAAGATTACATTACAAGTATACATGATGGGCCATTAAAGATTTTGAAATATTTAATACTTGAGTACTTACTTATGTTCAAATATTTAATTATAATTTTTTAATTAAATATCTTATTATTATATTTGGAGTATTAAGCTATTTAATTAGTGTACTTAGATATAATTAATTATATATTATGTATTAATCATCTTATTACTTGAGTACTTAAATATCTTCACATATTTAATTATAATTTTTTAATTAAATATCTTATTATTATATTTGGAGTATTAAGCTATTTAATTAGTGTGCTTAGATATAATTAATTATACATTATGTATTAATCATCTTATTACTTGAGTACTTAAATATCTTCACATATTTAATTATAATTTTTTAATTAAATATCTTATTATTATATTTGGAGTATTAAGCTATTTAATTAAACTATATCGTAGATATAATTAATTATACATTATGTATTAATCATCATAATTAATACATGAGTACTTACTTATGTTCAAATATTTAATTATAATTTTTTAATTAACTATCTTATTATTATATTTGGAGTATTAACTGCTATTTAATTATTACTGCAAATAATAAGTATTTAATTGATACTGTTCGAACAAACACTCTATAAGTTCGAATGGAACGCTGGTCTAGTTATATTATGTTCGAACAAATAAAAATAAATTCGAACGGTATTCAGAGCGTTCGAATTAAACCAACCCAGAAACCAGTCACGAAACAGAGCACAAAACTGAACCACAAAACACAATTTTCACATTTATGATGCCATATTTCAATACAACACATTGAAAACTATATGAATATCCCTAAATATGATTATTAAACAACTTAGAAAACTAATAAAACTTACCTCTTGTACTAGCAATTCAAATTTTAGTCAATCCACAATACTTATATATACATAAAACACATTAAACTGTTGTTCTATCCCAACAAATAAATGCAAAAAATATTAAGATATTTGTAAACGAAAATTGGAATGAAAAATACAAAAAAAAAACAACTTATCTCTTGTCCTTCTCCTTTCTCTCTCAAGAATCTCTTCTCTCTCAATGCTTTCAAGCTCTCTCTCTCCACAACACTCTCTCACAGCCTCTGCCACGCTCTCTCTCCTTTTCTCAATCTTCAATCCGAGTGAAAATGAAGTGAAAGGATCGGATTAATAATATGTGCATTTCCGTTCGAACTAAATTTTTATAAGTTCGAACGCGAAAATCCAAATACCGCTAATTTTTCCCACAGTTTTTTCCCGTTCGAATTAATATTTTTCCAGTTCGAACAGGAAAAGGAATATTCTCCAGCATATACCAATAACTTGGCGCAAATTTTCCCTCCAAACAAAAAAAATTCGTTCGAACATGAATTATATCTATTCGAACTGACATTATATTAGTTCGAACAGATAATTAGATAAATATATAACTATACACATAATACACCTAGTATTATTATGTGTATATGTAAAAATTATATACATTATATAATACTAAGTGTCACTAATATCATAATACTAAGTTTCTTATCAATCTATAATATTAAGTATTTAAAATAGTATAATATTTTATTTACAATCACTAATAGTGTTATACTTATAAGTTAGTATCACTATAAGTATAATACTAAGTATCACTAATAGTATAATACTAAGTGATATTAAAGTATAGATAGCATCAAAATATGAAAACTAATAATACTGTAATACTTTATAATATAGTCCAAGTACTTGGTTTATTATTAATATACAAACTAAATATATTAGAAATATGTTTTTTATACATATAATTAATGCAATGTTTTACTATATACTTACTATATTTACTTTATAATGCAATGCTTTAGACAATACTATTTTATACTCATCTAATGCATAATATATATACTATTACATATATATATACTAGTTACTTACAATATATATAAGTAACTAGTATAAAACTCTATACTATCGATATATAGTTATCTAATATATATTATATATACTAGTGAGAAATTTTATATTAGTACTAATACTAGTATTATATACTAGTATTACTAATATAAAACGTATTGTTTTACCTCTTGTACTTATATATATATTTTTATGAAGTATTATATAATTCATTCGAACTTATACCCTTTTAATTCGAACTTATACCATTTTAGTTCGAACTTATTATACTTCCGTTCGAACGAAATTACGTTATTTAAGCCGTGAACCAGTTTCTTCTCTATTCATTTTGTGCCTCCTCTCATTCAAACTTTCTCTTCGATTCCTCCGCCGTTAGCAGCCACAACGCCGCCACCAACTCCGACCAACTCCTCAAATCTCCTAGAACAAGAGGTATGGGTTAAATGAGCTTTATTTTTATTAGTTTTTTGGTTAGTTTTGGGGGGGTCGGATTTTGAATCAATCCGGCCCCATTTTGTTGTTTTGGGGCCACATGACACAACTATAATCGGTAGAAATGATAGGGATTTACTCCTAAATCATTTCTACCGATTAAAATATTGGATTCTTTGTGAAAAATGAATGTGTCGGTTCGGGTCTGAGTCGACTCAGCCATGTCTGTTTGGCTCAGGTCCGTTCGAATGAATATAAATTCCATTCGAATTAAAGTCAAGTCCATTCGAATTAAATTTAGGTTCATTCGAATGGAATATAATTTTATTCGAATGGAGTTTAGGCTAATTCGAATGGAGTTATCTGAGGTCATTCGAATTAATTTTATGTTCATTCGAATGAATTTAAATTTCATTCGAATGAATATAATTTAATTCGAATGGAATTAAAGGCCATTCGAATAAGCAATTGTCAAACATGACAGCACAACATCATCATTCCTCTAATTCACTTTAATTAGATCACATATATATTTTATACATCAACAATATACTAATGGCAAGCAGCAGCGGAAGAAAACATTCCAGACCCTAGACAGTCGAAAGTACCTCCGTAGCTCCTTCTCAGCCGACCGTAAGGCCTATACTAGTTGAGCGGGAGATCATTCTAGGTGACTTCCATGACCTCACTTGGGAGGGGCGGAGCATACATGACATCATCACCGATCGTGGATGGACCCCGATCTGTCGACAGAGGGGCACATCATATCCTGAGATGGTCGATGAGTTTTACTGTGCCATGCGTGAGCAGTCTAGTGATGCTCTATGCTATAACTTAGTAGTCCGGGGAGTGAGTATTATATTCTCTCCCCGCGTTATTGCTGAGTTTCTAGATTTGCGGCGAGAGCCCGGTGCCTATCCTGCAGCAGCAGCAGCGAGAGCAGCGACTGCACCATCTGGAGAGGACACAACAGTCGCATCCTCATCACCAGTGCCGAATGTACAAACCGCAGAGCTGGATGCTAGCTCGGATGATAGCAAGAGCGGTGATGAGGTACCTGATGATGGTCTCACAGACGATCAGGTTCGTGACCTAGTGCGAGACCCTGAGGCTCCTCCATATGATGGCAGTAAAGTGATCCGACAGGCCGACTGTATAGCATTTTTCAGAATGCTTAATTTGATTGTCGGGTATAACATTGATCCGAAAAAACACAAGACTGATTTTGGGATCGAGTGGGCCAGATTTTTGTTACGGTTAGCACAGGGGGAGCCGATTGATCTGGCATTATATTTCTTCCTCCGCATTCGCATAGAGTCACGCTATTCGAGTGGAGGTAGTCTACCATTTGCGCTTTTGATATCTAACCTCTTACTCCATTCAGGGGTTACAGTGACTTTGACTGAGCGGAGGTCGCCACAGATGGGGCCCGTTAACAAGATCACATTCAGTAAGAGCAAGGGTCACTTGTCGAAGACTCGTGCAGTCCTACAGGATCAGCCTCCGCCTACTGATCCAGCTTCTACTGCTGCTGCCCCTATTGAGAGACACCCTGCTGGGGCTACTCCAGATGAGGTACGAGCTATATTGGCGGACCACCGCGACATTTTATTGAGGGACTTCATTCAGCCCATGATGGAGAAGCTTAAGGACCTAGAAGGACGCTTGCAAACTTTACAGGAGGATTTTGATTTATATAATAAATAAATATTGTTAGTAATTTTTTTACTCTTTTATGTTGTATAGAACGTTTAACTCATTTTGGAATGTAATTAATGTAGTATAGTTTTTATTTTTAGTGTTTGCTAGCCTCTTTATTGTTAATTATATTTTCTTCTCATTATACTTAGTGTTCACGATAATTGAAAAAATGACACTATCTTTAAATTAATATTTAGTTAACTAAAATGTTTTTAAATTAATTACATAAAATTAATTTATGAATTTGTAAATATTTTAATTCATTGTAAATCATAATATATAATATATAGAACTTTTTATTTACTTTGGAAATGATAAAAAATTAATAGAAAAAATATGTATTCTTACAATTTTAACAATATATCTTTTCAATTAAATAATACCGTTCGAATACGTTAATACTAATTCGAACAAATAATATTGTATTCGAATTAATTAATTTTATGTTCGAATTAAATTTAATTAGTTCGAACGGTATAGATTTTTGGAGACGACCTAATTCGTCTCAGAATCTCCAATTCGAACTACTATGTTTTAGTTCGAACGGATTTATAAGGTTTTCCATATTTTGAGACGAAATTAAAATTTCGTCGCAAAAAAGTACTTTTAGGGATGAAATTAATTTCGTCCCTAAGAAATTTCGTCCCTAAAAATTAAATTTCTTGTAGTGCGTTAAGTTTATCACGTAATAATGAGAAGCGAGCAAAAGGCAGAGACTTGGTGAGTGCATCAGCCACTTGATCTTTGGAAGATAAGAAACGAACATTAAGATCTTTAGAACAATTTAGTCCCTGACAAAGTGATAATAAAAAAATATATGTTTGGTGCATGAGTGGAAGACAGGATTTATAGTTAGATAAGTAGCATCAATGTTATCACACCAAAGGGTTGGTGGTTGAGAGAGTACCTAGTTCGGATGGTAGCAATTTGACCCAAGTGATCTCAGCAATTGTGTTGGCAATGGCTCGTTATTCAGCCTTTGTGCTAGACCTACATATAGCCTTCTGGTTGGTGAACTCCACGAGATGAAGTGAAGTTGAGAGATTGAAGGGAGCCAGCGATGCTCTCGTAGAGTGTATAATCTGGAAAAGGAGCTCTATGATGCTGAGATAGTGTTGTGGTCGAAACCATGGGAGAGGAGACACCCTTAGCTTGAAGCTTGTTGGAGTGATGGACCATTGTTGGGTCAACATGAGGCCGGAGTCAATAAAGCGGGCTTCAACACCAAGGAAAAAATATAATGGCCCAAGGACCTTGAGAGCAAAACTTGTCTAAAGAGTGTTGATCAGTTGGGCTATAAGTGTTTGATTTGGGCCTGCGATCAAAATATCATCTACATAAATAAAAATGTAGATAGGAGAAATAAGAAGTTTCCGATTTGGAGCCTAGAAAACGCAATTCAATTAATTTGGAGCTCGGACTTGAAATCTAAATAGGAGTGACAATATGTTATACGATCAGTTAATTTAACACGAACACAACACGATAATAGCGGGTTAGGGTTTAGTCTTAACGAGTTCTGGTCAAAACGGGTTGACTTGTTAAGACACGATTGCTTAATGGGTTGATAACGGATTAATCCGTTTGACCCGTTATGATAAGTTAATAAAATTAAAATTACAATTATACCCTTATACTTAAAAGTAAAATTATTAGATTTTCAATTTCGATATTTTTATTATTTGGATTGTAATTTTGGACTTGTAGTTAGCTTTATAATTTTTATAAACATTGTGATTTTAAAATTTATATAAAATTATGCTAAATTTAATTAGGCCAAATTGGTTAGTTTTGGGCCTATTTAACCTATTTACATAAACAATTTGAAACGGGTTGTATTGTGTCGTATTAACCTATTTTGTAATATTCATTAATGGATTAAAACGGGTTGACACGACACGACCCGTTATGTTAATGGGTCATGTTAGGGTTTGAGATTTTGACAAGATAAGCTTAATGAGTTGGGTTAGGGTTGAGCTATATAGTATAATATACATACTTTGATATGACACGAACATGACCTATTAACATGATTTGACACCCCTAAATCCAAGCATGCGGTGATTGTTTGAGCCCGTAGAGTGACTTTTTCAAGTGACAAATGTGGTTTGGGAATGAATGATGCTTGAAACCCAGTGGCAGAGTCATAAACATCAAGTTGTTGAATGAACCAAGGTATTGCTATACATGCTTTAGTAAACTGTTAGTTTTTAGTTTAACTTACTAAGATAAAAATCTCATTGCGATATTCCCAAATACCATTCCCATCAAGAATGGTAGAAGTTGTAACAGGTCATCATGAGGGGTCGTCAACGTGTTTGGACGACATTGACTAAGAAGGAGCTGTTAATACAGTTTTTAGACATTATCCTACTATTAATAGGAGATATGTGTGAACAGTTTGAATGCTAAGTATGTTATGTGAATACTATGTGAAGTATTTGATGTTTGGAATAAAGGAGTGTGCTACTCCAAAACATCAGAATGTTTGTGGTCTATATATATGGTACTGGCCAGCTGTCAGTACCCTTTACTATATGTTCATGAATACATGTTGGGGATTTTAGTGTTCTAGTACAAATTTTATAAGATGAAAGAATTAGTTTGTTGTGATTATTGCATACTGCTATAAATATATCAAGTGCATTGCATCTTAACTATCATGTACAGGAATATGTAACTTTGTGATGTCCTGATACTTCAGTCTATGTTAAATCCTAGGAGGGGTTGGGGGTGTCCCGTAGTTATCAAGAAAAATATCATCACAATATTTTATGATTTTTATACCCAAGATAAAATTAGTCTCACTAAAATCTTTTATATCAAAATGGCCTGTTACTAAACATGTTTTCTGTTTCAATTATAACATGAAAAATAGAACTAAATATCAATAAATAATCCACATATAGGCTAATAATGACATGAAAATTATCCCAAGATTTATAATAAATGCATTTATCACTCTCATTTGGCTTATTGTCACTCTCGATTATGCAAGAGTCTAGTTTCTTATGCCATTTATTTAAGAGTCTGTTTTAAACCATATAGAGATTTTGTCAACTTACATATTTTGGTTTCTTGGCAAGGTTTTACAAACCTTCAGGTTGATCCACATAAATTTCATCATCGAGGTCCCCATTTAAAAAAGTTGTTTTAACATATGTTTGAAGGTTTTTTAAATTATAGATTGCTACAACATAAATCAATAATCATGGGTGTTATTCCAGTTACTAGAAAATAAAAGTGTTGAAAAAATCAAAGTCAGCTTTTTGTTTAAAGACTTTTGCGAGCCTAGCCTTAAATTCTTCAATTGTTCAATTGGTCTAATTTTTCTTTTTTTTCTTTTTCTTTCTTTCTAAAGACCCATTTACACCCTATAGTTTTGTAGCCTGGAGGTAATTCAACTAATTTCCAAGTTTTATTAGAAATTAGTGAATCAATCTCATCATTCATAGCCTCTTTCCAAAACACAAAGTCAAGTAATTCAAAAAACTTCTTGCAAAGAATTTGGTTTTTCCTCAATATAATAAATATAATAGTCGGGACCAAAATTTTCATTTGAAGCTCTCTTACTCCTTAATTCAAATTTTTCTTCATTTTGTTGAGGAGTAGAAGAACTAGCTTCAGAAACATTATTTTGTCTAGATTTTTTACCCCCACTATTTTTGGATTTAAAAGGAAATTTTTCTTGATGAAAAACCGCATCACTGAATCAAAAATCACATTATTACATTATTTTCAATATAAAAAATCTATAAGCTGTCTATTTTTTGCATATCCAAGAAAGAAACTAGTAGTAGTTACACCAAATTTATTGTTAGCCTTACAAATGTCAAAACACCCCAAATTTTAAAATATCCAAATTTGGCTTACCCTCTCCAAAATTCAAAAGGTGTAGTTTTCAAATTTTTATAAGGCACCCTATTTAAAATATAACAAACAATCAAAATTGCTTCAACCCAAAAACTTGAGGGAGTGCCTAAATCAATAAATATGTCATTCGTAAACTCAATCAACGTTATATTGTCAGATGCATATGAGTGTGGTGTATTAGTTTCATGGGTAATTCCTAATTATTGAAAAAATGAATTGAACTCATTTGAATCATACTATTGGCCTCTCACTTCTAGATCTTTCAATCTTTCTACCAAATTGATTTTCAACTTCATGAAGGAATTCTTTGAATATTTCAAAAGCATTACTTTATTTTTTAATAAATAAATGTAAGTATAGTTTGAAGATTCTTTCCGCGTTCATTGTCTACTACCATTGTGGAGGCATTGATATGCACACAAATTTGGACAATGAGAAACGAAATTCATGTTCTAGATGTTCTTGAGTTTAAGGAGATCGACGAGGAGGAGGGTGGTGATCAGTTTGGATTTGGTAATTGACTAATTGTTGTTTTCATTTTATTATTTGGATTTATTTATATTCATTTTGATTTCATCGGTATTAATTTCTAAATTAATTTTTGTAGCAATACATGAGACGAGTCAAATGACATCTACCTCCACTGCAATATGACTTCATATTAAAGGACCCACCATTGCCAATTTGCCACTTTCCATAGCCCATAGGTTTGTACAATTTGACAATTTGTAATTTGTATGCAATTAGTTGATTTTTTGTATTTGTATAATTTTTTGTATTGTACAATATGAATATGTGCAGCTCAAGCCTCAAATCTGAATGAGTTAATCTTAATCACAATGTCTCATCTTGATCTCCATCTCATCATGGTTAGTCAGATTTTAGTTTTTAATTTTTCTATTTCTAATATATGTTTGTAATTTTAATTCTTGTTTCTTGCTTATAATTCTAGATTATTTTCCTATTAAATTGTTAATGCTATTTCAGATTTTATGATCTCACACGGTCACTCACTGTCACAGCATGCAACACTAATTACATATCTTTCTATCCTTGACCACCCACCCTAGCCACCTCAAATGTCACAATCAAATAGCTCTCTTAGGATATTGAAATTTGAATAAGTTGTACTTGTATAATGTATTCAATGGTTTATAATGTTGATACAACATCCCTTAGAAGTAGTTATTTGTAATGTTGATACAATGTCTTTTGGATGCTTTTATGTTTGTAATTTTGTAATTGTTTAGCCTCTAATTTTGTAATAGTTTATTTATTATTATTAATTTATTATGTAATAGACTAGTAGTCTGTAGTAGAGCATCATTAGTTCATTTGCTCTAAATTTGTATCATGTATATTATTTTTACTCACGTAAATTTAATTTAATTTTTTTAACATTTTTTTTTTTGCTAATTTCTGGGCCCAAAACCCAATTTCAGCCCAATTTCTAGATAGCATCTAGGCAAAGGCTTTTTTTTGTTGGGGGGGGGGGGGGGTGGATGGACCCCGTCCCTTGCGCCCTTATATCCTAGATGGGGTACCTTGCCCTCACACTCTGGAGGGCAGCTGCTGAGGAGAAAATCCTCACCCCTGCCCATACTTAGGGGGGGGGGGGGGGGGGGGGGGCTATCCCACCCCGTGGGGTAAGGGTAGCACCCCTAATAATAACTTGTGTTGGGTTGGGCTTGATTTTAAATAGACTTATGATTGAGTTGGAATTATGTTAAGTGAATATTACGTGGAGATGTATTTTATATGGGCTTAGCTTTAATTGAGTAAATATGTTAGCCATAAACTTTATCATATAGAAATAATTTAGAGTTAGTATATTAGTCGGAGAAATTAAGTGGATATCAAAGAATTTGGGAAGTGAAGATATTCTAGGGTTACCAAAATTTTAGATTTTTAGAAAAAATAAGTTATTTTAGTACTTCAGACTTAAATATCAAAATATGTGTTTGATAAAATATTCAAGTAAATTACGTATCTATTTTATAGGTGAAGATTGGTAGTCATTTGGAACTGTTGTGAGGAAATTCAAAGAAGCCAAAAAGTCCAAGTAAGTGTGGTTCATATGCTAGACTTTACATAAATGAATGAATTGAGATTTATTTTGGAAAAATATGTAGGTTTTGTTATGAAAAAAATTTTGAAACAATTTTAGTTATTTGTTCTACATTACTCATGAAATCTGTATAAAAGAGAAAAGTATTTTATGACATAACTGATATAGACATGAGCAATATTTTGGCGTTTTGTTTTAGAATTGTGAAAAAATAGAGCGGATATGAAATCTAAAAATTTTTACATGTTATGTGAAGATGTTCTGAATTCGTTTCAATATATGAAAATGATATGAATATGTTCAATGCTTTGTTTTGATAAGATGTGGCATCTGAAAAACCTTTGGTATGACATTCTGATATGTTTTCTAATTTTGTTATGGTTTTGATCCGTTGATTCTAATTCTATTTTACTCTGATATATGGCCCTGCCACGGGTGATAATAGTGGCCTTTGGCCCTGTCATGGAACATAATAGTGACCTATGGCCCTATCACGGGATATAATAGTGACCTCTGGTCCTGTCGTGGGATGTAATAGTGACCTCTAGCCCTACCACGGGATACAATAGTGGCCTCTGGCCCCACTATTGTATCTGGCCCCACTACAGGATATAATAGTGGTCTCTGTTTTGAGTGCATCACCTTGGGTGATGAAAAATGATAGATTCTGCTTGGTTAACCGTATACATGCATAACCCTACCACGGGGGGTTAAACATGGTCTTTGTTCTGATATGACGCTCTAATATGATATGACATGATGATGACGCTCAGTTATGCTATGCCAAATGATACTTTTAAATATGAATATGTTTTGAACTGTTGCTCTGATATTTTTAGAACAAGAAAATAGAGCACCCTGCTTTCAAAATCCCCATGCATTTTCCTGTTGAAATTGATGGTGAAATGGGCTTTGTTTTTTTAGAGTCAGAGATGGCAAAAGCTGTTGAAGAATTTAGGTTTGCTTTGGTGATGAAATTCATGAGGACCCGTCCTTCCATTGATAAAATACAGCTCAATGTGGTGAAAACATGGGGGCTGATTGACGTACCAACTATCAGTTTTATGGATGAGTTTCATGTGTTGATTCATATGAAGAATGAGAGAGACTTTGTGCATGGCTGGGCACGTGAAGGAAGAACAGTGGAAGGTATTTCTTTTTGGCTTTTCAAATGGACTAAAGACTTTGATGTTAAAAGAGAATCCCCTTGGCACCCCAATGGATTTTCTTGCCCAGATTACCTATGCATCTATATCAAACAGATTTCTTACAGATAATAGCAACCCGGTTTGGTTGTTATCTAGGAACAGACAACGCTACGTTGAATCATACTTGTGCCTCCGGGGCACAAATTTGTGTTGAAGTAGATTTGACTATGGATCCAGTAAAGGGTTTCCCGATAGTGGTATCTCCCACGACATGTATGTGGCAGGAGGCCAAATATGAAAAAAGTGGTTTTTATTGTTCAAAGTGTTTTAGATAAGGGCACACTTATGTTGTTTGTAGGGTTGGAGAGAAGAGAAAAGGTAAAGGAAAAGTAAAAGAAAAAAGGATTTGGCAACAAAAGGTTATTAAGGGGCCGATGGAGGAAAAAACTGGCACTGTTATGGGGGTGAAACATATGGCTCCTGTGGCTAGTTATAGTAACTCGAAGGATAATGTGGACAATGTAAATGCTATTCATGACAAGGGTGGTATACATGTGGCTAGTTCAGCAGGGTTGGTATCCAAGAACTAGATAAACAATGTGGTGATACATTCCCAACCAGTTCCGATAACTCACATTGAAGTGATAAAACAAAGAGAAGGAAAATAGGTAGAAGAGACAGAGTGTTGTCAACTTGTGCAAACAGTTATTCTGAGGGAACATGAAAATAGTGATGAAAAGTGTAAAGAAGTATGGCATGATGAGGAACATGAGGTAAACCCCGAGTGTACATGCAGAAAAAGTGCAAACAACAGTGATTGAAGAGGAAGAGGACACTGATAGTTCAGGCAGAGGCATTCCACAAGGGGAAGAAGCTTTCGGCTACTCATTGGAGAGAGAGGAGGGAGAAATTCCAGTTTTGTTGGGGAAGGATAAAATGTATGATACAGATGGGGAAAGGTAGTCCAATGTTGCGAAAGCCAACAAAATGGATGCCCATGAGGAAAAATCGGTAAGAAAGTCTCAACGAGTGCATACTCGCTCTCAAAAATTAAATTTATGAGTGACGTGATTTTCTTTTGGAATATCAAAGGGTTGGGAAGTTCTAGAGGAAGGTTAAAAAAGTTACTCAATAATTTCAAGGTGAAGTTGTTTGCTATTGTGGAACCTTTTCTTACTGAAGATCGTATGCATGTTATGGGGAATTATCTTAACATGAATTATAATTTTCATATTTCGAATGAAACACAAGGTGGGAAGTTGTGGTTGTTTTGGAATGACCCCAATATTTTTGATGCAATGGTGTGCTCGAATCAATCCATTTCTGGGTGGGTTGTGTTGGATGGACAAAAAACTCTAATCACTTTTGTTTATGTTAAGTGCTCCTATGTGACGAGAAGAGCTCTATGGAAAGAACTAGAGGAGATGCAAATGGTTGATTAGCCATGGATCGTAGAAGGTGACTTCAATGCGATTAGAACGGATTCTGAGAGAATTGGTGGTCATCCTTGGCCTTTGATTTCTTTAAATTAATTTAATGATTTTATTGACAGGTGTGGTTTCATTGATTTAACTTGTTCGGGACAACGGATGTCATGGTGCAATGGGCATGTTGGGGCCTCCCTAAGTTGGGCAAAGATTGATAGAGTGCTCATCAATAATATTTTCTCAACCTGTTTCCAGTCATCTCAATTTAAATATCTTAATCGTAAATCTTCGAATCATTGCCCGATGGTAGTTTTTTCTGATAAGCCGTTTACCACCTAGGGTCCTTCTCCTTTTCGCTTTCTTAATATGTGGTGTTTGCATACTGATTTTTTGCCTATCATGAAGGAACTGTGGAATAGACCAGATAAGGCGACAAGACTGATGAAACTTGCTACCCGTTTAAAAAGAACTAAGGTTGCCATACGAGCTTGGAACAAAAATATTTTTGAAAAAGTGGAAGGTAATAAAGAGCTCTTAAGGAGAGAATGGAAGTTTTGGAGAATAAACTTCAGTTGGAGTTTTTTTAGGAGACTGAGGCAGATTTCTTAGTGGCAAAAATTGAGCTAGATTTATGGGAGAAGAGGGAAGCCTCTCGACTGGGTCAATTTGCAAAGAAAAATTGCTTTCTTTCACTCCGTCATAAATCAACGTCGCCTAAAGGGTATGATTAAGAAGACAGTGCTTTTAGATGGCAAGATTCTGGAAAATGCCAAAGCAGTTCATTCTGGTGCTGAGAGTTATTTTTTAAGCTTCTTAAACGAAATTTCAGAAATTGAGCATTTTGACTTGGTAGATTTAGTAGAGGAAAAAGTCTCGGATGAGGATAATGTGATGCTTTGTTGTGCAGAGCCGTCCGACCTAGAAGTTAGACAAGCCATTTTCTCCATTTCAAAAAATAGTAGTCCAGACCCTGATGGCTTCAGGTCAGAATTTTACATGGCTTGCTAGGATATTGTTAAGGAGGATGTCATTGATGCAACTAGAGAATTTTTTAGGGGTTCCCCTTTATAGGTTTTACTCTTCTTCATTTATTGTTTTGATTCCGAAAGTGCCTGAGCCGACGAGTTTTAATAAATTTCATCCTATGAGTCTTTGTTCTGTGGCTTATAAGATTTTTTTCAAGATTATTGTTAACAGATTGACAGGTATTATTGATAAAGTGGTGTCGCATGAACAAGGTGCATTTGTTCCAGGACGTAGTATTTTTGAAAATCTTACCCTGGCACAGGAAATGGTACTCTTTGAATAAAAAAATTGTCAGTGGCAATGTGATAGTGAAAATCAATATGGTGAAGGCTTACGATAGGGTGAATTGGGATTTCCTATTATAGGTTTGTCGGGCCTTTGGTTTTTTTGAGAGGTTCTATGGGTTGATTGAAAATTGTATAAAGTCTCTGTGATTCTCTATTATGATGAATGGAACTCTTGAAGGTTTCTTTAAATCCTCAAGGTACGTCAAGGAGATCCCCTCTCTCTATATTTATTTATTGTCATGGAGGAAATTTTGACAAGATTGTTGAGGAAAAATTTCAAGGAAGGAAGGATTGGTAAATATCACCATCCTATTGGTGCTCCTTTGGTTTCCCATCTACTCTTTGCGGACGACGTCCTTATTTTTGCTAATGGGGGAAACAATCGACCAAAAATCTTATGCATACACTTGAGTTGTATGAAAAATGGTCAGGGCAGAAAATCAGCAAGGAGAAGTCAGCTTTATTTGCATCTAAAATGATTGCAACAAATCGGAAGCGTGTTCTGCCGAGAATCACAGGTTTCGAGGAAGGTAATTTTCCTGTTACATATTTGGGGGCCCCCTTGAACTCGAGCAGATTGAAAACTAGACTTTTTGAGAATCTTGTGAAAAAAGTGAGAAAGAAAATAGTTGGCTGGAAATTCAGGCTCATTTCACGAGGTGATAGGTTGATTCTTGTTAAACATGTGTTATCTAGCATGCCTATTCATCTGATGTCAGTGATGAATGTTCTGGTTACTAGTTTTTCCAATATAAATTCTCTTCTTGCAAATTTTTTATGGGAGGAGATGGACAATAAAAGGAAGTTACATTGGCTGTTGTGGAAAAAAGTGTGTAAGCCTACAAAGGAAGGTAGTTTGGTTATTCGGGATTTTAAAGAGATGCAAAAGCCACTCCATATGAAGTTTGCTTTTTGTCTTCTATCTATCAACAATTTGTGGACTGGTTTTTTTCGAGCCAAGTATTTCTGTAAAGCGCATGTTTTAGCATAAAATAGGTGACCCACAGACTCCCGTTTTTGGAAATCCATTCTTTCAGTCTTACCGGAAGTAATGGATAATGTGAAGGTGTTGGTCAGGGGTGGAAATGCTTCTTTTTGGTTTGATAGATGGCTATCATTGGGTTTGCTTTCTGGTAGGTTCAAGATATTGCAAATGTGAACTTACGTATTAGTGACTGTTGGATGAATAACTCTTGGAATATAGATCTTTTAAGGGATTTTGTTGATGTTGACACGGTAACATAAATTATACAAAATGTACTGGCTGGAAAAAGGGGATTGAATATAGTTGTCTGGAAGCCATCCCTTGATGGAAAATTCTCTACTACTGTAGCATAGGAGGTTATCCGGAACAAAGGGCATTTATTTCTAGGATATGGATGGTTTTGGCATAATAGTTTGCCTAAACGGATATCTATTTGCATGTGGAGGATTTGGTTTAATTCATTGGCTATGGATGAGCAAATTCAGAACAAAGGAGTCTCATTAGCTTCTGCCTATGATTGTTGCTCAAGGCGTCAAACGGAAAGCATCAATCATATTTTTTCCTAGGGTGAGATTGCGGCTTAGGTATGGTTTTATGCATGTATAGAAATGGGGCTTCCATCGACACAACATTGGTCATGGAAAACCAAAGTTTTGCACTAGTTTAATTATGCCAATAAGTCTTCCATCAAGGGTACGCTTATTGGTTTAACTCCTTGTTTAATTGCTTGGTGCCTTTAGAAGAGAAGATGTAAAGTGAGAATGGAGGGGAAGTCTGAAAATGTTGGACAGGTTTGGCAAGCTGTACGGATATGGATTAAATTATTGGGTGATAATCTTTACTCAGCCCGAAAAGTCTCGAATCACGATAGAGCTATTTTTGATAATTTTCAGTTACAATGTCCTAGCAATGCTTCTAGACCAAGAAAAATAATAAATGGCCTAGGCCCCCAGCGGGTTGGTTTAAGCTCAATTGCGATAGTAGTTGTCAAGGTAATCCCAGAAATACAGGAGGTGGTGGCATAATAAGAGATAATAATGGCATAGTGAAAGGGGGTTTCTCTACTCATTTCGAACATGGCACTAATAATAGTGCAAAATTAAAGGCCATTATGGAAGGTATTCGGCTGTGTAAATGGCTTCATATGGATAATATTATTATTGAAAGTGACTCAAAAATTGTTGTCGATTGGATACGTAAGGGGAGGTGTACGCTGTGGTATCTCAGAGATTTTTGGGAAGAATTATGTAGGGAGTTGAGGGGAACGAACTACATGGTTGTACACCAATTCTGGGAAGCAAACTATGCGGCAGATTTTTTAGCACGTGAAGGAGAAATGGGGAGAACAAAAATTTATGATAGCATTCAAAGAGGCCCTCGGCTTTTAAAAGGTATTATCCGGATTGATTATCTAGGTCTTCCTTTTCGTTTTTAATTGTCTATAGGTTTGCTCATAGTTTTTTTTTGGCTGGGTTTGTGTTGGTTTTTATAGGCATGTTTAGACTTAATTTCTTTCCTTTACATAGGCCTGTTTAGTTCCTTTCGTTTTTCTCTTATAGGCTTGTTTAGATTGGCGTCTTTTTCTGGTTTTATTTTCTTTGTTTGTTTGGTTTGGTTTTGGGAGGTCCTATAGTTCTTTATTTGTTAACTCCCAGAGGCTGGTTCTGTAACCACGGTTTTCCTCCGCCACAAGTGAGGGTTTTTTTTTTTATAAACTTGGGATGGGGCTACTATTAGACATGTGGCTACAGGCTCTTCAAAAAAAAACTTTGTAAAAGCTCATGTTTGCATAGTAGTATACGTTCTCTACTTACTAAGTTGTTGAAAACTCATTCCTTATCTCTACAATATTTTTCATATAATTTGAATATTTCAGCAGAGGATCAAGATTAAGAAGCGTGAGTGAGATGATTTAAGCATGGTGGATTAAGCATAGAAGGTTTCTATGAGTATTAGCGAATTTTAAGTAATTTTGTCATGTTCTGATGATGTGGTATGTTGAGAGGTTGACATTTATATTAAGACTTTGTGGTGTTATTAGTTAATTATTTTGGAATAGTTGGTTTAAAACATTGAGATCTATGTATAATTGGGAATTTGGAATTGGTGAGATATGATTTTAAGGAATAAGAAGTAACTCTCTGACCCATCCGGGATCTGGGCGTTACACCTCTAGGTTAAGATGATATCACTTGTCAAATTGTAACTCCATTGCCAGGCCCACTCTGGATATTACCCTTAAGATGGGGTGTGGGCTCTGCGTATGACACTACCACTCTTATGACCAGTTTTCGTATTACTTCAGAAAGCTCTCATGTCTGCTCTAATTTGTCCTAGACCGTTGCTCGCCTTGGGTGGGTAGCTCTTGTTTCATTAGAGCCATCAATGTCTTCAGCTCCTCGTTCTTAGGCGACTTTTCTTGCTCGCCTACCATAAGGCGAGACACTCATCTCCACCTCGTGTTGGGATGTGTTTGTTGGGCCTTGCACAAGCTACTTGCTCGTCCAAATGTTAGACTAGCTGCACTTTGCAACTATCGCAACTATTTTCTTCACCAAACTAATGAAGTGTTGCTCATTTTTCTTTCCACTCAACACCATTTATGGTCTGTCCCCTTGCATTGGTGGGGCCCTCACACCTTAACCAAGAACCAACCAGTTTTATTGCATCAATCACTAAGATCAAGCTTGCTCTGCCACCAACTCTATCCAATCCTTATCCATATCCTTAAGCTGCCGAGAACCATACCTAAGATAGCCATAAGTCATAAAAGAGAAACAAACATTTCTTAGTACTTTTCTAACTCCCTTTTACCTCTCATGAACTAAAGTGATTGATGGTGTTGTGTTTTGTATGCTTGGGCAAAGAAAGTTATTATGCATTTGTATTGGTTTGTAATTTGGAAATATGTATGTATTATCAAGAGGCATATAAATTGAGTAAAGTATTTATGAAGGTTGAGTGGATAAATTTTATGCATATTGGATATGATCATTGTAATATGAAGTTTACATGATTATATGGTTGTGTGAATTGTGTTATATGTTTGGATGTAAGAAAATGAATGGAACTTGAGTTAAGGTTAGATTGAATGGTGCACGTATGAAGGAAGGGTAATGTATATATAGTTTGGATCTCTTGGTGTAGTGGGATTAAGTGTAAAGCTTCAAATGCTTGGATGTTAAAGTAAAGCATGGGAGCTCACTCTATAAATTAGAATTGAAGTGTGGTATATGTCGAAGGGTATAAGGGGAGTATAAGACCATGATGTTAGACATAAGTATTGGAAATGTGTGACCTCAATGGGGTTCTAAGTCATAGTCTTGAAGTTGAAGAAAATGAAGCTAAGGAAGGTAAAGTAGAGTTAGGACTAGAAGATGGTGAGATCATAGTTAGAAATGAAGTTGGGTTGGATTAACAAAAATGGTTGTAGTTCAAGGATTGAATGATGGCTTGAAAGAGAATGATGGAGGTGGAAGCGTTGGTTTCTTAACCTTTAAAGTGAAGCATGGAGACTCACTTCAAAGTGTAAGGCCATGAAAGAAGTTGGAAAGATGACCCCAAATGGGTCACAAACTATGTCTTTAAATTAAGAAAATGTTGATAAAGGAATGTATGAAGAATGAATTGGTTAATTTAATTGGTCTAAATGAATGAAGTTTAAGTAAAAAAATCAATTGAAGGTTAAAACCACATGGAAGAGAAATTACTAAGAGTTGAGATTAATTTTTTTTTCTAAGTTTTAGGTTTAAGTTGCATGTAAATAAAAGAAAATTATATAAAGTTATGGATGCATGTAGGTTGCCGTCTGACACACAAATGAATAGACTGCATGAAATGAAAATGAAAAATCTAGGTAAGTATTATGTTCATACTCTTCTAGAGATTTCTAAATGATATGAACATAAACATGAAATATTTCTTTTTATGAAAATGAAATGAAATGTTTTTATTAGAAAAACGTTCTTTTATGCAATGAAAGGAAATGAAATGTTTTCTTATAAATGAAATGATGATTTATGAATTTATACTATTAATGTTTGGAGGTATATGTATGTAATGGCCTTTCTTTGGCAACCCCTGTTTATGCATCTCTATAATAAATGTATGCACAATGAAATTAATGTATATGCAGTATTTATTATCCTTATGATTCATGAAATGAAATGATGATGTGAAATGAAATGGACTGATCAATGAAATGAAAAGAAAGAAAATGAAATGATTGAAATAAATGAATGAAATAAAAAAAGAAAGGAAGGAAAATGAATGTTTTAAAATATAAAGCTACGTAACGGCTTATGACTAAATGAATGATGACACCAATGGACTGGATAAATTGTATTGCTAGGTAATTAATACTGGTAGTGTAACCAATGATGCTTCCTAACTAAAAGGGACTCCAAACCTATGGACATGGGCGAAGTCTAAATCCAGAAGACCACTAACCCTAACATACAAGGCATAACAGAGTGTATAGGCTAATGGAAAGAGATAACAGTTAAATTGGATGTTGTGAAATAATTTAGCTCTTTATGAAGAAGTGTATAAGATGTGGGAAATGTTTTTATGAGGAATGAAAAACTTTTTAAAGAACCCACTTTGTAATGATTTCTGAGGAAAGAAATGTTGTATGTAAAGTAGGTAGAGGAGTAAAGAATGTATGAATGAAAACATATGCTAATATATGTTTCTAGTATGAAATACTACTACCAAGTATTTGACTCATTTTGTTATTATGTATTCCCCTCTCAAAAATGAAATGAGGACAAAATATTAGGACAAACATGGTTCAAGGAAGAGGTGACAAAAGCCTAAGAATGTTTTATGTAATGTGTAAACTCATATTTTGTAAAAGGACTTTGCAATTTGATTTAATGAATTGTATTGTAAACTCTCTTAAATTTATAAAGCGGGTTTCAATTTTTAACTATAAAATCTTTTATGGGGAGTAGATGAAAAGTTTTAAAAACTTCAATAATTCCCATCTTATTTTCTAGAACTTCATAAAGTCTCACTACAGAGATGGGCATTAGAAGAAGAGTAACAAAGGAAATATTGCCCAAGGCACACAAAGCACATATATCTTAATAAAGGCAAAGTGCTTGTGCTACATAACCAAGTAGAAAAAGGAAGTACAGAGGCGCAATGACATTTAAAGAAAAAGGAAGTCATTCCTTGCTGGTGGGAGCTTCTAGTGATGCAAGCATCGCTAACAAAGATGAGAACGGAGTATCTCAGAAAGAGTCAAGGATCCTGTCGACACCTATTTGATCAATTCTTGCCAATGTCCCCTTGGTAGGGCAGACAGTGGGAAATAATAGAGTAGAGACATCGATTTGGGGATGGGCCATCATGATATGATCTAGACATGGATTCAATCCAAGACTATACATCCCAAAGTCTTTGTTGTGGACTAAGATGACCTCGGGCATTTGAGTAACCAGGCGATTCACTAAGGCTAGAATGCTCAAAATCACATTGCAGCTTCTCTACCTTCACCTTTTGTTCCTCCAACTTCTCCTTGTGCGTCTCCACACACGGTGTTAAATTCATTATTATCTCAATCTATTCACGAGATACATCTTCGGCACTATCCTGCTCGATTTGGCACTCTAGGAGCTTGTGTTTTTTCTCTCTCAATTTCCTCATCGAAGTAAGGTTTTGGTATTTTAGGAGGCTGACGAACAAGCTAGCTCCTTGTTACTCGCCCTCAAGGCCACATGGCCTCCTTTTCCCTTGGCCACCAACTTCCTATTTCTTTTTCGCTCTTCCTCGAACAAGGCCTCTATAGCGGACACTTCAGAAGATAGCCTTGCGACAATCCCTAGAAGCTTCCACATGGAATGTTTGCTTGATTGAGCATCGCCCTTATCATGAGAGCTAGCCTCACCATATCCACCCTAGTCATGCAAGCCAACTAGGGCTATAAATAAACCAATCTGTTTGATAGCTCGCTCGGTACTAGCTCGGTTAAACTTGAATCGAACTCGACTCGTGAAAAAATAAAAATAAAAATAAAAAAAAAAAACTCATTCGTTAAAGTAGATACTCATTCGATTTGTAAATGACACATACTCGACAAAACTCGACTCGACTCGACTAAGGCTCGTTTAAGCTCGCTCGTTTATGCTCGAGTCAACTCGTTAGCTCAACTCAATTAAAACTCATTCATATATTAATAAATATATACATACACCTATGCATGTATATATGTATTAGCTAATAATATAAGCATACCACTTTTATAATTAAATATATAATATTTATTCTAATTACTTATGTCTATATAGTAAATATACTCATAGGTATATTTAATAATTTGTATAATAATTAGTTGATAAAATTAAATAATTTCATATACTAGTATGTGGGAACCATATATGAAATAGATATATTCTATTATATTAAGCATATGTATTAATAATATATATAGGCATATAATATATTGTTATTTTGGATAAATATCAATTAGTTAGATATTAATTATTTATAAATTTTTTTAAATTTTATAATTTAATAGAGATTCTACTTGTTAGTTGTATAAATTTAATATTAGTTCTTATTTATTTATTTATTTATTTTTATTAATTATTAAATTTTATTTAAAAAAAAATTCAAGCTCGAGCTTGGCTCGACTCGAACTCGTTTGTGGAACGAGATCGAGCTCGAGTTGAGGTTTTAGCTTATTGAGTCAAGTTCGAACAAAAAATTAAAAAAAATCTTGACCTCGAGCTTGAGTATTTTGAGTCGAGCCGAACTCGGCAAGCCAAAACTCGACTCGGCTCGGCTCGGCTCAATTACAGCCCTAAAGCCAACTTCTAAATCAATGACAATCCTTTAAGGAGGGTCAACCTCTAGAAGCATGAAGGAACCCTAAAGGATTGCTTGCCAGCTTGCAACTCTATTGGTGATTTGGAACTCATCTTGAGGAGCTCAACACCTTTACAAATCAAAGACATCACAAGATCATCCTGGCCATCCCTAGAGATAAGGTTACTCGCTAGAAAACTGGCTTTGCTAGTCCCCACTTGGATCATTACTGAGGCCTTTAACATTTTCCTCTTCTTTGAAGAGTTGTGGTATCCCCTTCATCACAATATTGATGGGCAGGAGTGTCAGCCTTTGGTCAAGGGTGAGCTGATGGTCCCGCAGAATACTCTAGTAGTGCCAAAAGGGGGAACCTAAATTTCAATCTACCCAACACATAATTCTTCTTTAGGGGGCAACTTGAGAATGAAATATTTGATTTTGGTTTGTTTCCCCATTACTTCCTCATGGGAAAGGACCTTTGTCACTACAAATATGAAAACAACACAAGAGACATTACCCAAAGCCTGGTATTTGGAATAGAAATTAGTTTAATCAAGGAGTAATTATTGGCATGCAGATCTACCATGTCAATGATGTTATATATTTGAATAACATCATGTACTTTTTTAACAAGCTGTTTGATGGTTCTTCAAATAATTTTTACAACCAAATTAATTACGAGAAATATCCATTGGGTGCATTTCTAGAATATGTCAGATATACATTTGTAGGGATGGATGCTTTGGTCTGAGTTTTTGCCAAAATAATTTGGACAAAAACTATGGTGTGTGAATAATAGGAAAAATCCCCAAGATCTAATACCCTTTTCTTAGAACTACCAAACAAAAAGTAGAGGGAGCCTCTATGGTGGATACATTGCCATGGTAGTTGCATGCTTAATGAGCTTGGGCTGGGAAAAAAATACCTCCACTGATCTATCATGGTTGATTGAATGCCAAACCCAAATCTAGGTAGAAATATCGTAGTGCTTCGGGATCCTTCCTCGCAGGGGACCAATCACTTAAACTTCCGATGCATATGTGGGAATTTTTTTCAGAGAAGAAGTTACACTAGATTTACACAGGTTTAAGAAAGGATATGCGAAATTTTCCAGCAAAAATAAAATTGATAGAAGTTCCTAACAATTATTGGGAACAAACCAGGGTGAAGGGGAAGAGAGAGGTGTAGAGGTACCTTTGGTGCATGAAAGACAGTCCACAAGATGTCGATTGATGATCTGCAGCTTCGAAACAAGATAGCTCAGCAATCACTTGGTGTCCGTATTAAACCGTAGGTAAAGGAAGAAGGATTGGAAATCGGGAATGGAGAGTGGAGGAGGGAGAGGAGGTGAGAAGGGAATTAGTAGCGTTGAAGAAGAAGGTCTTGTTTGATATGAAAAGGGATTGAGGCTAGCAAGATCAAAGATGGGGTTTTTAGGATGGCAAATGGGAGAAAATAAAATAGTTTTGAGGAAGACAAGGAGGTCGGCCAATCACCTCCGGTGGACGAGTCTGCGAGACCAAGGAATCTGAGCAGAAAAACTTTGTCGTGTATAAAGCTCCACCTGCCATGGAATCTTGATTTGTCTTCTGTTTGGTAGGGAAATTGAATATGGGTTGAATGGAGAAGAAGAATGTGAGATTAAGGTGTGTATGAGTGTTGAAATACTCTCAACACTTATCAACATATTCCACTACTATTTATTATTTTATTATTATTTTTTACATACTTTTAACTACTATTCAATATTCTATTATTACTTTTCACCTACTTTTCCACTACTATTCACAACATACATCAACACTTCTCAACACCCAAACTAGGGCTAAGCACTGACTGATCAGAGTCAGTACTATGGCCCTCCGACTACAACTCCAACTTTGTCGGAGGCTGAATCCAACCTTCGACTCTGACTCCGATTGCTATAGACTCCGATTCGACTCCGACTCCGACTTGTTGGAGCAGAGTCAGAGTTGAGATTTTTCGTTGGGCTTTTTTATTGGACTTTTTTCCTTAACCCATTTGACATTTCAAACTCATAATTTTAGAATTTAATCGGATTTGGGTTTTTATATCAATTTTTTTAAAAAAATATAATTTCAGATTTTTAATTTATTTAACCAAATTTATTGTAAAAAGAAATCATTCACACTAGGATCCTTCATTCTTAGAACCTGATACACATTACACACATTAAAATCCTGGACATTATAAAATAAAACTCAATTCAAACTTGCAATAAGAAATTTTCCAACTATGATACACGTTAAAAATACATAACTAAAATTACAATTTAAAATCATTCATTCAAAATTACAAATTAAAAATACATAACCAAAATTATTAACTAAAATCATTCATACAAAATTACAAGTTAAAAACACGTAACCAAATCTAGCATCTCCATGCTATTGTCATTTCAACAACAACAAACAAAATAACACAAAGCCAACAACACATGGTCTACCATCATTTAACCCATCCAAATTTCATCATTTTCTATCCTCCCCAATATCCAACCAACTCATGTTTCATTATCCATCAACAAGTTCTAATTCCATCAAGAAGTTACAATTTACAACAAAAGAACCAATACAAATTACAATGAATGTCATTCCAACTTGTGCTTGAAGAAAAAGGAACAAAATTAGTGAAGAAATAAGATACTATATAAATTTATAAAATAAAGAAAACAAAATTGAAATAAGATACCATAAACAAAATTGTCAATCATCTTCACGAAGTATGCTGGCCATAAAAGTTGCTAATTCTACATCAAGATATTAAATTATAGGAGATTAGTATCACAAAATGTCAAAATCAACTTATATAACAACTTAAAAAATCTGTAAATACATTACCTGAGTCTAGCTTATAGCTCTCTGCACATCAATAGCTTCCGAATAATTTTGACTCAAGCATATAGGAGTGAACTTCAACCAGTTTTACAAGCATACAAGAGCCTCTACAGTTCTAGGAGCCAAAGAACTCCTAAACGGATCCAGGACACAGCCTCTTGTGCTAAATGCTGACTCAGATGCAACGGTGGTGATCGGAATGGCTAAGATATTTTTTGCCATTAGAGCAATGATTGGATACTTGGTGGAGTTGACTTTTTACCAAATTTAAATTTCGAAACTCCCTGTAGGAATCTCAATGCTCTCCAACAAATACCGTTCTAACTTTTGACTTAAAATTTAGAAACTCCCTGTTGGAATCTCAATGCTCTCCAACAAATACAGTTCTAACTCCGACTTAAAATTTAGAAACTCCCTATAGCAGTACTACTCCATGATTTCTTGTTTTCAATATGCAATCATTTATAGCTTGATTAAAAGAATAATAATTAAATTATGTGTCCTCTCTTATTTGTGATGTTTTGTCTCCATCATGTCAAGATAATTAAGAAACAATAATTATATTCTATATGATTACTTCTTGATTATATTATGGCCACCATAAAAATATAATATACATACAAGCCTAAATGGGAAGACAAGTGGTATGTACCCAGATTATTTCTAAAGAAAACAACATACACCTCATATTTCTAATTAGGGTACAAGGTGACACAAGCCAACTTAATTTTTGACATTTCAATGTCTTTTTGCTTCGAATTTAAAAGAAAAATAGTAAGTTCATGCTATTATTTATTGGGGGTAATGTCACAATAGGACTTTACAATTTACAAGCATTATAATTTAATACATCAGATTGATCAAAAGTCATTACATTTAGAACATGACGATAAGAGAAACCTTAATGATTAAAAGTGTCTGAACCGCATTAATTTGATGGAATATCAAATAATTTATGGATCCACAATTTCTTATATAATATGCAAAATGTCATGACATATGATAAAGGGAATGAAACCTACCTACCTACTTTATATGTAGTCATTTTTGTCTCCCATCATCATTCCATCATTCCAATATGCAGTACATGTGGTTCACTTGAGTCTTTTCTCAAACACCTTCCAGCCATTTAAACCCCTAAAAACCAGATCAACCTTGCGCTTATATAAACCCATAAAATTCTGTACTTGAACGGAAAAGAAATGAAACCAAGGAGGTGAGTATTAAGTCTGTTTCGATAAATGAAAACAAAAGTACCCGAAAGCTTTAAAGAAACCTTAATATCTCTTATCAGCCACTCAAAAAGAAAAATATATACCAGAAAATTTGAGAAAACAAGCAAAATCATTTCCCATTACAGGAAAGGCAAAAAAACTCTGTTTCTCTTTGATCTCTTGGATCCAAACAGAGAGATGGGTTGGCTAATGGAGAAAGTGAGAGATGTGTATCAATAGAGAGAAAAGAGAGATGGATAAGAGGGATAGATGGAGACTTACCTTAATGATGAAACTGCAACTGACGATAGCTAAGGACTGCGATGGCACAAAAGGAGAGTGAGAGAACGATGAAGAGAAGCTTGGGTTTTTGTATATTGGGCAATCTGAATTTGGGAACTGGGTCTGGGCAGTGGGGACTAGGGGAGTGGACTGTGGGGAGAAATGCCGAGCAGCTGAAGTGCAATTCTATAGGCCAAAACGGGCCCTTCTCATTATGTTTTTGGGCTTTTTAATTTTTATATATCCAAATCCTAAATTAAATTCTATTTTAAAAAATATTAAATTAAATTTCAATCTTTAAAGTTTGTTATCAACTTATCAATTATCATTCTATTTATGATTTTTATAATTATAATTTTTTTCATCACTCAATTTAATTGTTAGTATTGATTAATGAAAGTTATTAATCGTGTTGTTGTACTATAGTATTGATTATTGACAATTACATGCTATAATCTATCACTCTATACTCTATAGGCCTGTACTATTGTGATTAATAATATGTAATACTAATTTATAATAGCTTAAGTGTAATAACTAGTATTATATATTAGTATAATAGTATTGCAAACTTACATGTCGTGGTAAATTACTAAATTTATAGATTATTAGTGTTTGTATATCAGTATTATTGAAATTAAATAACTTATATAAGTTAAGTTATACTTATACTTATATAGAATATATATAATGAATGTTTTATTAGTCATACACTATTATTAGTCAATTTCGTCTACTTATATTATTTAGGGAAAAAACTAGCTTATAATAATTAATATAATCAATACTTTAGTTATTATAAATTAGTATTACATGTTATTATAAATTTATTATTTATATGTTAGTGTTTATCCATTAGTGTTACATGTTATTATATATTAGTATTACAATGTTACATGTTATTATGCATTTTAGTATTTATACATTATTATTACATGTAACACACATATTTATACATTAGAAATTTAGTTTTACTGTGTTACATGGTAGTAATATTGAAATAGCATGAGCCATGATGTGATGTTTACATATACTAAATTATTATTAGTCAATTTAGTCTAGATATTATAGTATAAATATATTATTTTATAATAATTAACCCATGTAGCTATGCTAGTATATTATTGAGTTTAACTAACTATATAAGATATAGTTATATAAAATCTATATAATTAACTTTAATTATTATACATAAGTATTACAAGCTATTATAAATTTATTATTTATATATTAGTGTTATATGTTATATTATACATTAGTATTACAATGTTACATGTTATTAAGCATTTTAGTATCTATACATTATTATTACATGTTATTATATTTATATTTATATGATTAATATATGGAAAAACACATAAATTTTTATAAAATATGTACATTATTGGAGTCGGAATCGGAGTTAGAGTCGGAGCATCCGAGTCGAGTCAGATTAGAGTTGGAGTTTGCTCCGCCTCCCCTCCGACTCTGAATTTCCACGAAGAAAAACTCCTACTCCAGCTCTAACTTGTCGGAGCTGGAGCAGAGTTAGAGCGGAGTCAAGGTTAGAGTTGGATTTTCAGATTTTTGCTCAGCCTTAACCCAAACCCAACCTAAAATGACCTGCGCAAAACGATAGGATTTGAGAAATAAGCGATGCCTTTAGGCACCCCGTTAATAAAATCTACCATTACAAAGTTTCATTATTGAGGAAAGCAACCGTCACAACATAAAACTATTAGTTGCGATAACAACACCTGTCACAATAGCCCACAAATCGCTACAACAAATAAAATAATTACCACAGGGGTAATTTATCTCTGTTCTTCCTTAAATTCAATGGAAAAGTTGTTATCATCGTGACTAAACATTATTAGAGGTAATATTTTTACAACAAAATTTAAATTGCTATAATAGGCCTTTTTTTCTTATAGTGGTTATGAATGCATGCGAATGCATGCTTATGTGGTATGTTTGACCTGGTACTCAATTTTGTTGAGGTGTTACATCTTTGTTGTGTGGCTAGCTAACTGTTTTATTTGGTAATTTGTGGAGAAAATCATCAATTTTTGTGCATTATGGCACAAATTGAAAAAAGAAAAAAGATGATACGCATGCGCATATATACGTACATACATATATATATAATATATTCTAGGTCAGGAGCACATCTAAAACACATTTGTGTAATTGGGTTAAATAGGTTTTTTACAAAAATAATATGGTTTTAAAAAAAAAAATTAATTAATGAATAATTTAATGCATAGAAACAAAAAAACAAACTTTAGTAAATATCTTTGGAAAATGGTAGGTTTGTAAGTATAATAATTATATATTTAGATACATTAGAAAATTTAAAAAAAAAATATTAGTTCAAAATTAAAGTCAAGATACATTAGAATAACATATACAAATAAAAATAACATCATTACCACTACAATAAATACTACCATCACACTCAAAGAACGCATAAGATTTGAGATTTTTTTGGAATGTTGGACGATAAATCCAAATCATGTGTTTTGATTTTTTTTTTTTTTTAATTTCGACATATTTGAACAGATCTTGTCCAGATCTAAGTGTTTTTCTTTGTGGAGGTTTTTTTTCGTTTTGTTCTTATTGTTCTTTATTGCCATTTTTTTCCTACAAATCTGAACTTTATACTCGGATTAAGATCAAGTGTTTTAGGGAAACATGTGAGAGGGTGGGTTTGAGGGGGTAGGTAGAGAGGCAGACATCGGAGAGTGGAGGGGAGAGGTTTGAGATGAGAGGAGATAGAGAATCGGGAATGGCAGAGAAAGAGGTAAAAAAAAACAAGACAATTGTATCTCTAAAACAAGAAAGTAACAAACTTAACGAAAAAACAAAAAAAAATTGCTATTGAAGATACAACCTTGCTTGTTTTTGCAGATGAGTTGGATAAGATTAAATAAGTCAAAATGAGATGAGTTAAAATAAAAGTTGAAAGTTGAATAAAATATTATTAGAATATATTTTTGTTTTGAGATTTGAAAAAATTGAATTGTTTATTTTATTTCGTGTGAAAATTTAAAAAAATTGTAATAATTAAATGAGATGAGATTAGAATAGTTGTGAAAAAAAAGAGGCTAACTTTGTTAAAGTGCTGCATGGCATGCAAAAAGAGCCACAAACATGATAGCCCACACACTTACCAAAAGTGCTCTTACCCCCATTTGGATTGCAAGATGATCTCATTTTATCTCGACATTCAAACACCACCAACACAGATACTTTTAAATTTTCAATTTTCAATTTTTTCATCTAATCATTACAACATTCCCAAACTTCAAAACAAAACACACAAAAAAATTCAATTTTTTCATATTTCAAAATAAAAATAATATTAGAAAATTATTTTTAACAATATTTTAACTTTATAATATTTTTATTTAACTTTTTCTCTCTCATTTCCCAAAACCCCATAAAACATCTTAACTTAAATCATTTTATTACTATTCACAAACTATTTCACTAATATTCACAAATTTCTCATCTCATATATTCTCAACATCCAAACGAAGTTAATTTATTTATGTTAATGTCTATATTGAAAAATCTCTTGACATTTAACATATTGTTGATCAAGAAAGGTTATGTTGTTTATCAATATATATGTATTCATTTTTTAAAAAAAAATGGAAAAACATTAATGGGGGGAGCTAAACTTTGATATATTCATTAAAATAAATTCTTCTCTCTACCATTCTCTCTGAGAAGGCAGGGGTGAAGGCAATGATTATTCTTTACCCTTTTGTGAAAGGAGTCTGTTAGTCATCGATCATCACTATAGACAATGGTGACAAGATGAAGGAGCTCGGCAATAAGTGGGACAAACTGCGGCTAACAGAGGAGGAGTACACGACCATCAAGGTGGATGAAGGTGTTTCAGTAGAGGTAAAACATAAGGAGAAATGAGTTTAGTGGGCAAAATAGTCACGGAAAGAAAAATCGAGAAGGAGATAATAGGGTTGACGATGGCAAAGGTATGGCGAATTAGCAAACCAACTTCATGCCAATAAGTCGAGAGAAACATCTTCGTGATAACCTTCGCTAATATGGCAGATAAACAGAGAGTGTGGAATGAAAAGCCATGGCTATTTGACAACTCTTTGTTAGTCCTCAATGTGTTTGACAGTTTTATTCAACCATAAAGAATGAATTTTGAGAAGGAAGTGTTGTGGGTCCATATGTACAATCTATCCCTGACGTGTATGACACATGATTGTGGGAAGAAAATAGGTAACACGATTGGGAAGTTGATGGATGTGGAACTATAGGAGGATGAAAGTGATTGGGGGATTTACTTAAGGGTATAGATTCAGGTAGATATAACAAAGTCAATTGCAAGAGGAAGGGCAATCACAATGTAGGGACGGGACTAGTTGGTGCCAATCAGGTATGAGAAATTGCTTCGCATTTATTTTACTTATGGAAGAATAGTGCATAGCTCCCAAGTGTGCATAGGGAATGGGAATCCTATGTAGACTGTAACAAAAGAATCTTGTGGCTTAGAGCAGATACAACATCAAGGAGACTGGATGGAGTGAAATATAGTGTTAAAAGCAACGATAAGAAGAGTAACCCAGCAAAGGAGAATGTAGGTAGTTCAAAACAGGATGCTAGCTTAAATCTGGCACAAGAAACATTTCCAAAAGAAATTTCAAAGCAAAATGGGTGCAAAACACTGGCAGAGGAAATGCTTTGTAAAGAAAAGGGAGTGGGAGAAGAATGTGAAGTAAAGGTGCTCAGGGTGGAATCAACCACAAACATTGTAGGAATTAGTAACAAATCAGAATGGATTAGAAGGAAAACACAGGAGCCAAAGAGTCTAGAAGCTGTTAAGGGTTCTTCTGAGGGTGAACATAAGAAGGGTGAGAGGAAAAGAAGGGGGCAGAAGAAGGAAGGGGGCAAGTGGAAAAGGAGGGCAAAGGGACTGAGGGGGTAGTAAATGAGGGAAAGTAATATGGGGATAATTCTAAAAAAGACTCATAGATGAAGACAAGGCGGAGATGAAGGAGGGGGTGAAAAAAAGCTAAAATAGATAACAAGGGAGAAGAAGATAGCTTAATAATAGAGTTGGCAGTGGCTATAAATTAGCCCTGCCAATCATAATGAAAATCCTTAGTTGAAACTGTCGGGGGATTGAAAACCCCTGAACAATTCAAGACCTTTTCCTTTTGATGAAGGAGAAGAGTCCTAGCTTAGTTTTTGTTATGGAAACTAAGTTAAAACTGGTAAGTATGAGGTTATAAAGAGGAATGTGGATCTAGAAAATTGTTTTGTGGTAGATTCAATTGGCAAGGGGGAGGTTTAGCACTGTGGTGGAAAATGGAGCTACAAGTGGAATTGATGAATTTCTCATAGAATCACATAAATGTATGGATAACTGATGAAGAGATAAAGGGCAGATGGTTATTAACGTGCTTCTATGATCAGCTTGATTCAAATAAAAGGAAAGTGGTTTGGGATGCTATTATCCTTTAAACCTAAAAATTCACTGGGGTGGTGTGTGATGGGAGACTTTAATGAGAGTTACCAATACAGAAAAAGTGGGAGGGAGGCCCAGGAAAGAACAACTAATGGCAAACTTTAGAGATGCATTGGAGAAGAGGGATCTGTTTGACATAGTGTGACGCCCCTAAATTCCACTTGGGATCGGACACACATTTGAAGCGTCAAGACATGAAACACAAGGTTACATGCTCCCGTTCATGACATATAAGATGTAATGTTCCTAACATGCATCTAGCATTATGCAATATTCATAGCGGATAATTTATTTATTCAGCAATACTATGCACCAAACTGAAATTACTCCAATTATTTAAAACATACTTCATACATAATGACATATTAAACAATTGAGATCACAATATTAATCCAAAATGGCTATGATAAAAAGAGTGCTAGAGATGCAACTTTATAGTATAAGTAATAATTTAAGCTAACTACTAAATTAACATCGATGTCGCACTGTCGCTTAGTCGATTGTGTCCAGTTGGTTAATTCTCGATTCTCCTTTAAGTCCTGTAACAAGATCTACCTTCAGGGTGGAATGGTAATTAGAGATTTGATTACAAGTCTCAGCAAGTTAACAGAAAACCTCCACATGGGTTAATGATGCATGCATGGTAGTAAAAGTA
The DNA here is from genome assembly GCF_018687715.1 of Carya illinoinensis. Classification (NCBI taxonomy): domain Eukaryota; kingdom Viridiplantae; phylum Streptophyta; class Magnoliopsida; order Fagales; family Juglandaceae; genus Carya; species Carya illinoinensis. The sequence goes on along the minus strand of NC_056756.1, from coordinate 26,779,176 downwards.
TGAATGCATAATCAAAGACATAAATAATCATAACACAACTTGACATACAACATAACATAACTGACATGACATAAACTTCATGAATTGAACGTGACTTAAAAAGAACTTGATTTGAGACTTGCCTTAACATGAACTTGATCTAAAATTTCACTTAACATGAACTTGGAATCTTATTCTTTAACTGCTTAGTCTCAAATTCATGGGTGCTACATGGGTCCCATAGAGTCATGTGTCCCTGCTGATTACCGCATCACAACTCAAGTATCTAGACTAGTTATGAGTGCGTTAACACATTCTTCACAGTTGTTATGGCCCCCATGTATTGTACGTGTTACAATTGTTGTGTCTCACGTAGTGTATATGCCACAATTGTTGTGACTCCAAACTTCATACTCCACAGTTGTTGTGGCCCCATAAATTGTTGAAATGAAATGTGACTCCATCGGCATTAATGCCTGGTGTGCTTTGGTGACTAGTTAGTTAGGCCCCCACCTGCTATCTGTTGACAGTATTTCATCAACTTATAGAACTTCACACCTATTTAGACACTCCAATGTGAACAAAAGAGTTTCACTAAAATATTACCCCATCCTAACACTTAAGGTCATGATTAACATGAATAATTTAACTTGACTTGACTGTTCTCGAATTACACAAACTGTACTCGAGATAAAACGTGACTTGAATATGAAAGGATAAGAACCCTGATGTAACACAACATGACTTGAATGTAACTCAGAAGACATGGCTTACTTGAGATAAAAATATTTCGTAACATGACATAACAAGTAACAAACAATATTTCATAACATGGCATCACATGTAACAGACAACATACTTAACGTGACATACATGTAACAGTGAATATTATATTACATGACATGCATGTAACATATGACATACTTAACATGACAAACTTGCAATGTATTACAATAGGTGACAGAATATCTTGCTCAACAGATGAATAATTCATGACAGAATAAATTCTGTGTAACATATGAACATGAAATGACTTGGCGTGACATGGCATGACAAATATGTTAACATACATACATACACTATAGTTCTTTTACTTATCACCCATACATAGTAAACTACTTGTAAGTTGAAAACTAACTTACCTCGGCCTTCGCTTTTTTTGAGCAAATTCAAGTGCGATTACGAGAAACTGAAAATTATGATTTTTAAAAGTTAAAACTTAATTACTAACAATTATAAATATGAGAAATACTAACTTAGAACAAAGTTACCATTTTACTCTCTACACGTGAAAAAATGACTATTTTCTCATAACATAAGGATTTTGCATTCTAACTCCAAAAATCACCAAAATTCACATATCTCATGTAAATTTTATCTAAAACTCAAATATCAAATTAGAACAAATTTAAAATTAAACACAATTATAAAAATTCCATAGGGACCGAAACTTGCATAAGATTTTTCCCTTGATTTTTGTTGTAATTTTTTCAATTTCAAAACTAATGATCAAACCAAATTTTTGCAACAAATATTTTTCTATCCTAAGTTTAAAAATATATTTAAAACACCCAATAAAAATATGATAATCATCAATATCAAACTTTTTAGAAAAATGATTCAAACTTTTTAACTAAAAAGACAAACCCTTGAATCAAATGATTTGATCTATTTTGAAGCATCTCCAAGAACTTCAAAGAATCCAAATCTTACTTTTAACATATTCATAACATATTCTTAAGAAAAGCCATTTTTTGAATCATGAAAAAAAAAAAGAATCATCAAAATCACTTTTTGGTTTCTCTCTAAGTTCAAAAACAGATTTTTGTTTCTAACTTGTTTTGATCAACCTTTTGATCCATGACTTATAAAAACATCTTCAAACCAAAACATCAAATAGTTTAAAAAAGTGTCCTAAAATATATCTGGGCTTCAAACTCAAAATCACATGGTTAAAAAAGCAACCAAAATATAAAGTTAGCCAAGAAGATCAACACTTTGGCCTATCCGAATATCCCTTTGTATAAAATTTCGCATACTTGAAATTAACATCAAATAATCTTCAACTAACATTCGAAAATGTATATAAGAGGCTTAAGATCCTCTAATAAAATTATCAAAACCATTGGAATAGTTTTAAACTACAAAAGATCTAAACTTTCTCAAAGCATAAACTATTTTTCCTCTTCCAGTTTTTAAGTTTCTAGATTTAAGAAAATCTTTCATCAAAACCTTTAATAATGCAATAGATCCTCAACCAATAATCATATACACATGTTAACAATACTAAAATTTCAAACCAAGATCTATCCATTCTCTTGGTCAAAAATTCCTAAATATAACATACTCTCTAGTTTATCGCCTTGAATGACTTTTATGGGGTTTAAACAACATTTGACCAAACAAACCATCTTTAAATGGAACAAATAAGTTATCAATGTAAACTAGACTAAAAAAATAATAACTTTAAATTTGGACACTTTGTGAGAAAATGTTTACAAAGGCTTCGAAAAAGGTGTGCAAAAAAGTTCAAAAAAGCTACCCAAGAGTGTATTGGTGTTCTTTCAAAGAAAAGTATAAATGAATGATATTTTTGTGGGAAGTGAGCTGGAGAACTTCTTGCACAAGATATGAAAGGGGATAAGGCTAAACTGAAGCTTGAGTGTTGGCCTTTCTTACCCAATATAATACACAAAAATCAACCCAAGATATTTCTTTATGGTGGAGTGTAGAATTGAAAGAGTGAAGTGGCACTTTGGCTTTTCCCTTCTGAAATTTTCTAGGCCCTCTTGAAGATATCTAATTAGTCATGTGGGGGATTAAATTCCTTGGCCAAAAAGTAATGTTAAGGTGGCTAATTTCGTGGGCCTTAATCGGTCTAAACCAAATGAGCCTCAATTTAGGATTTTAAGAGGGTTTGGGTTGCTATTAAGCCCAAATTCCATTTCTCTTAACCTAATCAAATATACAAGGTTAAAAAGGTTAGATAATGATATTTTGACATAAATTTAAAGGATTAATAGTATGTAGAAGTAATTTAATCAAGCGATTAAACACAATACTAGAAACCGATTCAGTTATAATTTTGAGGTCAATTTTAGGATTTGGATAAAACTATTTAGAACTTCAGTTTTAACCATGCATTTTGGATTCTCAGTTGGATTCCAACCATATATGGTTTTACTAGAGTGGAAATCCTCATTGGTTTGACACAATTTGATTAGTCTAATAGAATATGATTTTTGTTTTTTTTTTGGCTTAGGTGGCATGATGTCACACTTTGATTCCTTCGAAATCCATCAAACATTCCTCGTGGTGCCAAGTGTCTAATACTATTCACCATGTATGACTAAGATATTACCAAGTATTCAAATAAAACTCATCTAACCTAATTTAGACATTTCACACTGTGATTTTGAAAACACTAGACTTGGTGCGCTTATCGAGATTACTATTCATTTCGAAAAAGTGAATAATAAACTTAGAACTAAAAAATCCTAAATATTAATATTAACCTATAGTGAAAATCATTTACTAAAATTCAATCTCGAAATGTCCCTAAAAATAATTTCACAGTTTCAAACAGGCATTTCATCCGAAAATATAAAAATAAGTTATTGTGCCATAAAATTCTAAATAATCAATTGAGTCTAATGGTGCAAGACCATAAAGCATTTCGACACTTCTAACTACCTCAAATAATTAAAATCGTACTTTCAGCACTATTGTAAGTGATAACACTGACTATATTAACATACTAAAATTTATGCGATTGGTTGATTTGTAAAAATTTATAGGGTCTTCATGAGGTTTCTAAAGCCAATAGAAATTTCACCATTGAATTTCTAGCGAGCTGTTACACATAGGATAGAGAGGACATAAGTTTATATGGAGTAATAGGCATAATGACGAAAGCTTCATAAAGGAGAGACTAGATAAGGCAGTGGCCAATCCACATTGGTTTGATGTGTATAGGGAAATAAGCTTGGAGGTTATGACAGCCAGAAGCTCAGACCATAGACCCATTTTGTTGTCAATGGCCAAATCAAAGAAGGGGAATAAAGTGGCAAGGAAATGCTTTAAATATGAAGCTGGATGGGCAATCAAGGGGGAGTGTGAAATGGTGATAGAGGAAGAATGGAATACAAGGATAATAATGAGGGAGCCAGTGTTAAAAGTGCAAGAAATGTTGAGCAGATGTAGTGGGGCACTGTCCATGTGGAGTAGGAATCAAGTGAAGAATAAGGAGAAAGAAATAAAAGAAAAATCTGCCTATTTGAATAGATTACAACTGGTGGGAGGAAGCCACAACATAGAAGAGATTAAAAGGATTCAAATGGAGTTAGGGCAACTAATGGAGATGGAAGATTTAAAGTGAGACAAAGAGCAAATGAGAATTGATACCAGCAGGGAGACAGAAACACTAAGTATTTCCATACTTGTGCCAATCAAAGAAGAAAGAGGAATACTATCATGTAGATACTTGATTCAAATGACAAGATTTAGAAAAACAAGAGGAGATATAGGAAGCATTCAAATCTTACTTTATAGATCTGTTTGCATCATCAGGGCCATCAACTAGTGATATCAATAGATGTCTGCAGAACATGGAGTGCAAAGTAATTGCAAAAATGAATGAGAGTATTTCAAGGCCATTTACAAGTTTAGAAGTGGAAGAGGCATTAAAAAAAATGGCACCAGTAAAATCACCAAACCCTAATGGTTTTGGTGCTTGCTTCTATCAAAATCATTGGAGCATAGTGGGTGAGAAGGTCTGTCAAGCAATGCTGAGCATTCTCAATGGTGGAACACTATCTCAATCCCTGAATTACACCTATATTGTGTTGATTCCTAAAGTAAAATCTCATGTACTTGTTAGTGATTATAGAACAATAAGCCTTTTTAGTGTCTTATATAAGATTATGTCCAAAGTGATTGCTAACAAGATGAATATAGTGTTAGATGCTATAATATCATTAAATCAATGTGCCTTCATTCCCTGAAGGCTTACCTTAGACAACGTAATGGTGGCATATGAAGCTCTTCACACCATGAAGACCAGACAAAAAGGGAGAACATACAGTATGGCTTTAAAGTTAGACATGTCTAAAGCTTATGATCGAATAGAATAAGCCTACTTGGAAGTTGTAATGAAAAAGATTGGCTTTAATGAGATGTAAATAGATATGATAATAGGGTGTGTCACCTCAGTCACTTACTTAGTCCTAATCAATGGAAGACCAGGAGACTATTTTGCACCAACAAGGGGTTTGAGACAAGGAGAACCACTATCTCCTTATTTGTTTTTATTATGTGTAGAAGGCCCAGCACAATGCTTAATAAGCTGGACTAAGGGGGGAGATAAGAGGCGTGTCCATGGCTAAGGGTGGCATTAGAATAAATCATCTATGTTTGCAGATGACTGTGTTTTATTTGGAAGGGCAACAATGGAGGAATGGGATAGATTGTAATGCAATTTACACAATTATAAAAGAGCATTAGGGAAAGTCCTTAATAAGGAAAAAACATCCATTTTTTTATTCAGTTCAAACACGGGGGAAGTTGTTAAGAGAAGTATCTTAAGAGTGGTTGGGACAAGAATTTATGATAGTTATGAGAAGTACTTAGGCCTTCCAACAATGGTGGAAAAGTCAAAGGTTAACACATTTAGGTGCATCAAGGAGAGGGTGTGGCAAAAGATAAATAATTAGAAGAATAAGTTCCTATCACAAGTTGGGAGAGAGGTTCTAATAAAGGCAGTTTTGCAAGCAATTCCAACCTACCTAATGAGTGTTTTTGAACTCCCGAGAAGGATATGCAAGGATTTGAATTTATTGTTTTCCAGATTCTGGTGGGAAAACAAGGAGAGGGATCAAAACACTTAATAGAAAAGTTGGGAAAAGATGGGAGCATAAAAAACAAAGGGAGGTTTGGGCTTTAGAAATGTGGAGAGTTTCAACCTAACTTTATTAGCAAAATAAGGTTGGAAGATGTTGAAAAATCCAAACTCGACAGTTGCTTAGTCTACAAAGATAAGTATTGCAAGCAACAATACTTACTAGAGACCAAGTTACGGGGCACCATCACTGATATGGAGATGTGTATGGGAAAGGATAAAAATCCTATAAGAGGGGCTCAAGTGGAGAGTTGGGAATGAGGAGAAAATACGAATATGGGAAGACAGATGGATTCCTTCACCAACCTCTTTTTGTGTGCAGTCTCCAAGCAAGGATGGAAATGAGGATGGGTTGGTCTGTGACCTCATTAATAATCAAACAATAGAATGAAGGAAGATAAAGTCAAATAGGTGTTCATGGATGAAGAAGATTAATTAATATGTAGCATGCCAATAAGCAAGCTGGGAGCTGAGGACAGATTGACATGGAGATACACAAAGGATGGGGTTTTTTCTGTGAGAAGTGCATATTATGTGGATTTGACTAAGAAGAGGAGAGCAAAGGGGGAATTATCTAAAGAAATGGGACAAGATGATAGATGGAAATACATACAGGGGATGAAAGTGCCAAGAGTGGTTAAAATGTTTCTGTGGAAGACAGGAAATAACATCCTACTATCAAGGAAAAACCTCTCAAACAGGGAATTGCATACAACCCTCACTACCCAATTTGTCAGAATATGGAGGAGACAATTACTCATGTATTGTGGAATTGCCTCACAAAAATAATGTGTGGTTTGTGGATCAAAGCCCAGTGCAGAAATGGATTACTGATGAAGAAAACTTTATAGTTTTGTGAAGAAAGCTGCAGTGTAGGTTAAACAAGGTAGAGATGGAATGGGTTGCTACAACCATGTGCAAAATATGGCTAAGAAGGAATAGCTACATTTATGAAGATGGTTTCCAAAGCCCGAGCAAGGTGGTTGAAATGGCAAGAATATGTTTGGAAGAATGTCGAAGCAGCAAATGACATGAAGAAAGGATCTAAAAGTACAAAAATTGCTATGAGGAGGCCAAAGAAGTGGAGGAAACCACATTCAGATTATGTGAAGGCTAATTGGGACGCAGCTTTAGACACAAGAACAAAGTCAATGGGTATTGGCATTATAATAAGAGATGAGGGAGGGGAAATCCTTGTCATTGCGAGTGATACTTGTCATTGAGAGTGTTAAAAAGAAGAATGTTGAGAAACTTGCACTTGCTGAGTGTTATGCACTATGGAAGGCAATAGAAGTCTGTAATGAACTAAACATCAGGAATGTTATATTAGAAGGGGATGCCTTTATGATTGTGAATGCTGTAAATAGAGATGGTGAGGATTTGTCATGTTTTGGACATTATAGATGATATTAAGTCTTCTACAAATGGCAAAAGAGATTGGAAGGTAGAGTATACTCCTAGAAAGGGGAACACATCGCGGCACATTTACTAGCAAAGTTGGCTTTAGAATTAGAGGGGAGGGTGAGAACTTCTGGATGAAAGATGGATTTGATGTAATAGCAAGAGCTGTGTTGAAAGAAAAAGAATGTATAGCTTGAAACACTTACACTTTTTTCTGCTTTTGATAAGTTGAAACCTTCATTCAAGAAAGCGAAATTACAGCTATGAACCAATAAATAGTACAAGCAAACTAATTTCTGTTGGGACTCCTATCAGTACTCAAATTCTTTTAAGACTGGAATGGTTCTAACTTCTATAAATTCTCAACAGACAATACCATAGAGACAAACTCTTTGTCAAAAAGTAGAGATAATTTTCATCCTCCTCTCTCCAAAGGAGGAGAGGACTTTCATCCCTTACCCTCCAGAGGAGGAGAGAGCTTTTCTCCCCTATCTTCTAATGGAGGAGAGGGTTTTCCACCCATATCCTCTAAATGAGGAGAGGGTTTCCATCACACACCCTCCAAAGGAGGGGATGGTTTCATAACTACTTAAACCACACAAAAAAAAAAAAAAAAAAATCCTTATAATGGGAAAATAACGAATTATAGCATATAAAACTATATATCCAAATTTTCAACCTTGAAGGAAAACAAAGCACAACAACACAAAATACTATACAAAAAATGTTGGGGGGTGCATTTGGGACACGCGCCACCCTAGAAGAGTAGCGAATAGGTCGGTCTGAAGAAATTGAGGGACCTGATCCCAGAACTGTCGCACGTGGTGCTGCAGGAGGCTCCATTTGTGGTGGTGCGTGGAGGCGCGTGGATCACACACGCAACTTTGACTTGCGCATGTGCCTTATGCGCCACTCCTTTTGGAAAAATTATTTGCTTGTCTGAATGATTGACAACTTGGGAATCCTGCGGTGGGGTGCGTGGTGGTCTTTGGGCTCCAGAATGCAGCATTTCAGCGATTTGTCTCCCTCTAAATGGAAAAACCAAAATTAAACTGGAAAAAACAAAACCCACATTGTCTAAACTAGGTGGAAGGAGGGAGGGAGGAAACAAAATCCATGTCACCTCTGGGCAGAAACACTTAGGCCTGGTTTGAATTTAGAGATGATATGAGGTACTGATTTTAGATGAAAGATAAAAGTTAAATAAAATATTGTTATTATTGTTTTGAGATTTGAAAAAGTTGAATTTTTTATTATATTTTAAAAGGAAATTTGAGAAAGTTGTAATGATGAGATAAGATGTGATGAGATAAGTTGAGATGAGGTGATATCACCTCCCAATTTAAAATAGGCCTAAGTTGTACTAATAAGACAAGATGGTTAATTTAAAAAAGAATTAAAATGGGAAAATAAAAGACATTTGAAAACTATTATAAAACTAAAAGAGAAATGATATTGCAAGAGAAAAACTTTAAAGTATTGTTATTCAACTCAGAAAACTTAACTTTCGTACAACATATGATACTCATATATATAGGAGTATATAGACAGTTTATGGGCATATGTAGGCTTAAGTCGATAACTTTTATGGCGGTCATTCATAAAGAAAGTCGGTTTACAACACTCCTCCTTGAATGACCACTCATAAAGAATATACCTCATTAAAACATTGTCAAAGAAAAACCTATTGAGAAAAAATCAATGATGAATAAAAAGAGTACTGTATTTATATGTATCGCCAAGTATTTTAGACTTGCCTCATTAAAACATTGTAAAGGAAAACCCAATGGGACAAAACCTTAACGAAGGAAAAAGAGTACAATCAGCATAAGCTTTCAAGATATTTACTCATCCTGAAAAGTGCATGATGATAGGTCTTTAAGTTTTCGCATTCTAATGTTCTGTACAATCTTCTTAAATGTTGCAGTTGGTAATGCTTTAGTGAATAAATTTGCCAAATTATCACTTGACCATATCTGCTTGACATCAATTTCACATTTCTTCTGAAGTTTATGTGTATAAAAGAATTTAAGTGAAATATGTTTAGTTCTGTCACCTTTGATATATCCTTATCTGATTTAAGTAATATAAGCAGCATTATCTTCATATAAAATTGTTAGGCTATCATTGATCACGAGAATACCACACTTTTCTTGAATATGTTGAATCACTGATTTTAGCTAAATACATTCTCGACTTGCATCATCAATTCAATGATCTCCAATGATCTCTGAGTGTTTGCTAGACAGATCTCCATGATATAGTAAAGTTTCCATAAGTAAACAGGTATCCAGTTTGAGATCTACCTCTGTGTGGATCTAAAAGATAACCTGCATCTGCATATCCAACTAATTGTGGACTTGATCCATGTTGATAAAACAATCTCATATCAACTGTACATTAGAGGTAACGAAAGACATGTTTAATACCATTCCAATGTCTTTGAGTTGGTGTAGAATTATATCTTACAAGTAAATTAATTGAAAATGCAATGTTAGGCCAAGTGCAATTTGCAATATACATCAAGGCTCTAACCGCACTAAGATAAGGTACTTCAAAATCAAGAATTTATTCATCGTCTTCACAAAAATGAAACGGATTTTTCTACACATCAAGTAATCAAACAACCATTGAAATACTTAGGAGATGAGTTTTGTCCATATAAAGTGTTTCAAGACTTTCTCTATATAAGTTGACTTATGAATGATTATTCCATTTTGCAAATATTCGAGTTGCAAGCCGAGACAAAATTTCGTTTTGCCAAGATTTTTCATTTCAAATTCATTCTTTAAATATGAAGCGGTTCTTGTGATCTCTTTAGGAGTTTCAATAAGATTTAGATCATCAACATAAACCGTAATAATAACAAATCCGGAGTCTGGTTTCTTAATAAAAACACATGGGCATATTGAAATATTCTCAAATCCTTCTTTCAATAAATATTCACTAAGGCAATTATACCACATGCGTCTGGATTGCTTTAACCCATATAAAGATCTTTGAAACTTGATAGAGTACATATATATGGATGTACTTGATTAGAAGTTTAAGGCATTTTATATCTTTCAGGGATTTTCATATATATATATATCATGATCCAATGATCCATATAAATATGTAGTAACTACATTCATCAACTGCATATCCAATCCTTTTGTAACTACCAAGCTAATAAAAAAATATAAATGTGATTTCATCCATAATAGGAGAGTATGTTTCCTCATAATCAATCGCTGGTTTCTATAGGAAATCTTGTCCAATAAGTGTTTGTACCACACAATTTCATTGCTCTCGTTACGCTTTCGTATAAATACACATCTATATCCAACATGCATTACAGCCTTTGGTCTTTGTACAATAGGTCCAAAGACCTCTTACTTTGCTAGCGAGTTTAATTCAGTTTCAATAGCTGCTTTCCATTTTGACCAATCACTTCTACGTTGACATTCTTCGATAGTTCTTGGCTCACTTTCTTCATTATTTCTGGTAATGTCAAGTATCTAAATGGTCCACTTGATGGTTGAATAGGCTCATATATATCCTCAAGAATCATTTGTAAACATGATGGAGATTCAACAACAATCTTTGAGAGAAATGGTTTGATAATCAATTCATATTGAGAACAAGCAGAGCACGGATATTCATTAGGTAAGATAATCTTCTGATTCTTTAGGGGATGCTTATACAAATTATCAATTATTCATATCATCATTATTGATCCCGGATGTCCAAGGCAATCATGCCAAGTCATAAATACTTTGGGATCAATGTACTTTTGGTGCATTACCACATATAATTCAATTGTTCTCATTTCTGTATAATACAATTTAGAAGAGAGAGTAGACAGTTTTTCTAATACGAGCTTTTAGTTCGAAATCATTTTAGTGATAAGAAGATGCTCTTTACTGCTTTCGTTGGTGGTTTCAATATGACAACCATTACAACGTATATCTTTAAAACTTAAGAAATTTCTTCTAGATCATGAAGAAAATAGAGCATCATCATTACAAAATTTGGTACCATTAGGCAACACAATATAAACTCTTCTGGAGCCTTCAATTAGATTTGATGAACCTGATATGGTATGGACGTAAGCTTTGCTCAGTGTTAGATTTTGAAAATATATTTTATCTTTAAGAATTATGTAAGTTGTAGCACTGTCAGTTAGAAATACATCTCTATCATTCATCTCATAGGTAAAAAGTTCATCAGTAAGACCCATGATTCTATAAAATATATAAAACTTTCATTATTACAAAACATCTCAAAATATTAAAAAGTTTTACTATAAGATAAAGAAAATACATTAATTGAAATGAACACTTCTATCACCAATCAAATGATCAACTTTACCATTAGAATCCTCAAAGAAATTAGAAACATCAAGGTTGGTAATATATTCTCCACCTATAGAAACTAAAACATCTAATGGTTCAACAAAATTTATTTCAATTTTTTTTTCTTTCTCTTTTATAGAAACTTGGTATAAGTCAACCAAATGCTTAGTCGTATAACAGGTAAGAGCCCAATGTCTAGTCATACCACATCTATGGCATCCATCTTCGTCTTTTTTTGAAAATTTTTTCTGAGGGCTTTTACCATTTTCTGAGTTGAACCACTTTTGGTGGTATGGTATATTTCTATTATTATCCCTTTTAGTGTGGTCGCTTTTGGGACCCCCACTTTTATAATTTTTCCTACTACGTCCACGCTTTCAGTTTCTTTAAAAAGATACACCATTCGCTTCTAAAAATGGTGTAAATCCAGTACCATTCATTTCAGGGAATGATATCGAACCAGGATGTGATTGATGATTTCTTAACAAAAACTCATTATTTTTCTCATCGACTAGAAGACAAAATATAAGTTCAGAATATTTTTGAACTTTCGTTCTTAATACTGCTGCTACAGGAGCACATTCAAGGCATGAAAAGTAGTATCTGTATTCTCTAACATATCATCATCAGTGACTTTTTCACTGCATAATTTTAATATTGAGCTGATTTTAAAGAGTACAGAGTTATATTCATTAATACTCTTGAAATTTTGCAATCTCAGGTGCAACCAATCATGATGAGTTTTAGGGAAGATTACAGTTTTCTGGTGCTTATATCTCTCCCTTAAATCATTCTACAAAATAAAAGAATCTTTCCCCATGAGATACTCAATTTTTAATTCTTCATGAAGATAGCGGCGAAGAAAAATCATTGCCTTAACGTGATCTTGCCGTGACACGTGATTTCCTTCTTTAATTGTATCTCTCAGATTCATCGCATCCAGATAGATCTCAGCATCAAGGATCCAAGATAAATAAGGTTTTTAAGAAATTTAAAGAGTAACAAATTCTAATTTTGTAAGATTTGACATTTTTTAAAGTAAAAGATTACTAACTTCAAAATCAATAGAACTTTCATAGTGATAACATGCTATAAAACTAAAAAAAAAAAATATTATAAAAGAAAAATTTTAAAGTGTTATTATTCAAGTCAAAAAAACTCTACTTTGGTACAACATACGATGCTCATATCTGTAAGTATATATAGGCGGGTTTATGGGCACATGCAAGTTAAGTCGATAACTTTTATGGCAGTCATTTACAAGAAAGTCGGCTTACAACAAAAACTTCTTATAAAGTAACTTGTACATCATTTTTTAGCCTATATTTGCCTCGGTGGATTCAGGCTGTGTTTGGGTAACAGAGATACCTCAGATTTTTGAGGTGAGTTTGTACGGTTGAAATGTTTGCATCCTCCAAACACTTTAAACACACTCCAACTAACGTTCTTATTACTGTAGCCTCTACTTGTACTTTCTTTTGAAATAATTTTCCCATCAACCATTCTCTCTCCCCCTTTCTGTTGAGTCATCGACGACCATTACCCTCATCTTCCCCAAGCCACACCTTTCTTCCATCCGAATCTCTCTACAACGATTTGAGCGGACTTCTACTTTGGATTTGGGTGGGGAAGCCTCTTTCTCTCTCTCTCTGGTTGCATCTCCCCGAAGTGACATCTCTCTCTCCCTTTCCCTCTCTCTAGCCAACTCTGCAATGTCCAAGGGTTAAAATGCAGAATCGAGTGACAATTTTGTACAGCTTGTGACTCTACTCAGTGCCGCGCGCTATCACATGGCTCGTACATGGATGACTGATGTTGTGGAGAGTAGACTGCACCATAGTTGGAAATTGGAAGATTCAGATTCGAGATCTGAGCACAGCAAACCTGTGCCCCTATCCCTCTGATTGAAGTCGAACCCTCCATTATAAAGCAACCATGCCGAAAGGTAGAATACAGATGAGACCCACTTCTGTCATTCACCTTCGTAGAAGCTCCAGACAACCAGCAGGATTTGCAGTGACCAGGTTCGCCATCACGGGGTCGAGAACACGTTCGTATAGGGTAAGCACAAATCAACTCTACTTTTTCATTTTTTTTGTTCATTATTCTTGCATGTTTGTGAATAATATCATGGTACAAAATTTACAGTTAGGGTATAAATCAATTACTTTATCTTGTTCTATGCTGATGGATTATTTGCGTATATACTGGGTTCTGCATGATGAAGAACCTCATTCTGATTAGATCACAAACAGACCATACACACCTATTTTGAGAATTGAATAGGGATGCATATTACCAAATTGATTTTGCACAGTGACCATAAGCGTCTCTTCATCTAGCATTAATGTAGTTAAGTAGTTGTGCATAGTGTTACCAATGTCGTGATTGTATTGTGTGGAATATATGTGCAGATTTATAGAAATTATCCCCAAATGTTTATAATTTGAACCGTATAATTATCGAAATTCATATGGGTAAAGTGCTCCAATGGTTATGCAGAATCAATCAAAAGTTTGGACACCATACTGACATAGGACCGTAGTACCCAAGAGACCATTTCATATAATAGAGATGCCTACTAGAAATGAGGATTGTCGAAGATATTGCTCACCGAAGATCGATGTTATTTTACCATTTTTTAGGGTAATGATATCTTAGTACTTCTCACTGCCTCTTTACCATCCAAGCTTATGTGCATTTATTTCTTTTTTTCTTCTTCCTTTTGCTCTGCTCAGCTCAATTCAAAATTTGACATAAAATGCCTATTACAAACTTTCTCAATTCGAGATTTAAATTTAAGCTTTAGCAACACGCCGCACATTTTTCCCTTGCACCCAAAACAACCCACCTTAGCTATGTTACTTCTACATCAAGATGATTTGTGATGCTCTAGTATGAAATAGTTTTAAGAATCTATGTTACAGCTTGAGGTACACCTACAGAAAAAATTTTAATAATTAAATTGAAAGAACAAAAACATTGTAGATGATCTTAAATTTAAGGTTTCAGATTCTGTGGATTTGGAGTCTGACATGTATAACTGGGCAAAACTCAATTAATAAAGTAGTCAGGGTTTGGTTTGAAGGTGGTGGTGTTGAGTAAACCATAGTTTCCACCAATCAATGTCTGTCTGCAGTAAATTTTTGTGTCATGAGCCCATGCCATTCCAAGTTGAAGTGAATTACCTGATTATTGCATCCAAAAAAACATTATCATACCTAGAATCGATAAGAGAACCTAATATTTTAATTGTTAAGTGTAGCTAAATTACCAAAAACTAAACACAAATGCATTTGTGACAAGATTATGGCCACTGTTGTAAGCCCCTCCCGACTCACCAACCCATGCATTTGTTGAAGTTACAGAACACATGTAAGATTTTATGGAGACTCCTAAATGTATCAGCCTCAATAACAATAACAAGAAATATTGTTCTTACCCAGCTCCCAACCATGGTAGAACAATATTAGGCAGTTTCACACTAGTAGGCAGGCAGTTTCACACTATTAGGCAGTTTCATGGTAAACTGGAAATAAAAACTAAAATGGTTACCCAGCTTTCTCGAGAAGGGTGTTTAATCTCATCTTCCTATGGTAAGCAACCTTGAGGGAAACCAAACATCCCAAGAAGTATTTTTAATAAAAGGATTACAAGGTTGCTGATTACTATCTAAGTGCATATATGACCTTATCTTGCAAACTGCCACCTAGTCCTAAGTTTCAAGGGGGAAAATGCTGCAGCAGTGCCTTACTAGTAATTGACACCCACCATAAATTGCTCTAGTAAGGGAAATAGGAGTTCTTCCTAGCCAAGAGATTTTTATTTGGTGAGGGGTATTGAAATCTTGACAATAGTTACACTAATTTCAAGTCATATTTCTTGCTTAAGAAAAGTTGTTATTTATTTTGGATTTTCTTATTCTTTGAGCTGATGGGGCCTTGTTATTTTGTAAATCAGCTCTACATTATTTGATTGGTATATAAATGCCATCAAAATTTATATACCAATGCAGACATCATTACTAGAAACTCCATGGTTTGTTATGAAACTCCATGGTTTTCCCTCTCTTTACTTCGCATTTTGCATTAAAAAAACATTGTTGATACACAGGGCCCCAGAATTTGGCAGATTTTCCAAAACATATTCTGTCATGATGTCTACCAACCTCATTTGTTTTTATTTTTTTATCTAATACTTGTACAAAATAAGTGTATAACCAACCAATGTGAAGTTAGAAATAAGTAAAATTCGACCAACCTACACCTTGAAGGGGTGACATTTTAGTAGATTTTCTGGCATTTCTGCTCTCTTTGGCCTAGGAGGGTGAAGTTTCTGTAGTAAATTCAGCTTTCTTTTTCTCTCCCTTAGTTCCTTTTTAATTTAGTTAAACCCTTCATTTTTGTCTGTCAATTCCTTATAAATCAATATAATACTTGTGAGTTATATTCCCAAGCTAATTACCCAAGTAAACAACCAAAGTTTTCACTCAAACTAGTGAGTTTTCTTCTTTCAAATTCTGCCTTATCGAGATTTGCATCATTTATGCATCATTTAAAAGGTTGTTTTTATGTCAGATCTATTTTGAAAATGATGCACCTTTCCAATTTTTTATCATTACTAGAACAAGGTTAATTGTGTTGTTGGAGCTTAAGGTTAAAGGAAAGAAGAAATGAAGCAAGAATACAAGAAATTTGCCCCCATATCACGTCAGTGCAGATTTTTGATCCCATGCATTCTGTTTAAGGTCAAATCAGCCCATTTTTGTGAGTGAAATGTGTGTCAATTTTTATATGAGATTCACTAGTATAGGTTTGCTTGTGTTGTTAAAGTTATGGTTAAAGGAGCAGATTTTTTAAGCCCATAGACAACCAACTTCCTGGTTATCTAATATTATATTATATTAGTTTATTAGTTTATTATCTAATATTATCTTATATTAGTTTATTTGGATTCTCTTACATGCATGTCCTCAGATTTTTATAACATTGTTGATATGAAAACTGGGCAAGTTCCAGTGACCAACTATCTGCTAGTAGTCAAACTAAAATGGTTTCTCACTATTTTTTTCCCTTTGATCTCTGTTTTACAGCGTTACTATCTTAGATCTTCCACTCGTGCTTGCAGAGAGGTATGTTTGCATATTAACGGGACCCATGCATCAAGTATTTTTCCTTATTTAAGAGAAATTTTTCTAGCAGTTTACATTTTCATTTTAAATGCCGTACATACCCATGCATCAAATATTCCTTGATATTTGACCATGTTAGAATATTAGTTAAACTTCCATGAACCTTATTTATGTTGCAACTGAGGTGATTGTTGAGATAATATGGTTGATGTTTATGTGAATCCTTAGTTAGATAAATGTCTATGTGCTAAATAGTTTACAAGTACTCAACGAGTAGTAACCATTACTCGAGACATGGGTGTTGGATTGCGTAGTTAAATTTTTGTATTGAGCAGTGCTTGATGGATGACACTGAGAACCAGCGTGATCTCAACCTATGGACTGATGGGTTGGAGAAGATGTTTGTAGACCTTCTCTACCAATGGAAAATTGGTTGGGTCGAAAATCACCTACCGAGATAATGTCAGACTTGCAACTAAGATGACTGAACTTGGGAAGAAGCCAATTGATGCGGCACAAATAAGAGGAAAAATTACTCGCCTGCGACAAAGGCAACGACTGTTCACTGATCTCATGGGTCAAACAGGAATGGGTTGGAACCCGGAAACGAAAACTGTAATTGCCACTGAGGAGCATTAGGCTAATGCAATACAGGTAAACTACATTTAGAAACTATAATTTAATTTCGAGACATTATTTATTTTTGTTGTTGAGGATTTCATTCCAATATGCATGCCTTCTAATAAATGGTTGCTTATGTTAGGTGCAAAGCAAATGGAGGAAGTTCAAGATGAATGGATGTCAAGATTACGATCTTCTCTGTACGATTTTCGGCCAATCTGTGGCCACAGGGGTCCTTCATTATGCCTCAACACAAGAACCCCCCACCTATGAGGAGGAAGATCGCCTTGAGGAGGCGCTGAGGGCACGGGGCCCTATACTGGGAACTGCCACGGACGCGTCCATTGACTTAGATGAGGTGGACATGAACATAGATGGGCTGGCGCGTAGACAGGCAAGGAGTACTCGTCGCCGCATAAAGGAGCTGCCCCGGAGTGGCATTTCCCCAGAACTTAGCAAAGCTATAGAAGTTATGGCCGCCAGTGCCGCCGCAAGAGCTGAGCTAGACTAGAAGATGTTCGATGAGCATTGTAGTAGAAAGCGTAGTAAAGGAGAAGAAGAATCCGATCAGACTGCATCCGTTTCATCATCTTCTATGGCAAGTAAATGTGTTAAGTTTCTAAAGGACATCAACCCACCCCTGTCTATGGATCATTATGGGCTGGTAGCAGGGATTTTGATGCATAAGGATGCGCAGGAGTTCTTCCTTACAATGCCACCGGAACGCAGAATTGGTTGGATCCACGGGTTGAAGTGATGTAACGTAGGACAATGCTACATTGAGTTTATCTTGTTTAGTATTTAAACTATCTATGTTTACATTTGATGCGGCCGGCTTATGCTTTTATTTACATTCTTCTACTGCTGATGACATTTTTCTATTTAAGAGTTTATTTGTATGATATGCAATTTGATTTAATTCATTTTGCATATGACATTTAAATTGCAACTTGCCAAATATTATTGTCTTTATATTATTTTTGTGCCACCATATAATTTAGAGGTTATATATTAACTGGCTCATGGACACTATTCTTCTAAATATTTTATTATATATTCACTACAATATTAAGCCCATAATAATTTTGAATATAATGATTGACATGGCAAAGTGTTGTTAACCTAATTATTTGATATAGCGCAGGATGGAAAGAGAAAGTAGTTCAGATAATGAGCCCCAGGTAGAGGCCAATTTAATGACTGAAGGTGCATCGAGTAGTGACTTCGATCAAACGTGGGACGAATACCAAGAATGGAGGAGGCAAAATAACACATATTTGGATCACATGGCCATTCTATTGGCTGCCGTAGAAGAGGAGGAATCTATAGGGCAAGTGGTTGAGCGAAAGCCGCATCATAACATTGGCTTACGCAGACGAGAGTATATAGTCGCAATCCTTAATGGACATCCCAAGAATTGTAAAAATATGTTCCGAATGGAAGTTTATGCATTTCAAGCGTTATGCAATACATTACGCACGGATTCCATTCTGGAATCGACAAGAGAGGTTTCCGTAGAGGAAGTCGTTGCAATGTTTGCATTTACCGTCAGACATGGGACAGTTCAGCGAGTCACAGGTGATGGGTTTCAACATTCAAGTGAAACCGTTAATCGACATGTCGGCGCAGTGATGCGAGTACTATGTCGCCTTGCACCCCAGGTGATTGCACCTACACATGTTGCAGGGTGGCGCCTTATATTGAAGGCAATCCCAGACATTATCTATGGTTTGAGGTAAAAAGTTCGTACTCTGGGTCAAGGAAAGCGATATGCAGTTGACACTGTTATAGTGTAGTCGGTCTAATAGCATATCAGCAATTTGTGAAATCACAATTTTCATTTTTTGATTGCAGAAATGTTATAGAACAATTGACGGGACTTATATCAACGCATGGGCGCCCGCTGAGGCAACTAATGCTTATACATCTCGGCATCACCGAGTTAGCCAAAATGTGCTGGTAGCCTGTGATTTTGATATGAGATTCACGTTCATATATGCTGGGTGGGAGGACATTGCCCATGATGTGCGCATATTTATGGATGCATTGACTCGTCCAGGAATCAATTTTTCATGGCCTCCTGAGGGTAAAAATTATATAAAAATTATTTCATGTTGGGCTAATATTTCGTAAATATTATTGATGCTTTTAATATTTTTCAGGTTATTATTACTTAGTAGATTCTGCCTATCCATGTACCCTAGGATTTTTGCCCCCATATCCTAGGGTGCGATATCACAGGTCTAAACGTCACGGCAACCGTTCATTTCATGGATATCAGGATTATTTCAATTACCGGCATTCTTCCCTCCGGAATGTTATTGAGCGGAGTTTCGGTGTGTTGAAAAAACGATTTCGAATTTTGCGATCAATGAACCCATACAAGCCAACAAATCAACGATATATTGTTGTAGCATGTTGTGTTATACACAACATTATTCGCACGATTACACCTAATGATCACATTTTTCGTCAATTTAGCAATCCGAATCATTATGAAGGCTAGACAAATGTAGATAACCCGAATCATATATTGCATACTCCTGACATGTCATCTGGGGCGGGACAAGCCATGGCTGCAACCAGGGAATCTATCGCACAACCTATGTGGGCACATAGGAGTGCAAATTGATAGTTGTAATATTTTCCATCGTATTGTATGGCGCTTTTTGTATGTGTCGAACATGTTTTGGAAATTGGAAGCTTTGTGTTGTAATATATAGGTAATTTTTATTACTAATTCAATGTTGGGTGGGGAAATATGTTGAAGCTCGAATATTGGCTTTTATGACTTTTATGAGAACATTGGTAGTAAAAAAATTGATAATGGGTGGAGCATGAGAATATCATCTTCATAATTGAAATAAATTATATTTTTTTATGAGTATTTTTAATTAAAAAATTTCCGTTCCCGAGCCTTATTTAAAATGAACAACCTTTTAACAATGATATGCAAAATTTTAATTAAATAATTATTGGTGTGGAAAAAAATATTTATTATAATTTACATTAATTTATTTAATAAAGTTTATCTATGTGAAAATAAGATGAAATAACTCACCTGCAGGTTGTGATCATAATATATAGTCAAAGTTAAGAACAAAATGGAGACATAAAAATGATTTGTAGGAATAATAAGTTAGTATTATATATTTTATTTAAAAAATTTATTAAAATAAATTTCTATAAAAAAAAGCTTGTGAGAAATTAATTTTTAAAGGTGTTAGAAATTATTTATCATAATAATTGTGTTTATACATACAAAATATAAATAAAATCAATATTTCACTATCATTATTAATAAAATCAATCATTGATAGGATCCACATTTTTTTCAACTTCCTACTTAAAAATTAATAACTCAACATATTTCATATATCCAAACACATCAAAGTCATTTAAGTGGAATCCACGGACTCACTTCATCTCTATTCACAACTGTTCTCAATTATCTTCAACGCCCAAACGCAACCTCAGTGTCTTCCTCTTCGACACTCGTACTGGTTCACTTCGATCGACACTGTCCATATTAACAACTCCTGCCTTCTGCCCATGGAAACCCTCCGCCCCGTCTGCCGAATATAGGATTGACGACGCGGAAACCGATTTCCATACCATGCACATTTCGATGCAGCTTCCCGTATTTATAGGTTTCCGCTCCTTGTCTCGGGCATTCTTATGCCCTTATTCTTCAAAGCGTGTCTTCTACGGAAGGTTCCCGAAATTTGGCGTAAGGCTGAAGAATAGCAGAACTTCGAAGCAGTTTGTCCGACTTGTAATGAGTTCGGAGAAAGACAGTTTATCGAATGAATTCGACGAAGGCAACGATGTTGAAGTGAATGGTGGGGATATAGGGCGCAATTCTGAGTTTGTTGAGGTGATTGGCATTGGGAGTAGGAAGGACGCGGTTCTTGATTTCTGTTTGGGCTCGCCGTTCAAGTCCTCCTCATTGCGGTTTTGGTGAGCCGAAGAAAACTTTCTTTGTCGTTCTGATTCTAACTTGCTATGTTTGTTATGGATATTATGGTGAATGAGGATTTTCGGCGAAACGTGATAATGGGTTGTTGCATCTATACATTTCTAGCATGTTGCTATATGGTTCTTGGTTTTGGATTGGAGTGCGCAGCGTTGTGGTTTTAAATGCAATTCCTTGGGCTCGTTTGGCAACATATCTCTCCTTTTTTTAATGTATGAATTTTGCTCTTTTGTTCCAAAAAATGTGAATAAAATAAAAAGGTCGGGAATTTTGTTTGGTAACTAGTGTTAATCCATGAATAGAAATATATGGAGATGTAGGACATCATAATAAAATGGTGTGATAGTTTTAAAAACCTAAAGTCTCTTCTAATTGAGCGAATATGTTTTTTTTGATGATGAGGTATTTGAGAACTTTCACTACCCTAGATAAGGCTTTGATTCTCGACTAATCCCCAAGGTAAAAGACGTCTCCGCCAGCAAATTTGTCAACTTCACCACGGTGCCTTGTTCGCAAGGACTAGAGATCAGCCAGGAGCAACCCACCTGTAGGGTCTCCTTTCGATGCCTTCCTCGCCCAGATTGGGGTCTTTGGGGAGCCTTTTAACCTCTTGTTGAGCGAATATATCAATTTGCTATTGTGGTGTATGGACTAGCGGTAGTAAGGCAATGGCCCTCACACCCTAAAGGAAATGTTTGGAGACTAGATATGTTCTTTCCAGTCCTCTCGTATTACTGATATGATCTCTCAGTGCTTGACATCTAGCTTGAGTCTAGGGATGTAAGTTTACAAGTCCAGACTGGACCAATAAGTATATTGGTCGGTTTCGGTCCATATAATCTTAGAATTTCGATTTCCAGTCCGGTCTCGGGGTGTGATTTTTTTGGACTGGACCACCGAGGTGTATATTTAGTGTTTTAAATATTCTTTTTATATATTATTTTATATAGTAGTTTTATAAATTAATTATGTAATTTTCATCTAACTTATCACCATTGACCATATGAAATGTTAAATATACTATGAACTAATATGCTATTAATTAACTAATATATTATGTGATAAATAATAATATTATATGCAATGATACATAATATTTTTTCCTTTCATATTTTATTTTTTAACTTTTATTTGGATTTTGGATGATATTTCATTTTTCAATCTCTCTTTCTCTATTTTTTGTTTTTAATTTTATTATGATGATTGCTAATTTTCATGGATGGATATGGATAATTTTGATAATTTTCCCAACTTTTCTTTATTTTATCTCTTTTTTTTTCTCAAAAAAAATTTTCCCAACTTTTCTTTAGACTATTTTCAAGAACAAAATCTGCAAATAAAGTTAAATAGTTGATGTTCAAAACTGGAAAATTTTTGAGTTTTTTGTATAGTTGAGCCGAAAATACACATTAGAATGTAATTTTGGGCTTTTTGCATGTTTAGCCCATTTTGCACTGGCCTGGACCGATAGGTAATGGTCAGGTTTGGTCTATAGTAATAATCAGTCCAGTCTCGGTCTGGAAAATGGGTGGACTGAAATTTTCAGTCTGGTCCAAAAATTCCCCCATGGACCGACTAGACCAGACCGATTACACCCCTTAGCTTACTACCTCACAGTGTTGAAAGCTCAACTAATGTACTTCTTTAAGGGCATGCAGCAAGCAACCTTTGGAGCTGATTCTATCTTCCATTATTAGCATTCTTGATCATGTCTAAGCTGGTGGTGGAGCTGTTGGCTTGTGTGGAGAGGTTGGTTCAGTGGACACTATTCTACATATTGGAGTGCCCTTCCTATACCTGATGGATTTGATTAGGGCAATGTAGGGTGGGGTCGGGGTGGGCGGCTTCTATTCAGTGTCTTTTTTTCTTGAAATTTCTTTTCTAGAACTTTGTAACGTAAATCTTAGTTTCTCTTTGCTGATCTTATGTATACATCTCATGTTCTAGACCCATACCTTTCATATTTTTTAATTAAATTTCTTATTGCTTACTAAAAGAAGGCACCAATGGTATTTCTTGGTACTTTCTTGATAAATGCAATAAGAAGCTAAGATAGAAAATTTTAGAGAATATAAGGAGACTAGAGAAGCACTTAGATTCCACCATCCTGTCATAAATCAATCTGAAAAAGAAAAATTTAACTTAGTCAGTGGTAACCTTTTCTCAAAAATAAAAGAAAAGGCATATGATGAATGATAGTTGATGTTTTAGACTCAATTTGCTTATGGATCTTGAATGTTGTGCATAGAATGATGATCAAGATGTGTTATGAGGGAACACCAATTATCAAATAGGGCTGGGCAACGAGCTCCTGCAACCTGGCCTGTCCAGCTGTGCCTATGATTATACTTATCAAGAAGATTTAGGCTACATTTGGATGCTGATGTGATTTCAGATGATTTATGGATAGTTTGTGAATAGTAGTGAACGTCACTTACCAAACACAGCCTGGTGGATCTTTTGTGGGTTATCCTACACTGTTTTGATTATTTCGAAGTGATTTTACTGGGCCCAAAACTCTCCTTTTTATCCTTATTTGTTAGTGAAAAAAGAGAAATAGCATGTTACTGTAATATAGATGTCATAGACACTCAATACTGGAGACCATAAACAATAAAAACCAAGACCTACAACATTGGCAGACCTGTACAAAACAGCAAATTGTACAGCAAGAGTACTCATTATTAGAGCAAACATCATACTCCACCACACATTCCACAGTTACTACATTACAATGAAATCACCATCACCATCGCCATTGAGCTTCAATGCACATAGAGAGAATTCAAAAGGAAAAAAAGAGTCAAAAGATTCAACTTTTTAGGGGAGGTTTGGATAGTGAGTTGAGATGAGATGAAAGTTAAATAAAATATTGTTAAAAGATTATTTTTTAATATTATTTTTGTTTTGGGATTTGAAAAATTTGATAGTTTATTGTATTTTGAGTGGGAGTTTGGGAAAGTTGTAATGATTAGATAAGATGAGATGCGATGAGTTGAGAGACTTCTTGTATCCAAACAACCCCTTAATCAATGCTGGTTTCAGTTTGTTGAACTACTTGTGCCTAGGCTGAAGGATGTGTTGCTTGATTTCTCTTTGGGAGGATGCCTCTCTCTTACAGCTTTGAGTTCCTCTGTATATCGTTCAGTTTTTAGATGATGTAAACTTTAGGGGCTATGTTTATTCTCTTATATTTTTCTTCTTCATTTCGTTTTGGAGTTTTCCTTGTGCATCAGTTGCATCTCTTTGTGATTTCAGTATATTTTTTGCATATAGAACTAGTTATATTCTTGAAATGTTCCAGGATTAGTCAATTATCCGCAAATGATCGTACTTGAGATTTTGTGTCTATGATATAGCCATCATTATCAACTTTTTTGCAGGAATATTCTCATGAAAGATTCATCAAAGGCAAAATTACAACAAAGGTTCGCTGGAAAAGGTTAATTCTTTCTTCAAGTTTTTCCTAAGTTAGTCTAGACTTGGGGTAAAAGATATACAATCTTGCTGGAAATTTCATTCTTATATGGAGGCAAGCCATGATGCTGTGCAAAGTAACTGAAACTCCTATGTATTGCAAAGGATAAGATATTCTATTTCTTTTTGAACAGAAAAATATGATACTAAATCTATACCATAATCAACACTCTTATCATATCATATGAATGTTGTATGTAATCGAAGTTCTTATCCATTTCTCCTTTGGATTACTTTTGCAGATCTTACTCCAAGGATTCTTGAAGCTTCACCATTCATACAATTGCATCCAAAAGCTATTATCCTTGTTTGTACATTCTTTACCTGTTACTCTTGTATTTATGATTCTGATATCATTTTGGATAAATTTTTTATATTTTTCATTCAACAGAAGTTTTCTGCTACATAAATTACCCTGGTAATGATTCTTATTTACTTTGTTTTCACTAGGTGGCTAGTGCAGGATATGGCTTGGATCACATTGCTGCAGTCGATATTCTTAGAACTATAAGATCTGTAAATGGATTCATTGTTGTGATTATTTTAAAGCCGTTTGGCTTTGAAGGACAGAGGCGCCATGATGAGGTAGTGTGTGCTGGTGTACTATCAAGAGTAAAAATAATAATTAGGATTTATACAGCAACCATTCTTAGATAACATCCCTTTTGCTTTATATATGCTTGTCTCTGGGATTTGTTTGGAGCAATCTAAATCTTTTAAAGTTGTAGTAAGGTGCATGGTTATATGAGAGAATGTTTTATATGTTTTTTTTGGTTTTTTGAAATATCTAATGTATTTAGTTTACTTTGACAACACTACCATTTAAAATTTTCCAACTTTCTCAAAAGGTGCTGATTTGTTTGAAGCTATGCCTTACCAGTTAGGGAGACATATTGGAAATGGAATGATAAGTGGTTGAAAGCTTGAGGTCCCAAGATACCATAAAAATAAAAATAAAAATATTGCAAAGGAATATGTTGTCTGTTTCTCTAAGAAGTAATAGAGATGTAATTGTTGATCAATTGTAAATGGGGAGTTTTCTGTATACACAGCCCTTAGGCCATCTAGTATTAGTTTTAACATGGCCTTTTCCAGTTGGATGAAATTTCAGGGATTAGTATTCAGGATATATTTTTGATTGGCTTCGGGTTGTCAAATGGATTGAATACCTCCATTGTGAGGATTTCCTTTCATTATAAAGGCACCAATGTGCAGTATATATGGCTAGAATTAAGCCTGAATTACAACAATCAAAATCTAAGTATGGAAACGAGCACCCTGTACAGATTCTAAGGAAAGAAATATATACTATTGTCTAAAGATAAATAAGGAAACAAAGAGCGTATCATGCTAACATCCCCCCTCAAATTGATGCGGGTCAGTCAAGAAGCATCAATTTGCCGACAAGAAACTGATGATGTTGTCGTGTCATGTCCTTTGTAAACACATCGGCGATCTGGAGGTCAGTAGAAACATGAGGAAGTGTAATGATACGAGTGTCCAATATTTCCTAAATGAAATGACAATCCACCTCAATATGTTTGGTACATTCATGAAAAACAGGATTCGCAGCAATCTGAATGGCACTTGTGTTGTCAGCATGTAGAGGCATAGGAGAGGACTGAACACAACCAATTTCAGCAAGGAGACCACGAAGCCAGAGAATCTCAGAACAAGCAGCGGACATTGCAAAATATTCAGATTCAATGGAAGATTTGGAGACACGATCCTGTTTCTTACTCTTCCAAGATATCAAGGAGTCACCAAGAAACATGCACCAACCCATAACAGATCGGCGCGTATTAGGACATCCTGCCCAATCAGCATCACTTTAAGCCACAAGATGAAAAGGAGTTCCAGTAGGGAAGAACATGCCACGACTAGGGGAACCTTGAAGATATCGAAAGATACGACGAACAAAAACCAAGTGTAGATGATGTGGAGCCTGCATGAACTGACTAACCTGCTGTATAGCAAAGGAAAGAAATATATACAATTGTCTAAAGATAAATAAGGAAACAAAGAGCATATCATGCTAACATGGGTATCCGGAACAGAGTCGTGACTAATCTCGAGGCACACAGACCCTTGGTGAGGAGCTTCTCACAAGTATACCTTGGATAATTCAAGGAGAGATTCCCCTAGTCTGATGGTCCATAGAAATTGTTTGCACCCAAGAGTTCAAACCTTATACTTGGAGGTAGTATACCACCAAGATCAAGGCTCTTACCACTTGAGCCAACCTCTAGGGGTTAGTAGTTGGCATCAATGGCAAATTATCCATTCCAAGCAAGTGCATTTGGAGTATAAGGTACCTTCCAAAGTTATTTATATAATTTTTAATTTTTAATTTTTAATTTCGGTTGGACAGCATCTTTGGGAAGATTTTGACCACGGGCAACTTAAAAAAAAGTGAACTTATTGTTATGGGTTAGTGTATATGTGTAAGAAAAGTGGTAAATCAGTGGATCATGTATCACTTCACTGTGAGGTGCCAAGAGGGCTATGAGATGAGATCCTTAGCAAAACTGGACCTTGCATGGTTAGTTTAGGATGGTTGTTGATCTTTTTGCTCGTTGGAAAGGCCTTTAGGGCAACCCACATTTCGCTGCCTATTTGGAGAATAATTCCTTTATGCCTCATGTGGTGCATTTGGCTTGAAAGAAATGATCGGAGCTTTAATGATGGGGAGCACTCTTTAGATGAGTTTAGAAGTTTCTTTTTTCATACCTTATTTCTTTGCGCTTTTGTCATTGTACTTGATGGATTTACTCGTCATGACTTTCTTGTATCATTTTCTAGCGCTTAACTTATAATAGGTGTTCTCTTTTGCATACTCCTTGTGTACTTGGGCAACATTCGTTTACTCGTTTCAATAAAATTTTAGGGCCTTTTCTTTCAAGATGCTAGGAGATTGATCAACCTCCTTGGCATCACTCAAGCCACTCCCACCCAAGCAAAGAACTCATTCCACAAGGTCATGGCAATGTCACAATGAAATAGTAGACGATGAACGGATTCCCCCCTCTTTCTGCACATGCAACATCAATCCATGACAATGACTCGGTATTCCTTTAAATTGTCAAAGTAAGAATCTTCCCCAAGGAAGTTGTCTTTACAAAGAAGATTGCATTTACGGGAGCCTTCGTCTTCCTAATGCTCTTTCACAGGAATGGGCTTGTATTATGCATGTTAAGGGATTGGTAGAATGAGTGGATGGTGAAAGTCCCTTTCTTAGAGAGGTGCCAAGAAATCTTATATTCAACTTCCCCCCATATGAGTAGAGTACACAAGAATAAAGAACTTTGGAAAAGTGTCGACTTCCCAATATTGGGCATTTTTATAGAATGTTACACTCCATTGAGGAACACCATTAGATAAGTCTAAAAAGTCAAGCAATCGTTGAATTCCTACATTCTTGCTAAACGAAAGATTTTTGGATCAGCTTCCTTGAGTGCCCTATCACCACCCCATATGTTGTTCTAGAATTTAATTCTGGAACCATACCCATACGACACATGCCTATTGGTTTTCATTTTTTGGTTTGTATTTTTAAATTGGTCAAATGGGTGTGTCGGGTCAACTTGTGAAATAGGCGTGTCAGGTTCGGGTTGAGGTGATTGACCCGTTTAATTGTTTGGGTTGGGTAGTTTTTAGTCAACCCGACTCCGACCCAATTTGCAGCCCTAAATTGGTGTTGCTCATGCTAAGTATGCTTTGTCGTTTTTGTATCTAATGACATCCCACAGTGGAATGTTCGCTTCATCAGAGCAGCTCATGAGTCGGAGGTAGAGAAGCCTTTACTGCATTCTTTAATCTGCTGTACTCCATTAGTGTGAGATGGGGAGGTGGATACAAGCTCCTTTGGGCTCTTACCAAGAAAGGGATATTCAAGGTCCCTCTTTCTATAAGGCACTTGTCCCTCATGGTAAGAATTCATTTCCTTGGATGAGTATTTATAAGGTACCTCTGAGAGCTGCAGCTTTTGCATGGACAGATTCTTTGAAGAATATCCTCACCTTGGATAATTTGAGAAAAAAGCACATTATTGTGATTTACTAGTGCTGCATGTATAAGAAAAGTGGGTAGTCTGTACATCATCCTCTATTCCATTGCAAGGTGGCTATTGCTTTGTGGAATGATTTTTTCAGTCAGGTTGGGATGGAATTGGGTCATGCCCAAAGGAAGAGTGGATCTTTTTGCTTGCCCACCATGTGGCCATTCCAGTTTTCTGTTTTCTTTTTCTAAGTTTAATATATTTAAATAAAAAACATGTTTTCATCATAAATATTTGATTTATTATTATTTTTAAAAAATTTATTTAGTTTAAGAAATTAAATTTGACATGTTTTTTGATTATCCTTGATGGAAGAAAAAAAATTTCAAAAGGGTTCTCTTTCTAATTGACTTCTAAGTCATACCACATATGGTTAATTTTTAAAACAATTCCACAGGATGTTAAACCTAAGGACCCCTTAGCACAAGGGTGTTTGATCGAAATTTCTTAAATCTATGTAATTAGTTGACTACTTGATCTTCATGTTGCATTACTCTAATAAATTGAGTTAATAGGCTAAATATATCACCATCCTGTTTTTTAAACTTTTTTCTATGGTATTTTGTGGGTTATTTATTATTTTACATTAATTTTAAAAATATGCGATTTACTTCAATCAGGTGTGCTTGCGCTTTGTGCCTAGGTTCTAGATGGCACTTGTGCTTAAGTGCGCTGGTGCTTTTTACAACACTGTGAATAAGTCATGTCCTGATTCTTTCAACAGCTTCCAAAATTGTGATCGAGATTGGAGGTTAATGATTGACCCTTGGAATCAATTTTATGCTATATTGAAAGTCTATGAACGATTTTTGATTACTTTTTTCATCAATTCACTGAAATCTTTCACCTGTTTATTTATTAAAAAAAAAAAAGAAAATCACTGAAATCTTTCATTTCATTGTGATCAGTTTTAAATATTTCACAGTTATGGAGAATATTATGTTTGCCCTCAGAATTTATACATAATTGAAAGTTAAGGCCCAATCATATGACTATTTATATATACATACACTAAAATTGTACATATAACCCAATTTTACAGGTCAAACATTTGGTAGGAAAGCTTCGGGAGCATACAAACTTATTTATTGGTAAGTGATGCCTCATTTCTTCTATTAGTCAACTCCCTAGACTGAATTTGTGGAGACCATTAGTTGTAGAATCGGATACAAACATTAAGGGAATTGAAAAAGATTGTGGTTAATGATAATATGCTTCTTGCACTTGTGGGAAACTCCTTGCCAAGGGCCTGTACACCCCCGGGATTAGTTGGGATGCTGTTTTCGAACACCCAGTGCCAATAAAAAGAATGCTTCTGATGTTTGGCAAAACATGAATCCTGTCTGTCTTGGCACTAGTATCAATTAACACCATGGTACTGGTAAACTTTCTTGTAATCTGTTGCAAATTGTAAAGTGCTTGTTGTCAATTGAGATGCATGCCTATCATGGCTTATGCTTTTGAAATTTTATATATCTTTTTTTTTTATTTATTTATTTTTATGTCGGGGAACCTCTCCAAGGCAGGGCCATTTGGATCCACCCTTGCAGAGTAAACCCCGGTCCCGTGTACCGCACCCTCGGAAGTTTCCCTACACGGAACTGGTTAAATCGCTGGCTTTTCACCAGGGGGTGTGGCTCCAAATGATTGTTTGCACCCATGAGGTGTTGAACCTTGGACCTTGAAGGGAGTGAGACCCCAAGACCAAGGCCTTCACCACTTGGGCCAACCCCTTGGGGTTATTTTATATATGTAAGAGAGTTTAAAGAAAAATACAGCATGGAGAAGACAATATGTGGGTAAGTGTTCACTTAGCCGTGTGTGTGTGTGTGTGTGTGTGTGTGAGAGAGAGAGAGAGAGAGAGAGAGAGAGAGAGAGAGAGAGAGAGAGAGTTAGGTGAGTTTGTGGTTTACTTGCACTATATTTTAGTGAACTATTCACCTGAAATGTTGCCATATAACCACTGTGATGAAAAAAAAGCCCACTGTGATAGTCTGCAAAATGGATGTTCTCTTGATGTTTTAATTCATTAGCAAATGAGTTTGACAGATACTTATTAAAAAAAAAAAAAAGAGTTTGACAGGATATCTTATGTTTTAATTCATTAACATATTTTCTCTCTCACTTGTTGTTTGCTGATAATGTCTTACTAGACTATGGAAATGGGTTGGTTGAACTTGACAATTGAAATTCAAAGCATGATCATCTTGGCTTCGTATGCCTTATTCCTATGCATTGAAGCACTATCCGGTTCAAAGGTTAATTTGGCTAAGTCAAATTGCTTTTGGCTGATAAGGTTGAGAATGCAGCTAGTTTGACAGACATCTATATTGAAATTGGTGTCATAGGAATAAGCAACATATGGAGCCAAGATGATCATGCTTTACATTTGAATTGTCAAGTTCAACCAACCCATTTCCATATCAGCCTAGTTGGAGGTATTCATAAAATTATGGCCAAAGTGGATGCAAACATATTGAAATTGGTGTCATCAAAGGTTTCCCAACTCCCATGAATGGAATTGGGCTCATGTTTGCCAATGATGTCTTACTAGATCATGGAAATGGGTTGGTTGGGCTTTTTTTTTATAGGTCATGGGTTGGTTGAACTTGACAATTGAAACGCAAAGCATGATCATCTCAGCTCCGTTTGTTGCTTATTTCTATGCTTTGAAGAAGTATCTAGTTGGAATGTTAATTTGAAAAATGTTACCATGAGATTTTTCTGGGGAGGTTTAGAAGCGGAGTGTAAGTTCCATCTTGTGAAGTGGTCCAAGGTGTGTTTGTCAGTTACAAAAGGTGGAGTAGGGGTGAGAAACTTTATTTCCTTTGACCAAACTCTTTTGGGAAAGTGGTTATATTGCCTACGAGACATATAACGTTCGGGGGGTGCTAGTGGATGCTAAGCATGGAGGTTTGAGAGGAGGTTGGTGTTCCAATGAAGTAAGTGGGTCATTTAGGGTTTGTCCTCGGAAGAATATTAGAAGGGATTGTAATATGTTTTGTATGGGGGTTTGTGAAAGTGGATAGATAGAGTTGAAAAGTTGATTGAATATAAATCTTTTATGGTAGTTTTTGTTTTGTTTTGTTTTTTTTTAAAGTTGATATGGTTTTTTATGATTTTAACTTTTCGATGCAATCAAGTAAGGATTTCTTTATTTTTTGATAAGTAAATGATTTTATTAATGATGATAGGCGTAGCCCAAGTACACAAGATGGTATATAAGAATAAGACCTATCTATGTTGCAGTAATGGAAACAAGAAAGTCATGAAAATCTAGGCCATTAAAATATATAGCTATGGCCCATAGCAATAAAATTCTAAAAACGGAGGATCAAAGTTCCTCTATTGTCTGCTCCTTATCTTCAAATGTCTGGTTGTTGCGCTCCTGCCATATGTACCACATAATGTAGATAGGGACCATCTTCCACATAACTTTGATTTGTGGAACACCTCCTAGAAGTGTCCAGTTGGCCAAAAACTCAACCATTGCGGTAGGAATTACCCAAGCTTACTCTATTCGGCTCAGTACTTCAATCCACAACACTCGAGCTATCTCACAATGTAATAAGAGATGGTCCAACGTCTCATCGGATTTCCTAAACATGCAGCACCAATCTAGTATGATTACCTTGCGCTTCCTCAGATTATCTGTTGGCAGAATCTTTCCCAGGGAAGCTGTCCAAGTAAAGAAGGCCGCTTTGGGGGGTGCCTTATTCTACCAGAGTCTTCTCCATGGGAATTGATTATTCGGTGAGTGTGTGAGGGACATGTAGAAGGATTGAACCAAGAATGTACCCTTATTAATTATCAAAAAAAGAGAATGTAACCTTTACCTACAGGTACCCACCACAACTTTTCCGCTCATTGTCCATTTGGTTTTGTAGAATACAATAGGCTAAAGAATTCTTCAAAAGTTGCCTACTTCCCAATCTTGTGCCACCCTATTGAAAGTGATATTCCATTGGACTTGATCCCCCAAAAACACCATGAGATTCGCCACTGAAGCTTCTTGATCACATGCCACTTGGAAAATTGAGGGAAAGGAATCCTTTAGGGCATTATTCCCACACCATGTCACTCCAAAATTTTATTCTAGAGCCCGTACTCAGCTCAAGTTTAGTATGGAGAGTGAAAACCCCCCACCCTTGTCTAATATGCTTCCAAACTCCCACTTCATAAGCCACATTCACCTCTTTAGTACACTAGCCACCCTACAAATTTCCATATTTACAGTCAACCACCGACTTTCGTGGGGCTTCTGGTTCCATATTACATCTCCATAACCATTTTCCAAGCCCAATTGAAAGTTCCCATATTTTTAATTCCCAACCCACTAGAGGAGATTGGCTTGCATACCTTGTCCCAATTGACTAGATGGAATTTGAATTCATCCCCCACAACACTTGATAAGAAATCATGATGAAGTTTTTCAATTCGGGCCACCACACTAGCTAGAATTGGGAATAGAGACAGAAATTACGTTGGTAAGTTACAGAGAGTATTCTTAATTAAAGTCATATGGCCACCTTTCGACAAGTACAACCTCTTCCACCTTGCCAATCTTCGTTTTATCTTCTTGATCACTGTATCCCATATGGATAAAGCCCTTGAGGCAGCCCCTAGCGGAAGTCCCAGGTATTCATGGGGAAAGAGAAGACCTTACATCCAAGCGTGCTGGCCAGTTGCCGAATGTTGCTAACATTCTCAACTGGCACTAATGCTAATTTATAAAAATTCACTTTTAGACTTGATGCTGCTTCGAAACAGAGTAGAAGTGCCTTCAATGCTCGTAGCTGGTTTTGATCTTGCTCACAGAATACTATGTCTCATTTGCAAATAGTAAGTAGAAATATTAATAAGACCCCTAGGTCACCAACCAAAAAGCCAGCCACAAAGCCACTCATAACCAATGTTGATGTCATCATACTAAGTGCCTTCATAATAATTAAAAAGAGAAGTGGGGACAATGGATCTTCTTGTCTTAGGCCTCAGGAACTGTTAAAGAAGCCAATTGGATTGCCATTTATCAAAATTGAGAATCTTGCTGTTGAAATGCATCATTTGATCCACGAATACAATCTCTCCCCAAACTTGCATCTCCCTAGCAAATGGAGTAAGAAATCCCAAGTTACGTGATCGTAGACCTTCTTCATATCCAGCTTACATATGGTCCCTGTGATAATAGATTTTAATCTACTATCTAGGCATTCATTGGCAATAAGAACTAAGTCCATAATTTATTTGCCCCTTACAAATGCATTTTGTGGTTTTGTGATGATCTTACCCAATACCTCCCCCTAAGTGATTTGCAAGCACCTTGGAGATAATTTGTACACTCCATTGATGAGGCTAATGGGCCTACAATCCTTTACCTCTGTTGCTCCGCTGTGCTTAGGAATCAATTGAATAAAAGTAGCATGTAGGCTTTTCTCAAATTTTCCGGCCGAGAATAGTTCCTGGAACACACTCATTATATCCTCTTTCACAACCTCCCAACATGTTTTGAAAAATCCCATAGAAAAGTCATTTGAGCTTGGTGCTTTGCATTTGACCATTCTTCTTACCACACCATAAATCTTTGCCTCCTCAAAAGGCCTCTCCAACCAAGAAGCAATCTGTAGCTCAATAGACTCAAAACCCAGTCCATCAAGCTTTGGTCTCCACCCTTCTTGTTCTGTAAGCAGATGTTTAAAAAAATCAGCTACATGATCCCAAATCACGGGAGCTTCCATGCAATCCACACCATCGATATGTAACATCTCAATGGTATTAGTTCTCCTATGAGAATTAGCTACTCTGTGGAAGAACTTCATACTTTGGTCTCCTTTCAGCCACAATGCTCTTGATTTTTTGCTCCAGGAGATCTTCTCTCTCTCTCTCTCTCTCTCTCTCTCTCTCTCTCTCTCTCTCTCTCTCTCTAATTTTGAAACCAACTCTATATTCCAAGATATCTCTTCTTGGGAAAGAACCCTATCCTCATGTATCCTCTCTAGCTTATGTATCTCCTCCCACGTGGTTTTCTTACACTCCCTTATGTTTTCAAAGGATTGAGTATTCCAAAGCTTTAAGTCAATCTTTAAAACTTTTAATTTACCTGCAGGGATCTAAGAGGGGGTGCCATGAAACTGGTATGATGACCACCATTGCCTTACCCTATCCACAAAGTCTTCAATTTTCAGCCACATGTTTTCGAATTTAAAATATCGGCGACCTCCTTGGATACCACCACACAAGATGGGAAAATGGTCCAAATAAATGCGAGGCAACCTCTTTTGACACACATCCGGATAATGCGTTTCCCAATCCGGTGAGATTAAAAATCTATCCAATCAAGACCATGTTTGAGTATTAGACCAAGTGAAAGAACCTCCCCATGAGAGGAAGATCCACCAAATTCAAATAAAAAATACATTATGAAAATTCTGTCATTGCTAGGCTTAGCCTACTGTCTCAAAATCGTTTGCTTGGGAATCTTATGACATTAAAATCTCCACCCATGCACCGTGGAAGATCCCACTAGCTATGTAATCTAGCAAGTTTTTCCCATAATAGTCGTTTGATATTGTCTACATTCGGCCCATATATACTTGCAAATGGCCACAAGAAATTATCTTCCACACTTTTAAAGGAACAAGCCGTTGTATACTCCCTTATGAAGTCTTCCATTTTCTCCACCACCCTCCTGTCCCACATCACTAAGACTCCACCCGAAGCCTTGTTTTATGCAAGATCCACCCAATCCACATAGGAACAGCTCCAAATACTTAGCACAATTTTCCTTGAAATAAATTTCAGCTTGGTTTCTTGTAAGCATACCATGTCCGCCTTCTACCCACGAAGCAAATTTTTTATACAAAGACGCTTATTTACCTCATTTAAGCCCACAGACATTCCAAGACACAATTTTAGGCTTCATATGGGAGATATTGTCCCCTTCCCTTTGGATCTATCTCGACTTGAGCTACCCTCATAGTTCAATGACCACGTAAGTCTGTTTAGCTCCTACTGTTTCTTGGTCCCAGATTCTTGAATTGAGTGTGACCCACCTTTATGGCAGTAAGTAAAACCATAAGTTGTTCCTTAAAGCCCTCACACTCCATTCCCACACAATGTTGAATTTCCTTTACCTTGTGTAGCACCCAATCAAAGACACTAGACTGGTATGGTGGCATACAATTAAGGGGTATGGGCTCCCCTTCTCTAGAAGCCCACCGAGAGTTCGATGGCGTCCCCATCTTCTCCTCCCCAAAGAGATTTCTGCCCTCCCACTCAATGGTAGTTCCCTCATCACTTCCAGAGAGGGGAATAAGCATTTGTGGTCCAATAACAATTCCCTCGTCACTTCCAGAAAGCGGAATGATCATATGTTGAGGCCCCTCAACAGCTCCCACAGAATGGGTTTGCCTTGTTGCCCGAGCCTCAAAATGCTCCTCAGATTGTTGTAGAGCCTCCATCGGAATAGATGGGGCTTCCTTTCTATTCATCGGCGTCTTCTGGCCACAATATGCCCAAATTTCAATGCATTGTGGTGGAGAAGCATTCATTTCCTTGTCCCGCACTACTTCCGTCAAGTCCTCCACTGTCGTCGGCACCTTTTGGACCACCATCGGTGACTTCTGGACCTCCACCGATGGTCCCCCAACTGTTTAGATGAGATTACGAGATTCTCATCGGTGGTGGGCCGATGGTCACCCCCTTTTTGGGCTCTCCACACGGGCTGGGGGCATGAGAGACACCTTTTCCCCTTTTTTCCGCATGGGTTGAAGTCCAAACTGGTTACCCACTCTACTTAGCCCACATGGGCAGCTTTGTCCCCCATCTTTAGTGCCCAAACTTTTACTGGATTCATCAACTATTGGGTCGAGGCCCTTAATACACTTCCCATCTGTTTTCTTCATTAAGCATGTTTCTCCCCCCCACTATTCCCACCTCATTCCAGGCCCACCCACAATTCTCCTTTAACTTCAACGCACCGTATTAACCAATCAACCTTATTCTGCAATGTACTCAATTGTGCTTTTACGTCATGTAGCGTACTATGCATGTCCCCCACTGCCATGCCAACATCAAGCCTACCACTGCTACCCTGCCACTATACAATATGAGGAACTCTGCCAGTGCCGTGTCTGTTACCCTTCCTTGCAGCAACTCCTCTCTACGATTCCATGCCACCGTCCCCTTTTTGAATTTCACAGGGTTGCTTCACCAGCAACACCTCCCTGTAAGTGTGTATTTGCGGCTGGATCCTCATCACCAATGGTCTCATCAGTGCTTCTCCTTTCGTCGATGAACTCCCACAAACAGTGTTCTTTTGAAGATCTTTGGAATTTTTTTCTTTTCTACTTTGAGTTTGTGGGCTAAGACCTTTGTAAGAAATGATGGTAATGTACTGAATCTGTTTCTGTGTTAGTTTTCCTGCTTTCTAGAGTGTAGTAAGTATTTTTTTTGTATACATCCTGTGTATTTGGGCTCTGCCTATTCTTGGTAATAAAATTTCTTATTAATTAAAAAAAAAAAAAAAAGATGAACTCCCACAATGCCTCCCCCATCCTTCTCCACCCACTGCCCTCCTTCTCTTTGGGTATAAATATAAAATTCCGTCTTCCACCACCACCATAGTCCACCAACGCCATGTAGCGGCCATGACCGGCCGTGACCATTGGAATACCTCTGCGCTATGAAGCTATGGTTGCCTTCCTTGACCATGGTGAAAAAATCTTTCTTTTCTCTCCTCTGACAGTCCTCCAATGCTGTTGCCAACCATTGCACCGTAGTAGACCCCAGTAACAGCTTAGTCACCACCCTCCAGCTCCTCTCTGTAATAACCAGGAAACCTCCATCCTTCACAAGGGAAAAAAGTTTCGACTCTATGTCTATGTCAAAATCTTTTGAAAACTCCATCCTAATCACACCAACACCCCAACACTTAGTCGTGGTCCCGTCATCACAAACCGCGCAATCTCATCGGAGATAACAAATGATTGTTTTCCATTGTCAGGTTTGGTTGTATGGAGAGAAAAATTAACAAAGAGAGAGTTTTTAAATTTATTAATAAAAAATAAATGAACAAACTTTTTTCAATGAAATCGGTAAATAATTGGATTAAAAGTTGAAATAGAACCTTTTTGAGAGTGCAATATATTTGGATTGAAGTTGAAATTTTTTTTGAATGTTTTGGTTAACCAAACACAGTGTAAGTGGCTCATTCTTTTTTTTTCATCAACAGACATTGACACTGACATGCTACTCAGAAAAGACTTGGTTACTCTAGATGAGGCTTTGAAGACTGCAAATAATGCTGTTTTATTAGCTACTAATGCCATATCCGTTCTTATATCTGTAAGTTCAATTTTCTCTAGTATTTGTTAGGCTCTCAAAGTTTGTACAATATTGCTGACACCAATTATTATCGTTCAGGAGAAACACAGAAGACTCATTGATGTATCACATAATGACGTGGAAGAAGTTCAAGTTTCAGAACTTATAAAAGTAAGTTTCCTAAACCATGTCACCTTGTTTCGTTTATTAGTTTCATGTTTTATTTGTTACTTAGGCTGTTCTTGCTTCTTTAACTATTTTATTTTGTGTTGCATTATATTCTGTTCAAACTCAGTAATTACAGGGAGGAACTTCAATGTTTGTCTTATTTCTTGAGTTCCTTTATTTCATCTCTTATTCATTCTGGTTGTTGCCTATTCTAGTAATTGTTGTTGCTAATGCAACCATTTACAGATTTTAGAAAGATACAAGGAAGCAAAAGTTGGATTTGGAGCTGGTTACAATGCCAAAGCTTCAATTTTACAGTCTCTATATGACTGCCCTTTCCTTGGTTTTGATGTGAAGGTACGAGCTTCAAATTTGAAATCTCTATATGACTGCCCTTTCCTTTGAATGTACAAATAAAAGCAAAGTAGATAAGTGGTGCTAATTGTCATAAAAATATCTTCTTTCCTTTTTGTAAGTTTTTTTGCTATAAGAGAGACTCTGGAGTGGATAAAGTGGTCCTTGAACTAATTGAAGCAATTTGGAGCCCAAAGTTTACAAGCTGTTGAAATGTCATCCCTCCATTACTCATTTATTTGATTATGTTGATGGAGTTACCAGATCTTCCAAATGTGTTGGTTGCTCAATGGGTCTTGGTCCTTTACAAATAAAGCAGCTACAGCAGCAGTGGAGGTGAAAGATCTGATGTCACCATAGTTGGTCTTGGCAATATT
Source organism: Carya illinoinensis (assembly GCF_018687715.1). Lineage (NCBI taxonomy): Eukaryota > Viridiplantae > Streptophyta > Magnoliopsida > Fagales > Juglandaceae > Carya > Carya illinoinensis. Next base: position 26,740,081 of record NC_056756.1, on the reverse strand, counting down.
GGTGTATTGCTTGGATTGAAATTGGGAGGGAGAGAGAGAGAGAGAGAGAGAGAGAGTTTGGGTAATCATTCTTATGCTCACTCTAGGAGCAAAATATCTATGTGAGCAAAAGATGGTTTACATTAGATCGACTGTTTGTTTAGGCTTAATATTGCTTAAATGGAAAGTTCACAGGCCAGAAAGAAACAACCCAAAGGGAGAGGTCCAAATAACATCCCAGACCCACCATTAATGTTTGTAGTCCACTACTCTTAACAACTGCTTTTTATTTTATTTTATTTATTTTTTTTGCCGAATTTGATTTATCCAAAAGATTTTTGGTAGGATTTGAATGGCGTGGTTATATGTGTCCTTGCGAGTTCGAATACCGTCAGCAACAGTGATGTATATGCCTTTCTGCATACGTTCCGTCAAAGTACAGAATACACTCAGAGGATTGTATTATCTGTAATTCATGAGCCTAATCTGGAACCCAACCTTCTACTGACAACAGTTCTTATAGTAGGGTGAGATCTCTTGCTTCTAAGTAAGAATGCTTGCTAATAAGACTCTAATTCTTGGTTTGTCTCTGTTAATTTGTTATTCCTTTATAAGCTGTACTGCTGCTCTAGCTGATAGTTACCAATAACTCAAGGACCATTCATAAATTTCTATTTCTGCAGCTTAGTTGCCAGCTTGTTATTGTTGTTGATTGTTTGTTACTGAACTTCTGATAACCAATTGCTTTAAAAATTGGAATTTAATATTAGAGCATAATTCATTGAATTTGTATATTGAATTTTATTTTGCTTGTTTTCTCTCTTTCTCATCATCTTTTTTTGCCTATATCTATTGATAAATTGGTTCAGAGGCCAAATAATTATCAGAGAAATGTAAAGAGAAATGGAAATCATTGCAGGCGTTTGTGGAAATCTGCTGGCCTGAATTTGCTGATGTTACCGAGATGTCTTAGTTGTCATCAGCAATTTGCAGATACAATTAAAATTTCTTCAAATTCCAACTCACTAGGGCTGTTTCTTGTGTTTATTTAAGTCTGATACATTGTTTGTTTGTGGAGTTGAATTCTTAAGCATGGCTATTCTTTTTAACATGCATTGCTTGGACTAGAGTAAGATTTTTTGAGGGTTTTTTTTTTTTGTTTTGTTGACTAATTATATCTGTTGTTCTATCTTCCAGGATAAGTGATTGTTAGAATTGAAAAAATGTTCAATTTTCAAAGATCACGTGGTGGAATTTGTATCCTGATCTCCTCAAGGGGGGTTAGGGGTTAAGAACCTGATTTGGTTCAACTGAGCACTCTTGGGGAATTGTTTACAGTTTTATGAAACAAAGTGAAACGCCTTGCAGAGAATGATGGTGGAAACTAAATATGAGAGCAAATGGGGAGGGTAGTGTTCTAAGGAGGTGCATTAGCCATATGGAGTGGAGGTGTGGACAAACATAAGGAGAGGTTGGGCAGACTTCTCTAGATTTCTCTTGTATGAGGTGGGAGAGGGGATTAACATTCGAGTTTGCATGATTTGTGGTGTGGAGAACAAACATTGTAGGATGCTTTTCTGAAGTTATATGATATTGTACGTTTTAAGGGGGCCTCAGTGGCAGATCTTTTGGTGGTGGCATGCATTAATTGTCAGCTGAATAGCGCATATACCCTATCCATGATTGGGAGATAGATTGTATTGTTTGGGATTATTTTTTTTTTGGGAGGTGGGGCAGTGAATAGAATTTTTTAGCTTCCTTCGAAAATGTCGATATTTGAAGTCAAATCCTATTCTGCTATAATCACCACAATGGCGTTTCTTTCCCACGGAAGTGCATACAGACGAATAAGGCACCTATGAGAGTTGAAGTGCATATGGAAGAATAGCACACCTATGAAGTGGCTCTTTTTGTTTTCGTTTGGGCAGGATTAAGAAGGATTTTGACCTATGATAATTTAAGGAAGATGTATTTAATAGGGATGGATTTGTATTGCATGTGTACGAATAATGAAGAATACATCGATCATCTTTTGCTTCAGCATAGTGTTGTTAGAGAACTGTGGCTGCAATTTCTCATCATTTTGGAGTGGTCGTGGTGTTTTTGGACATTTGATGCAGCCAGTTCATTGACACTGGAAGATGGTGCCCCTTTGTATTATGTGGTGCATTTGGAGAGAATGCAATTCCCATAATTCTGAAATGTATAGCTCTTGGTATTTCTGAATCTTGGGAGATTCTTAATGCATAGACAGAAAGAGAAATAAAATCATCAGTAACAAGAATTTCTTAATTTATTGATGTGATGAAGTTAACAAGTTAAAAAATGTTTCATTTGTGATGTGCCGGATAATGAAAATTAAATTGGGTTGAGTGGAGCTCTTTCAAAAGAATTTTGCGAACAGGGTGGTGGAAATGTTGGTTTGGAAGTAGGGGTGTAGCTACTGGGGCCCTTTGCCCCCTCCCAAGAAAGAAAAAACTATAGGGGTTTCTAATATTCTCTCTATTGTGGGCCCTAAAATTCCTTTCCATCCCAAAGGTCCTGGTGCTTGCTTGCAGTACTATTAGATAGTATATGGGAGGGTTGGGTGGACAGAACTTTTCTGACCCATTATGCACTTCTTATACACTACACGTTGAAAATTCAGTAAAGGTTCCAATCACTGACCCTGCATGTGTCAAAAGCAAGCCCATCGTGTCAGGTCAGAAACAACTAGGGAAGCCTGCAGTAATGGATGGGTATTTGAACTGCCCAAAGGAAGATGTCTTTCATCAAAAGGAAAAATAATTTCTTCATTAGAAGATCGTGACAAAATCTTCGTACTGCCTGCTCTATTTTGGTTGTAATCTTGTGTGCATTTGGTGTTTCTTGCAACAACCTATGAGTCATATTCCTCGACATGTATATATATGCCTTTGATTTTGCTCATATTTAGTTGAAGCCTATACTTTCTGATTTTTTTACAGCTTATAACTGTTATTTTTTAAATTATTGATGTATGATCATGTGATTACCAGTGATACTAGGCAACAGTCTTCTAAGAAAAGTAGCATATTGTCTACACTGGCCCAGCATTTTCCTTTTGTTTTTGATCTTCTAAGGAGACACAATCCGCAGTTGAACGAAATCGAGAGAAACGATTTACATGAGAATGCAAGTCCTTGTGAGGGGTTAGATTCCAGAGACTCTAGTGAGAGAGGAAATGGGATTGATGTAAACGGTATTGCTGAAGATTCTGAAAAGTACCCTAAAGAGTTTAAAGCAGTGGTTAGCAGCAATGAAAATGAGTTCTATGCTTCAAGGTTTGACTGCTTTCCTCCTTTTGTGTTGGTTCACTTAATGATGTCTGCTTCGATGATCTATGTTCTGTCTTTTCCTTTATTGTCTTTGTTTGGCTTTTGTAGGGATTATGATAATGAGTCTGAACAAAGTAAGGTTGGATCATCAGAAACCGGATCATCAGAAACCACCATGTCTGCTAGTTTTTACAATGCAATTACAGAAGGTAGTGCACCGTGGGTTTATTTTTCTTTGTAACTTTCTTCGATGTAAATTACCAAACATACTTGTTCTCATATTATCCCTACAACTGATTACTAAATCTGGATTAGTCCAACACTTTCTGGTCTGGGTAATTATGTTTCAAGTGTATCGTCCAGGAACTCCTGCTTTCCAAAGGGAGCCACTCATGAGTTGGAACTTGGGTCCTGCATATCAGATTGCGGAGGAGTGGGCGAAAGAAAGAGTTTTTGACACTGGAACTAAGCCAATGCTTGATAACCTGAGTGTCTTCCACCTGCCAGTTGGTGTACGACCTTCGGAGGAGTTAGAAGACAATGTCAATAGCTCATTTACAACACCAAACCTTGATCCAGAAACTAGGGATGATCTGAAAGCACTGCCAGCTGCTAATTCAAGCACTTCTTCTTTGAGTGCATTGACTGATGCAGGCTTTGAAGCGATGAGGGACTTTTACAATCACACATTCACTCCACCTAAGGGAAAATATGTTAGTGTTCCTAAAAAGCAAGGAGTTCTATCTGTTCGTGCAGCATCTATGTTGGTAATGTGCTGCCTGTGAAAAAAAAATTTCAATTTGCAAGGCATGTTTATTTTCTGAAAAGCTGTCTTTTCTCAGCAGAGCATAGTGTTCATGTTTTATTTGGTCTTGAACCTCCATATATTGTCCTAAATTAATTCTTTTAATCACTAGTCCATAAAATCAGATGATACACCAGAAATCTGAAATTAATAGATGATGAACCTTCAGTTATCTAGCGTATATTTTCTTGTAGAAAAAAATAATAATAAAAAATTGAATTATTTGTTTGTTCTTTAGAATTTAATTTCTTAGCAAAAAGAAAATACTTGAAACACTACAGCACGGACAATGTCTTGCTAAGCATTTTAAGTAGTATATAGTTGCAGTTTTCTTTCTAAGTGGGACTATGAATAATCTAAAATTTTGGAATAGTATTAAAAAAAGAAGATATTGTTGTGTATGCAAATTGGAATGGATCATGGTCCCCTCCTTGGCCTCACACAATTTTTTTACTTGTACTTTGCATTCCTTTGAGCATTTCTTTCATGCTTTCTGAAGACATTGTAAGCTTTTTGGTTCCAAGACAATGTCTGTCAATGCTCTCAACTCTGACTTGGAGATCTATGATATGCGTGACTAGTTCATTAGCTTTTCCCTTTGGGTACTGTTTGCGTACTTTACCTCATGGCTGATTTTTCTGCTTTTTTGAACACTTACCAGAAAACGGTAGTGGAAGTGATAATTGAACAGAAATGGCAACTCTGAAAAAGAAAAACAAAGAATTGCTATTTCTATTGTCACTCGCTGTCCTTGCACACTATACACTATCTTTGATTTCTAATTTGTATATCAAACGACAGTTGAACATCAAACCGCATACAATAGCTCTTTGAAACTGCTATCTTTTACTTGCACAATTTTGAAGCAACTTTGCAGTTTCAAATGGTTTATGACAACTAAAATTTGAAAGTATCTTTTTGAAAAGTGAGCCGAAATGAATCTACCTCTAAAAGTCTTTGTTATTGTTCAGTGGCTGTTTTTCACTTTATTCACTAATTTAATGTAATACTACCTTTCACTAATTTAATACAATGCTACATTTTTCACACCCAAGTGTCACCCGTTTTGCAGTGAAGTACTCAAAGTAGAACTTTTGACATATAGTACCCTCAAAATACCATTTATCCTCCATTGGCACTATTCTTCCAACTCCAGCAGATAAAATGGAAAGAAAACTAGTGATAGGGTATAATCTTTATGATCGGATCTTAATAGACAATGGATGTCCCATACTAGCTGTAAAGATGGATGCAAAAACAAGTGACGTGGAACAATTTTGACATTTCTTCGTCTACATTTTGGAAATGTAAATTTTTTTCCATATGTCTTGAAGATGGTTTTTTAAGTCGTGATATAACCTATCCTTCTATCTTGAAGTTGACTTGTTCTTATGTGCTCTGGAATATAATGATCTCAATTCTGATCGTATAGCTTTCATGCAGGAAGCTGAAAGAGATTCTTCAAAAAAGTGGAGTCCTATTGTGGAGATGCAATACAGAGGAGGGGTTTACAGGGGGCGTTGCCAAGGAGGTCTACCTGAAGGAAAGGTGGTTGTTCTGGAAACTAGCATTGAGTGACACTCAACTTCTGGATTTTGTTTGTACAAAGATAATGCAATGCTTGTTTATGATTGAATGAATAAATATACAGGGACGTCTGGTTCTTGGAGATGGAAGCATATATGACGGTATATGGCGCTATGGTAAGAAATCCGGTCCAGGTACATTCTACTTCAGTAATGGGGATGTTTTCCAGGGATCTTGGCGAGAAGATGTTATGCATGGCAAGGTTTGTCTTTTTCTTTTCTAAACAGTTTATTTTGAACTTGAAAGACCACCTTGTGGACCATATGATAGTCTAGGGGTGGGCAGCAGGGCCCGTACCCCGCTATCCCGACCTGTCTGCCCCAGCATGGGCGGTGCTGGGGCGGGTGGCTTCCCCGCTCCACCCATGCGGGGGCACAGGGCGGGGGGATGTAAAAGTTTGGTAATTAAATATGTTGTTTGCACCTATTAAAAAGTTAAATATGTTGTTTATTACAGATCATATTCAAAGACACTACCGTTACCATGAAACTACATCTATAATGACTACTTTAGAATTGGAGTAAGGGATTTGTTGTATTTGTGTGTATGTTCAACATAAATCAATTAGTGTACAATATGATGCTATACTATGTAGCTTTTTGACGTATGAAACTATCTGAAGTATGGAAACAGTTAAACAAAATATCATGGAGATTGCAAAATGGACTGCAAACACCATGATGTCCAATATGGTGGTTTGAGTACCTTTTAGACTCAATGCTTGCATGATCTGGACATGTTGTCATGGATTTTAGTTAAAATATATGGGATGCACAGCACAATTACAACATATGGTAAAAAAACAGATTCCTGTGCTAAAAGTTGAAACATATAATGAAGACCATAAAATGAAAAATTAGTCTAGATACTTGTAATCTGCATGACCTGTACATACAGTTGGAGAGAATTGAGCAAGATTAGTTGACAAAAAGTTTTGTATATGATATTGTTTTAAGTATTGTGTAAGTGGCCCTTATTGGAACAGAACATAAACATTTCCCAAGACCGAGCTTTCTCAGTCGCAATTGCAGTGACAGCACGTTTCAATCATTAGGGTTTTGCTGTACTTTCTGAGATAAATACTGGGGAAGTTGTAATCCCTGTGAACACTTAAAAACAGTAAACAAATTTATCCCATTTGATATCTTCCAGATGTTTGCCCTTTTGCTGACAACAAATGTTTTGATTCTGTGGGAGTTATGTTTATTATGTCCATGAAATTTATCTTTTGCTCATATTAAATATTCATTGTTCTTGATTGCATAACCAGTATATGTGGTTATAAACTCATTTTATTCTGTTTCCGTGGATGATATACTTCAAACCAAACCAATGCATTTTTTGCTTATATAGTTAGTGAACATAAACGATGGGAACCACACATCCTATTCATTGCTGGTGATGAACAATAGCTTGCAGTCTCTTTTGTTTTTGTCCTTACAGTAGTCGCAAACATAAATCAATTCTTATTAAAATAAAAGAAAAGAAAAAATGCACAAGTATATTTAGTTCCATGAAGAATTCCTCGTGGGTTATCCTGAGAGATGTGAACTTTTGTGGTCATGTAGGGTTGGTTTTATTTTCACACTGGGGATCGATGGTTCGCAAACTTTTGGAAGGGAAGGGCCTATGGTGAAGGTCGTTTCTATTCAAAGTCTGGTGATGTCTTTTTTGGCAATTTCAAAGATGGATGGAGACATGGTCACTTCCTTTGTATCGATATCAATGGGAAAAGGTCTGTGTTTGCAAAAGCTTTCCTTTACTGCTCACGTTTTATCTCCCTTTTGTAGTCTTGTGATCGCAAATAGCTTTCCTGATCTCAGTGTTTATTTCCGCTGAATAAGTAGTGACCTTATATTTTCTAGGGATAATGAAGTCCTGTTAAATGATACACTATCTATTCATTCTCTGCATATTGCAGGTCTCTTGAGATTTGGGATGAAGGTGTTCTTGTAACATGTAAGCAGTTGGACTCTGAAATCGATGCTGAATAAATTCAACTTTGTGTTTCCCTCCAAATATTACTTTTTTATTGTATTTTTCCAATTTTTGTTTCTCCTCACCCATTTCCTTTTTTTTATTCAAAAAAGAAGAAAAGAAATCAATGTACAGTTTTTGAAGCACATCTGCATGATTTTTTATTTTATTTTTAATGTTGAATTGAACCGAGAACAAAGTTTGGAATGTCTACTGTTCTGTATGAATTCAAGGTTGTTTATCATGTAAAATTACGTATATAAAAAAGTATTGATCTCCCCAGAATTTCCAACCTACTCAAATGCAGTGGTGTTTTATTCTACTAATGTTCAGTTGTATTTTTATTTATTTATTTGGTGGTTTCTCTTTTTCCCTCCCTATGGGAAGGAGGGGGGCATGCGTGGTGGGGTGTAGTGGGGAACGGGGTAGGGAGGTCAGCAGAATATAATGGTTCAAAGACTATAGTAGTTGCAGTTTTGAACGAGAATATCAACTTCATTTACAAGGACATGATCTACTCCCAATACTGGAAATCTTCATAAATTATCTTATTCGAAAATCATGTTAGTAAAAAAAAAAAAAAAATTGACAAGCAATACTCCAAAAGAGAGGGATGCTAATTAAAAACCCCTTTGAACCACTTCATGATGCGTATCCTACTTTATGTTGTATATCTTTCTCTCAATCTAGACCTTAGAGTTCGGTCAAGAACTTTAAAAAATTCAAATCCAATTAGAAAGAACCTCATTCAGAACGTATATCATCATCAAAAGGCAATATCTATTAATTATATAAAAACCAAGTTGGAAGATGATGACCTGCCATTCAGCCCGCACTAATCAGGTCAAGCGTAACTGCAATACGCCAAGCGGTGCTTAAATATTTATTTATTTTTATTATTTTTTTTACAGTAAACAACACCTCCATTTGCATTACTTAGTAATCATATCAGACTATACACAATCTAAAATACAACTAGGTACAGAATCCAGATCTACACATTTAGAATTACATAACAAAGCATTCTTTGTAAGAACATGCGCCACTTAATTACTAGTCCTTTTGACATAGCATATCTTCCAAGCAGCCACATCTGTTAAGACAGACTTAATCTCCTCAACAATATGCCCATATCGTGTGAAGTTCTCAAGAGGATTATTCCCTGCATCAACCACAACCTTAACATCTCCTTACAATATTACTCGATCAAAACCAAGCTCACAGCAGAAAATACGAGAACATAAGGCTACTCTAGTTTCAGTAGAAGTAGAATCTGCACTGAACTTCAAAGGCTCTCTCAGCACTGCTAAGACCTTGCCATTTACATCACTGACCACAACCCCAACACCTATCTGTAAGTGAGCAGTATCCACGGCAACATGCCAATTAATTTTAACCCATGACCTCTCTGATGCCCTCCATCCCTGCTGGTTTACTTGTCACACACTGCCATGGGTAATCCTTTCAGCCTGAACTATACGAAAATCATTCAATTGCTCCCTGGCTTGATAGACCATAACTGTAGGATGGATAAAAGAATTATGAGCCAAATTCTTCTAGCAATTACCATTTCAGCCAGTTTAGTTGTGTTCAAAACAGTAGATATATGTTCCACTAGAGAAAAAAATCCAAACTTCACCCATTCATTTTCTGAAGTTTATGACAACCTAGACTCCACACATCTGCTACTGAACCACAATTTCAAAGAGCATGGACTACATCTTCAAAAAAAGACCACAAATAGGACACATATTAGAAGCAAGCACCCTTTTTTTTCACTAGATTAACTCTAGTTGGTAAGCCATCATGATAGGCCTTCCAAATAAAAACCTTATCAACTCTTGGAATGGTTAGAGTCTATAAGGTTTTCCAAAACATATTTCTATCTTGTCTGCTAGATGGTTCACCTGAAATCCTATCATTCAGCATCTTCTGCAAACGATATGTGAGAAGTGCCCAGAGTTAGTACATTGCCATATTTTGGACATTTATTAGCGGTGCTTAATTATTCATATTTTAAACCTATTATGCACTAATCAGGTCAAGTGTAACTGCAAAGGGCCAAGCGGTTCTTAATTTCCCGAACAAGATATAAAAGCCAAGTTGGAAGATGATGAAGAATAAATCAGTACTTAATTTCCATTTGTGCCCTTTTTTTGGAGGTAAATCAGTATTGAATTTGTAACCCCCCAGCCCTCACTTGGGATTTGGCTGAGATTGAGATGTTGGGACATACAACACAAGGTTACATACCTATCGTACATGATAGATAATATGCATGCTCCTAGATATTCTAGCATTATGCAATAATCGTACAACGGAAATTAATAAAAAGGCAAAGAGAAATTTAAGCAATGGCGTAGGCAATTGCCAAACACATGGTAAAAAAAAAAAAAAAAAAAAAAACTATAATCCCCAAATTTGTCCCAAAATAGCATTATTCCATAATAAGAGAGTCTCAAAACTTAATCAGAGTAGCAAGTTTCCAAAATACGGGACCAAAAGTCTCTCTCTCTCTCTCTCTCTCTCTCTCTCTCTCTCTCTCTCTCTCTCTCTCTTCTTCTTCTTCTTCTTCTTCTTCTTCTTAAAGCGGTTCATCCTTCATCCGCTTCTCTAAGTCCCGGTCCTTATCCCTATTATTGAGGCATCGAAACTCCTCAATAAACTAGAGAATCGTAGATATCTCCTAATCGATGGCTTCCAAGTGCTCCAAAATTGTAGGCTTGGGTCTACTAACGATCATTTTAGGCACAATCCTCTCCGAGGGAGGGGGTGTCGTCCTCTTCCTCTTGGTCATTTTCTCTTCCTTCTACTCCTGTAACAACTTCTACCATTCCAGGAGAATGAATGATAGTGGTAAAAATGCAACAACGAGATTTCAAGAAATCTCAATAAGTAATCACAATCATACAAGAGGTATATCATATAATGTATGGACATGTACTTGACACATGACGTGACAAAAAGTTTGACTTATGCACTTGACCTTTTTCAAAGACATGTAATAGTATTCTTTGACTATTCAGAAAAACATACTTTTTGTCCTTATTTTGATTAATCATGTGATCCAGAGCATATCATATCATATCACATAATTCATATCACGTGATCCAGAGCATAACATATAGGCATGTGGCCTTATTCTTGTGGACATAGCATAGCTCCCATATGCACTGCATGTTCCTACTCTTGCTAGTTATCGCACCACCAACAGTCTGTACACCGTGGTGAATAAGTCTTAAACATGTTCATTTCATAGTAACACGACAATACTTCATCGAATTACTTGTCTTAGTTATGGAATTCATTAGTGTTAGGTGTTACCTGACTTCGATATTCTTTAAAAAGAATCAATTCGAGGCACACCGAAGGTTCTTTGTCAAGTCAGGGGTTATCACTCTATTCTTAAACACTCCAGAATGGATAGAGGAGTTCCACTAGGACACTTCCTCGTCCTAGCATTTGGAGTCATGATAAAAATTTTCTTTTAAAAATCATTAATTTATTTTAAAAACACTTTTCATTCTTTGAAAACGTTTTCCTTTAAAAATCACTCTTCCTACATGTGACATGAAACTTAAGACATATGCTCTAGACTTGGCATAAGACACATGAAATGTTGTGTATGAAGTAACCATGCATAACACTTGATTCATGGCATGTTAACAAAAAAACATGAGATATTAAATTGCATACATAGAACCATGAAAACAAGCCTTGGCCGAAACATGTAAGGGTGTTCAACCGGGTTTTGAACCGAATATCCAGGTATACCCGGGCCGGAACCCAAGTTCAAACCCCGGGCCGGGTTCCGGCCCAATTATAGGCGGTTTATGACCCGGTCCAAAACCCGGATTAATCCAGGTTTTTACAACCTGGAAATCTGGGTTCCGGATCAAACCCAGGTTTTTTTTTTTTTTTTAATACTGAAATTTCTCTGTTATTAATTTTTCTTATGTTGAAAAACTGTTTCTCAAAAATTCATTATTTATTCCAATTTTTTTCAAAAAATATTGTTGAAATGCAAAATTTTTTTGTTATATAAGAGCTTATATTTTTTATATCATTGTCCATGATGATAAAAATATCAACTAATTATAATTAACACATTCATATCAGCTAAAGCTATAAACAACTAATTAACCTAAAAAAAAAAAAAATCCACTACATATTACATTGTTTGAACTGATTTGCTTAGAACATTACAAAACACATACATTGCTCTAATTAAACTCCAATACACAACAACAACAAACATGAATTAATTTGGTAAGAACATTCCTGCTACCACTACACCCAAAGGACTATAAAAATTAACATTGCTCTTCAGAGGTCCAATAACAATATAGAGAAAGATGTAGTCTCAAAATGTTGAAAGGAACCTTTAAACCTGCAAAAGAACACACCTAATTTTTTAGAGGACATTATAGTATTGCCTAGACTATCCTGGCACAAAACATCCTCAAATCTTAAAGAGAATTCTTCAATGATATTAAGGTAAACAAAACTACTACATTGTCCCACATTAAAATTATTAGTAGGCAATTCCAACAGCTGGAATCTGCAGGGGTGAAATAAAAATGTCTCAACCGGTCTAGTTTCCATTATCATTAATATTCTTTGGACATAAAATCATATGTGACATGACTCCTTAATTTTTGAGACATATCCTTGGGTTTGTCAATGGTCAATCCTTCCAATTCTAAAATAACAAATCGAAGTGCTTCAAATGCATATAAAAGAAGTTACTAATTACTAATTACTCTATAAAAAGAAGTTAATGAAGAAGGTGTGAAAGCAGAATTGAAATCTAATTTTGGGATTGACCAAAGTGAAGCATCCCTATTCACCCATGGAAAAATAAAGGGAGAAGGATTTAAGTGATGTGGGGTCAGAAATCCCAATCCTAGAAAACATTGAAAGAAAATTCCAACTCTATATTTGTCCAGAGAATAACATGAAAAAGAAAATGCAACTTGACCTATAAGTCAAGCAAAAATTGTCTTTGCTACAGAGTGAAAACATGCAAAGGTTCCAAAGCCTCTCAACATCATGCTTCATTGGAGATTGAGAATGCAACATGTGTTGGATCGAGAAAGGTTGATCTTGTTGTTCTGGTAAGCACTAGAAATATATATATATATATATATATATATATATTCTTAATTTCTAAAGCACTGAGTGACTAAAGAAATAATTCACCTCCTCCAATTTGATGGAGGATGCTACTTAGGCTATGAGCATTTCTTGTCGCCTTAGTGCGCATATCAAGTCTTCAGTAAAGATTTTGAGTAGTGGAAATCTTTATTGAACCAGAAACAGTTTATGCTAGTTGATTGCTCTGATGAACAAAACGAGCTCACAACATGAAAGAAATCAATCTAGATCTCAACCTTTTTTTACCAAAAACCCAACTTTTTTTTTGCCTCCCAATGATAAATCTCACTCTTTACATGTTTTTCTATTCCAATTAATGGAGAAAAAACTTGTCTTCATTTCGCTCCATGAGGAAAAACAGGGTAAAAGCAACAAAAAACAGGAAACGAACCCAAACAAAAAACAGAAACCTTTACTCCTAAAACTAAACCTTTTACATCTAAGGTTGAAGAATGAGAAAAAAAAAATACAAAAGGACCGGGGCCTTACTTGAATGACCAGTGAGCCAAAAAAATGCCCAAATGAAGAGAGAAATGGAGAGGCTTACCGGGTCTAGAAGGCTCGGATGGATGTCGGTGAGAGATGAGTTTGAGAGCTTGATGGGTATGAGTGTGTTGGTGGGCGAAGAGAGGGGGGGTTAAGATCTTCACGGCGGCGACTAGGGTTTCTTAGCTAGGGTTGAGAGAGAGAGAGAGAGAGAGAGAGAGAGAGAGAGAGAGAGAGAGAGAGAGAGAGCAGATGAAAGAAAGTGAATTGGGGGGCAGGGAGATACAGCATACTGATTTTCACTGGTGAGGAGTGAAGAACGAAGGCATCGAAGGATACGGCAGCTAGGGTTTCTTTCGCCTGAGAGAGAGAGAGAGAGAGAGAGAGAGAGAGAGAGAGAGAGGACAGGAAACGAGAGAAGTGGAAATTGGAAATAGGCGTCATATACAAACCCAGTTAACCGGGGTATCAATATGAAACCCGAGTTCCTTACCATCGGATTAATCCAGTTTTAATGATGCCGGTTTCGACCCGGATTACATCTGGGCCAAAATTCGGAACCGGAATCCAGGTATCCGGGTTTTGGACTGGGTTGGAAAAATATTCGGCCCGGATGAATAGCCCTAGAAACATGCATTCTCAAAATCATAAAAGTTCATCACTTAAACATGCTTCAACCATCGTCGAAGGTACTTAGAACTTATGATATAGTAAAATAAGACATAAAATTATAGCATTTATACACAATCTGAATCATTTAAGGCATGGTGGAACCAAATCATTAAGAACTTTGAAACCTAAATATCCTCAAAACCGAATCATGCATAACATTTTATCACCATTTTTTCATCATAAACCGAGTTGAATTAATCAATCCATATTCATATTTCAAGTTCATGTAAAAGTATTCAAACAAGCAAACAAGAATAACAATCTAAAATAACAACAACACTAAAAGGATCTACACAAATATATGCAAGTATTAACCAAGAGCAAGTTGAGTGTATACTTACAAAAATCCAATGATTTAAAGTAGCAAAAATTTGAAAATATAGCATAGTCTTATTAGAAAATCATACACAAAAACCCTAAGTTCCGAAAATATGAGTGAGTACGATTGTAGAGTGCTTTTGAAATCTTTTCCTCAAAACAAAACCTTAGGAGTCCTTGAAAGTTCAAACCTTAGTTTTTCCTTCAATGAAAACAGAAACTTAAACTTTTCTAAAATTTGTGGTTTCTAAACTTAAAGTACTAAGGGTATTCAGGTTCCTTCTTCTTCTTCTTTTTTTCCCCTTAGATAACTTCTATTTTTAAGCAAAAATTGAAACTCTAATCCCTTCCACTTATGTTTCTTTCCTCCAAAACTCATAGGTATCTAAGGTTTATTCTTTCTTGAAGAGAAAAACCTAGTTGCTCAAGTGAATGTGTGTGAAGAAAGGAGTAGAAACCGAATGGGAATGAGAATCTTCCCTCTTGGCTCTGTGTGTGTGTGCAAGAGAAGGAAATGGTTCTCACTTCCTTGAGTTCATTCTCTAGCCGTGGTGTTGTGTAATCTCCTTGTGGTTCTTGACTTAGAAGAAATAAAATGGTAGCGTTTTGGTGGCAGGAAAGTGAAGAGAAAATGTTGAGACTAGAGAGAATTTGTGTGCGCCGAAACCCTTAAGAGCAACAAGTGAAACTTTGAGCAAAAGATTCTCTAACTTTTCGGTCAAGCCCTTATATAGTGCCTCAAATCCCTTTATTGAAATGACAATGGTCCTTGCATGCATGCCACTTGGCTAAAATGGCTCTTCCACTTCTCTTGGATGAGATTGCATTGGAAACTCAAAGGGCACACTCTAGGATGGCATGTTCCTCTTCCAATCCGCCCCCTCTCTTTCTTACTTTCCTTATTTGCCCTTCCTTTCATGTCCAAGTTTAATGTACTAGGTGGTCCAATGGTAAAATCACAAAAATCAAATCTCCCTTGAAAATCCTTCACCGTGTGCATAAATGCCACTTGGCGAAGTGTGTGTGTGTGTGTCTTGCTTTGGCCGAAAATCTATTCATCTTCTCTAGGTGATCTTTTGCCTTCCCAAGACAAATCCGGCCTCACACTCCCCCTTTGCACTCCCACATGCTTATAGAACATGCATTTTTCTCTTTTCAAGTAAGATCTCATTGAAACTCCAAAGTTCCATATCACACTCTCCACATGCTTGACAAATGTCCATCTTGCCCCTTTTCTATCCAAAGTGGCGTGTAAGCCCTAATTTTAGGTGACATCATCCTCAACTCAACCTTTCTTGCATCTTGGACAATTGTCTTACCTTGCCTCTTCTCTAGGTTTTCACCCAAATGACCAAATAGTCTCTTAATAGCCATGTGGCGCCTACCACATGCTTGGAAGATATATTTTGGGCCTCCCTACCTTAGCATGGTCGAAACCCATATAAGTCTTTATTGGGCTCCTCCTCATCTCATCTCCTTAAAACCTTTCAATCTAAAAATCATCAAGATCCAAAGGTAAAAATTCATTAAGGGCCTTTATCCAATTAAAATCTATTCACCTCTAATTCACTAAGCTTAGGAAATCCTTTCTATAATAAAATAAAATAACCATGACAAAAGAAAGAGACTTGGCAAAAGTTTTGGTCCTCGTAGAATTATTACTTAATTCGACATTTAATTTTTCTTTTTTTTGAAAAAATTATGAAATTTGTTTGAAAAATAATATCATCAAGACATTTTGTTTGGATTTCTGTAAGAAAAAATTGCAATAAACTTTACAAAATTAAGAGAAAGGGCAAAATTTTAAATGTATGCACTAATAAGGTCAGGTGCAACAGCAATGCGCCAAGCGTTGCTTAACTTTTTTTGATGGGAATATGCTTCATTGCATTCATTCATAAACGAAGTTACAACTGTAACTTACCAATACAGGAGAACCAGACTATAAGTCAACTAACGCAACTGCTCAGGAGCTTCCCCATCAACAAATTTCTTTGTGACGGACATTGTCTAAATTTCTATACCTTCTCTCCTGACAGCAGTCAAAAGAGAAAGCACTCTGTCAAAACAGAGCTAAAAGACATTTCTTCCAAAAAAGAAATGTACACTCACGCTCCATCCTCCCAAGGAGGAGGAGTACTACCATACTCTCTCCTCCCAAGGAGGAAGAGTACAAACACCTACCTTCCTCCAAAAGAGGAGTAGGACTAACACCCACACTCTTCCTCCAAAAGAAAAGTGGGACACAAGTCCATTTCTTTTTTATTAATAAAAGTAAACTAAACTAACAAATACAAATAAAACTGGCTTATGGCCTGTAAAAACAACTGGCCTAGTCTGAGACAAAAGCCCAGATTGAGTGCTTGTGGGGGCCCAAACCCGTTAGGGTTTCCACAACATATTCTGCCGCCGCCACCCGTATCTCCTCTTACCCTCCTCTGCATCTTCCCTGGCCGACCCGTACCTCCCCCTTCCTTCCTCTGCACCAGCGTACAAGAAAAGCCTCATCACAAGATCACTGAAGGTTCGCCCCGGCCCTCGCCCTTAGGGTTTCATCGTTTTCTTCTAAGAGCCGACACCCTTCATCTTCATCCCCTGCGTCTTCCACCGCGAGGTCCCCTCCACCAAAACACAAGTGCATGAGCATCCGTACAGAGACGTCCCTATAGCCGCCGACTTCTCAACCAGCCTTGCCCCCGACGCTGCACTTAACACAGATTACCTCTGCGTCCTTTGGCACCGCACAGGGCACCCATCCGTTCAAGTCTGACGTGCGTCCTTTGGCACCGCACAAGGGCCTCGTGTTGTTGGTTAAATCTTCGGCTTGGCTCTACTTTCTTGCTCATGCCGGTCTGCTCATGCCGCCATTCTCCTCCGTGGTGGTGGGTTCGAATCGGACCACTTGGGGGATATATATGCTAGAGCTAGTCGGCCTTTGTTTTGGTTGAAAAAAACAGGGCTCCTCTGCCCCCAGCGCTTCCGAGCCTCATGCCACCTTACCTACTCCGGAGGCCAACACAGCTACACAAACCCAACAAATGCTCCGGAGTCACTACGCGAGAGACACCAAAAAATGCCCTTAAGCCATCATTAAACAGCCCCTCAAGCCTTATTTGAAGAAAACTAAAATGACATAAACAAACACTAAAACAGACGGAGACGATGGGAGGGAGGGAGGAGCTGAGGCTCCCCCCCCCTTAAGGTGTTTCGAGTTTGTACTCTAGAGAGATAGGAGAGTTTCTCTCTCTAGTCAGAAACGATTAAAAGAAAGAAAATTATCACAATTCACATATCTAAGCGTTGCTTAACTTTAGAGATGAATATTAGCAACCGTTTGAATATTATTAAATCTTTCTATACAAATTATTCATATTTTAAACCTATTATCTTATTTGGACACACTTTTTTTTAATAATTATTAAATATTTTGACAATTTAAACTAATAGTTTCATATTCAACCGTTTGGATATTATTAAATATTTCTATACTAATTATTCATATTTTAATCGGCCTATTATCTCATTTGGACACTGTCTGTACAAAGTGTCAAGCGGTGCATGCAATTATCGAATGGCAACCGAATAATAGTTAATCGAATGGCAAGCAGTGCAATAGTGAACTTTAAACGCAAAGAGGCAACTGAATAAACCGGAAAGCGGTTTTCTGTATTTCAAAAAGAAACCGAAGACGCGTTTTTCTTTCACTCTTCCTTTAGAAAATTGCTTTTCATTTTTTCATTCTCTCTCTCTCTCTCTCTCAAATAACGTGAGGACAGGCCACTGTACTTTACTCCACTGTTCTTCGAGTACGAAGGTGCTGAAGTTCAAAGGAAAATCAAAAGTCTAACTGCCATTTGTGTATTTATGGTATATATAATCTATCTATGCATTACGCATGTTTGTTTATAATCCTAAAAAATGAAGTAACTAATACTATAAATGAATCATAAAACTTAAAGTTTCATAAAACTTAAGGGTTACAATTAAAACTTAAAGTTCCAATGATTACAGATATATGATGTGTAGACTCGAATAAATTTTTCTTTTTTAGGTTCATTTGTTCCTCCTTTAAATTGCTTTCCACATAGTCATAGGTCCCACACAAAATATATCAAAGAGTATCTACAAGAATAGATGATAATGTTTTGGTTGCTTGGAAATTATGGGTCAAGGAAATGTTAGTTTGGGTGAAGAAATGGTTCATTTATGTTTGCAGGAAATTATAAATTTATGAGAAATTTTAAGAATTTTCAAAATTTTAATGTTTCCCAAACATGCTCTAAAGATGATGTGTGGCACTGTGGCTATTAAGAGTATCTGTGAAACGTGCCTCATAATCACCAAAAGGACCCTTTTGAGATAGTGAAGATATCTTATTAATTAATAGTATCATGAAATGGACAAAACATAAACTCTTAAGAAATGACAGAACATATAACATGCCAAGAAACTAAAATATAAAATGACCATGCCACATAAATGGATAGTAATTTTTTCTGAAGAATAGAAATGGTCACAAAGTAAAAAATGAACATAAATGCATATAGAAAGATCAATAGTTTAATTTAACATAAGCAAATTAATCAAATCACGAATAAATGCATGAGAATGATTACCATGAAACAAATGATCTGTGATAAAGAACAAAGTAACTAAAGATCAGAAGTGAACATAAATGCATTTGATAAAGATCAATCATTTAACTTAATATAAGCAAATTAATTAAATTACGAATAAATGCATTAGAACAATCATCATGAAACAAATGATCTGAGATAAAGAATAAATTAACTAAAGATTAGAAGTGAACATAAATGCATCAGATAAAGATCATTAATTTAACTTAATATAATCAAATTAATCAAATCACAAATAAACTGAATAGAAAAAACTGAGCTCATTTCCTAGCAGTAAATAAAACCATTAGCCATTATATATTATTAATCACATTTTAAAATATATAGTTGATAAGAAAATTGTCGAGTACGTATAATTACTTCATTATTATTTAATATATTACTTGGTATTCTTTCTTTCTTTCAATTTTTTTAAAAGAAAATACTTTAACTACAAAGAGATTAAATAAAAATAAATTTATAAACTGATGTAGTTTGATATAGTACATTTGATTGTAAAATTATTTTTATTATAAAATAGATTTAACAGATTCTATGAAACTATATCAATTTATAAGTTTATTTTATATAATCTCTTTGTATATGTAACAATTTTTTTTTAATAACTATTTAGATATATTATTATGTACACTCTGTGTACTTAGATCTACTCATTAATATATGGAGGACCTATTCATTAATAAGACTTTCTTCCTAATCAAACGGGGCCCATGATAGCATTTGCTCTTAAGCCCACATCCAGCCCATGTCTCTTCCACTTGCAGCAGCCCACTTCTTCTTTATTCCCTTCCGGCCCACTTAAGCCCATACCTTCATTTAATTGCCTAGGGTTCTCTTCTATCCCCAACTTCCCATATCACTTCACCGTCTACGCGAGCCTTTACCTCTTGCCCTTCGCGCCCCCTTATCGCCACTGATCCCTCGAGGCCTTGCCCCCTGTCGCGTAACAATTTCCGATTCCAAATGCTGAAATCGTAGAACTCGTGGGTTTAGGATCTAAGAGGGCCAAACCATGGCGACCGCTTCAGGTATTTGTTCTTTCACGGTTCTTTTACAAATGGGCATCACTCTCATTTGCATACCCAAAAGGTCAGTTAAGGATTATAGGTTGTTAAAATGGCTTTTGGTTTCTCTTTGATTGTAATCGCAAGCCTATATAAAATGATTAGTTAAGGGGAGTATGAATTCTCTGAAACTTGGGGCCTTTTCTGAATTTCCAGAGTTTGAGGTTGTATTTATTTATTTTTTTTTTCTTTTTGAAACTGTATATTTTACGTCAATCGGTTTGAAGGTTTCTCATGATAGGTTGATCTAGTGAGACATTTTTGTGATTCATGCATGATTGGGTTAGTTAGTATGTTGCATTTATTTTTGGCTTCCTTTTAGTTATTTAAATCTGTTTCAAGATTCTTTTTAGTGTACTTGTTCTGAACATGTCTATTTTCTCCATAGGTAGAAACATTATTTTATACACAAACAGAGTTTGGAAGCTTTTTGCTTGATATGGATTCACCTGAACGTGGTCGAAGTTATGTGAAACGGGATACAGGGGATGGCTCAGATGTGAAGAGTGATAGGGCCAGAGATGATGAAGAGTGGGAGAACATTGAGAAGAGAAAGCATAGGTCAAGTAGATCAAGAAAACCGGGAAATGGGGAAGACACTAATGGGTTAGATGGAAATGGAAGAAGAAAAAGTTCTAGGGATAATAATGAGGGCCGGAAACGGTCGGGTGGATCCAGTAGAGCGGGTAGTGACGAGGATGATTATGACTCAAAAAAAGAGGCGCGTTCTAAACAGGTGAAGAAAAGACAAGAAGAGAATACATTGGAAAAATTGAGCAATTGGTACCAAGATGGTGAATTAGAGAATAGGAAAGATGGTGGAGATAGGTTGGGGAGCAGAGGTCATGGTCGAGCTGATGAAAGTGAAAGAAGGAAAATGGCTTCTAAGTTTTCAGATCATGAGAATTCTCAGAGCAGAAGTAAAAGCAAAGAAGAAAGGTCCCAAGATGGAGAGCTTGAAAAAGTGGTTGATCGAGATTCTAGGTATTCTGAGAGGAGGGAAAGTGGCCGAGAGAAGGGTCATGGGTCTTCCGAGGAGGTGCGAAACTCAAGGAGAAAATGGGACGAGTCTGATACAGTAAAGAAAGCTGAAGATACTCATTCTGAAAGAGCTGATCTGACAAGTGGTAAGGCTTCTGATCCTAAGTATGAGAGTACTAGAGACAGAGGTATG
Organism: Carya illinoinensis; assembly: GCF_018687715.1. Classification (NCBI taxonomy): domain Eukaryota; kingdom Viridiplantae; phylum Streptophyta; class Magnoliopsida; order Fagales; family Juglandaceae; genus Carya; species Carya illinoinensis. Next base: position 26,718,929 of record NC_056756.1, on the reverse strand, counting down.
ACTACTAGAAATGACCCCAGTGAGAGTAAAAGTCGTGGTGCAGATTCCAACAGTGAGAAGGGTATCAAATCTGACAATAGGGAAGGGAAAAGAGTTGATGCTGAGAGGAGAAAAAACAAAGTTAGGGCAGAGGCGCTGGAAGAAGATAATAGGGGCAGTCCTATTACTCGTGAAGACGGATCAGGCAGGGAGACAACAGACAAGCATAGACAACAGAGAACTCCCGTTCAGGATGTTCCCGATAGCCGGGAGAGAACAATAATTGCGGATGAAGACAGAAATATGCGGATGAGGGATAAAAGTGTGAGAGAAACAAGGCACTCGAGCAGGTCAAGGACCCCTGATATGAAAGGGAGGCGTCATCAAGAAACAGATCATTCTGAGATGAATTATGAAAGAAGTTTCAATCTCAAGCGGAAGGAACTGGAAAAGGATGCTTACTGTGATGATAGATCAAAAGGCAGAGATGATAGCTGGAGTGACAGAAATAGGGATCGTGAAGGTTCCAAAGAGAATTGGAAAAGAAGGCAACCCAGCGGTAGTGATAAGGAGTCAAAAAACGGGGATATTGTGTATGATCATGGCAGAGAGTGGGAGTTGCCAAGGCATGGTCGTGAGAGGACTGACAATGAAAGGCCTCATGGTCGATCCGGTAATAGGAAAGATGGAAGCAGGGGTGAAGCTGTAAAAACCTCATCAAACTTTGGAATTTCAAATGAGAATTATGACGTAATAGAGATTCAAACCAAGCCTCTTGATTATGGAAGAGTAGAGTCTGGGTCCAACTTTGCCAGGAGAACTGAAGTCGTTCAGCAGTCTGACTTGAAATCAACACCAAATGATGAAGAATGGGCATATATGCTGGATGAAAGGGCAAGAAGAAGTGATTTATATGGCTCTGGCCCACCTAGTGAAGATTCAAAGGAAAGATATGCAGATGATAGTACCTCCATTCGTGATCAAAATTCATGGAGGGATGACTATGATTTCCCAGGAGGAAAGGGAAGAGGCCAGAAAGGTTCTATTTCTGGTCGCAGTGCTGGTGGCCAAAGTTCTAGTGGTTCAATGCCTCCATATGGAAACCAGGATCCAGGGTCCTTCAACAGAGCTGCCACACAAGGAGTCAAGTCGAGTAGAGTTGGAAGAGGAGGACGGGGTCGGCCAACTGGGAGAGAAAACCAACAGGTGGCAATCCCGATGCCACTAATGGGATCTCCTTTTGGACCGCTCGGAATACCCCCGCCTGGACCAATGCAGCCACTTGCTCCTGGTATGCAAGCTGCTCCAGGTCCACCAATATCACCAGGCGTCTTCATTCCACCATTTACTCCACCCATCTGGCCTGGGGGTCGAGGTGTTGATATGAATATGCTAGCCGTTGCACCTGGTCTCTCTCCCATTCCTCCTGGACCATCTGGTCCAAGGTTTCCTCCTAATATGGGAAACTCATCCCCTGCCATGTATTTTAATCAACCTGTTCCTGGAAGGGGAGTTCCTCCAAGCATGTCTGGCCCTGGTTTTAATGCTGCTGGACCAATGGGAAGAGGAAATCCACCTGACAAAACTCCTGGGGGTTGGGTTCCTCCTAAAAGTAGTGGGCCTCCTGGTAAAGCTCCTTCTAGAGGAGAGCAGAATGACTACTCTCAAAATTTTGTTGACACTGGTATGCGGCCCCAGAATTTCATCAGAGAGCTAGAGCTTACGAATGTTGTTGAAGATTACCCCAAGCTTAGGGAGCTTATCCAGAAAAAGGATGAGATTGTGGCTAAGTCTGCTTCTCCTCCCATGTATTATAGGATCGACCTAAAAGAGTTTGAGCTGTCACCAGAGTTCTTTGGGACCAAGTTTGACGTTATTCTTGTGGACCCCCCATGGGAGGAATATGTTCATCGTGCTCCTGGTGTTGCTGACCACATGGAGTACTGGACATTTGAAGAAATAATGAATCTTAAGATTGAGGTGATCTTTTTGCACATTTTTTTTTTTTTGAATTTTGTATTTAACCTATTTATTTGAGCTTCTTCTGCATGTGCATTTATAAAAAAAACTTGCTAATAAGTATTTATAATCACTTCCTATCGCAGACTGGTATGATTTCATAACATCTTTGTTGTCATACTGAAAAGACTAAATTGGAAGATTATTATGTGACTGGAATTAACCTCTTGTACCATGAGATGACATTATAGACAGTTTGCTTTAATTGACTTAATTTCCTTCCACTTTTGGTTCAGGCATCTAAACTTTATGTCCTTTGTGTTTACAGGCAATAGCAGACACACCTTCTTTTATATTCCTTTGGGTTGGGGATGGTGTGGGCCTTGAGCAGGGCCGTCAATGTTTAAAGAAGGTACATATCCAGGCCATCAAAATTTATATGTAGATATTCAGAGTAGCCTTTTTTGTTTTTTTGGCTGTAATTTTTGAATTATAGGAATGTTTTTGTGTTCCTGATGTTTATCATTCTTTTTATGGTGCTATAGTGGGGATTTCGTAGGTGTGAGGATATTTGTTGGGTGAAGACAAACAAAACTACTGCAACACCAGGGTTGCGTCATGATTCTCATACTTTATTTCAGCACTCAAAGGTCAGTTTATTTTTTTATTTTTTATTTTTATTTTTTTTTTATCCTTCCAAGTTCTGAATGTCTGCAGCCTATTTTTCTGCCTCACCTCCTTCCTATTTCATTCAATGCCCTTGCTGATGTGTGGACTATTTTCATAAACTTTTGGTTTTATTGTCATTATGGTAAAGGAGCACTGCTTGATGGGCATAAAAGGAACTGTTCGTCGCAGCACTGATGGTCACATTATCCATGCCAACATTGATACTGATGTTATAATTGCTGAGGAACCTCCTTATGGTCGGTATCATCATTACTGTTCTTGCGATGTTCTCTTTTTCGATACTCTATTCCTTTTGGGCAACTTTTATAGATTTGAATGGGCTGAGTTTCCATGATTTTCTTGTCTCCATTTCTTTTTTTGACAAGCGATTGTACACAACCTGTGTACTTGAGCCACGTATGATACCTGTACCTTCTGTTATATGCTTCTCTCTTTTTTAATTTACTTGGTTTTATGATTTATAAAATCTTCGATTGCTTATAACAGAAATTAATATATTTTTGTGAAATATTGTAGACATTATTGTTAATTGTGGTGTCTCATATGCCATCATGTTTTCGCTCTTAGGTATAATGGGTGGGTCTGCAAAGGCTTTTCCTCTTTTGTATAGTTTTCTAGATTTTTTTTTTTCCATGTGAATGTCATGAGCTAAGACAGATTTTGCGGGTTTAATCTTTTCTTAAGTTTAATAATTAAATTTTTGGCATGTACTTATCAAAAAAAATAATTAATATTTTTGGCATGTGTTTGTTGACTGAAATTGCAACATAATTACTTGTATGGAAAAATTTTATTTTACCCAGGGAATCTATATCAAGGCCTTCTACTTTTAGCTTACAATGTTGAGTGATGGAGTGAGCTCTAATGATATAAGGTGTATGCCTATGGAATTGTAGGTTCAACTCTAAAGCCGGAAGACATGTATAGAATTGTCGAGCATTTTGCACTTGGCCGCAGGAGACTTGAGCTCTTCGGTGAAGACCACAATATTCGGTCTGGTTGGCTGACAGTTGGAAAGGGGCTATCTTCATCTAATTTTAATGCTGAGGTATATTTATCAATGATAATTTCATTGAAAACAAAACCACAATAGTTCAATTTATTTTTGTTGAACTGAACATTCATGTAGGCTTTCCTTTTTGGAGTGGAAATATAGATTTGGGAGATTAACATGATAGTTTTAGTACTTCTGCCATACCATGGGATGAGAGCGTCAGTGATTTTCACTTTGTTCAATTAGAAGAATTGATGTTTTTGTCTGTTGTTTTTTCAATTATTATTACAATGGAAATCATTTTTTTGATATGGAAAAACTGAGGGCTGGTGGAAGCATGATTAATGACCTTGGTATTAAGAGTGTCTTTGTTTTAGGGCTGGTTTGGGAAGTGAAATGAGATGCGAATTGTGTGAATATTAGTAAAATAATTTGTGAATAGTAGTGAAATTATAACGTTCCAATGGAAGGCCCAATCCACATAGCCTATACTCTAAAAGGACTAGTTGATGATACAATTGGAGCCCATTGGAACTTTATAAAGAGCAAGAATTTCTCATTCCCAAGTAATGTGTGATCCCATGCACCACTTACCTTCAATTTTATCATATGGGGGGTATCATAATCTACCCTCCTTAAATTCCCGACGTCCTCGTCGAGTTTGTCTGTTATAGGTAGCACGGCTCAAGTTTCACATTTCTGGTTGGGATAGGCTCTGATATCATTTGTAACACCCCAATGGAAGATCCAATCCACATGACCTATACTTCAAAAGGACTAGTTGATACAATTAGAGCTTCATTGGAACCTTATAAAGAGCAAGAACTTCTCATTCCCAAGCAATGTGGGATCCTATACACCACTTATCTTCAATCTTATCATATGGGGATATCACAGAAATAGTTTGAGTTAAGATGTTTTATTAGGTTTTGGGAAGTGAGAAAATGTTGAAAGTTAAAATATTATTATAATATTATTTTTTGTTTTGAAATTTAAAAAAGTATTATTTTTTATGTTTTATTTGGAAGTTTGGGAATGTTGTAATGATTAGGTAATGATTAGATGAAAAAGTTCAAGATTTGAAATTGAAAAGAAACGTTTTTGAGTGATGTTTGGGAAGGAAATGATGAGAAGTTTTGAGATGAGATCATCTCACTTCATCTAGCTAACGAGCCCCTAAGAGTTCATGCTGGAAAAAATTATTTTGCAAGCCACCTTTTTAACATAAAAAACACACTACTGATGCAGAAGCCTATCACATCATCTAGCATAAAACTGTATTTGTGTTTTGACTCTTTTTTTTTTTTTTTTTTTAAATTTTTTATATCACTATAATAGGTCTTACAGTAATTGGTGTGTTTACACACAAGCTTATAAGCAGCAGAACTTGTTCCATATTTCTTTTAACATGAGAAAAATGATGTCTTGGATTATGTTTTGGAATGTAGTTTCCTCCAAGAACTATTGGACTTATTAATTTCTTATTAGTTTAAGGAAGCAAAGACCTTTTAAGGGAAAGTGATAACATCTATATTGTCTAAAGCTATTTCCCTTTTGACCTATTCTGGAAAAAGTTGAAAACAAGGAAATAGAAACAGAAACTTCGAAGACATAAATGCTTTATTGACCAAAATTTTTTTGTCCACGGTGCTGGGGTTCTCCCCCAGAAAATTACTTGGCCGAGCTGACGTCTAGGTTTTAGTGGTCTTTGAATTAAACAGCATCTCCTTCCATTATAAAGGAGGGATAGAGGGTGAAGTTGTGGGTTTGGTCGCATATAGAATTTAAGTTGGGTTTATGTATCAAAAATAATTACTAGATATTCACATGCTCCAAGTTTTAGCTGCCACGTCTTAAAATAGAATCATTTTACATCACAAAATTACTGAGCATGCAGCACAACTCAAATTTCACGATCGGACAAGGTTTCCCATGCAACCTACTCGATCTATCTTAATAGTCAAATTAATATTGTACAAAAATAACCTCCCAAAATGTCTTTTGTTAGAGATCACTGAGTTATTTTTTGATAAGTGAAATAAACGAAGTGTTAGACCTAATCCTTTGTCCGTGCTTGTTTCTTTGAGTGCTATTGATATTTTTTTTTCATAAACTCTATACTGAGTTTGGTTGCATTCAGGCATATGTCAGGAACTTTGGTGACAAAGATGGGAAAGTCTGGCAAGGAGGTGGAGGACGAAATCCTCCCCCAGAGGCACCTCATCTTGTCATGACAACCCCGGAAATAGAGGCTCTTCGGCCCAAGTCTCCAATGAAGAACCAGCAGCAACTTCAACAGCAACAATCAACATCTATTTCTCTGACAACGGCCAATTCCTCCAATAGAAGGCCTGCTGGAAACTCACCTTCTACTCCAGGTGCTCTTGGTCTAAACCAAGAAGCTTCCGGTTCAAACCCCTCAACTCCAGCTCCATGGGCCTCACCAATGGAGGGCTTCAGAGGACGAGAAGGCAGCATTATGCCCTCAGATGATAAGGTTTTTGAAATGTATGGGTATGGTGGGCAGGCAAACCCAGACTATCAGGATTTTGAGTCTCAAAGACAAATGAATTTGTTATAGTACTCGGCATGTTGCACTGATTCAGCCTATAATTTTTGTTTTTCAGCCTTTTAGCATTATGGAAAGAAGATTCCACACGTTCATTGGCACATGTATAGTAATGTCTACACTGTTGCAACTTGTATTTGTTTTAAATCAGCGAGAAAGTCAGTGTTACGGTGGCAAAATGTGATACAATCTGTAAACTCGACACAAAATTAGTAGGTTTGAATTCGATATAAATAGGTTTGGATCAAAACAAGTTGACCCGTTAAGAAACGATTAATAAATAGGTCAATAATGGGTTAATTACATAATCTAAAATCAATCTACAATAATCTATTTAAGTTTTATTTAAAATTATAAATTTATTATTAGAGTTTTAATATTTAAATTTTACATATGCTTGTATTTTTATTATTGGAATTGTAATTCTAAACCTATGCTCATATTTGTTATTGTAGAGTTTATAATATTGTTCTTATTATATATTAAGATTTAAAAAATATTGATATTTTTTTGTCAATAAGTAATCTTATTTTGTTTAGATATTATAAATACTAATAAATATAGATTTTAACTTTTATGTGAAATTATGTTAATCAGATCAAATGGGTTATGTTAGTCGGACTGAGCACCACTCAAGGTAGAGTCAGTATGGCCTACAACCAACTTCGACTTCGACATATGCATCCTCTGTTTTGACTCTGACTTCGACTTATCATAGCAGAGTCAGATTTAATCCCTTTTCTTTTTCTTTTTCTTTTTCTTTTTAAAAAAGAAACTTTTTTTAACTTCATATTTGACCCACATTTTAAAAATAATTTTTGTTTGAGCTTTCAAATTTCAATTTTTCTAGTAATAATCTAAAAATAAATAATTCAGTAATTAATCACTTAACCCACAAATTCCTTAGTCGGTCATATATAATATCCATTTGAAAGTTTATTTTATTATGTTCGAAAAGATTTTGCAATTAATTTCCATTCAAACAATGATTAATCATGATGTCTGAACGGTTTAGTAAGTTGTTTGAACGGCAAGTTAACTTTTAACTAAACTTAGTCGCCAATTTTTTGTTCGATTATATATAATACTTGTTTTAAAGTTTATTTTATTATGTTTTAATGTTTTAATAAATGTTTGAGCGGATGTTTTATTATGGACAAAATTTATCATTCCTACATATACCATTCGAACAAAAAATTGACTGTTCAATCAGTTAACGACTTCCATCATTTTTTAATAACGAAATTCAAATTTTATCC